>NW_011887757.1:740987-762607 GCF_000806365.1 Fopius arisanus
AACCACATTTCGCTCCAGAATTACGAAAAATACACGTAATTTTTATTGAATATTTCTCTCAGTGTATCGTGAGGTGAAAATAGTATCTCCCTTTATGTGACCGTGGGAGATGAATTATGAAGGTCAAAAATGAAGGTCAAACGCAGAATGTCGATCTTGTCGCGAATTTTGCCAATTGCGACGAGTAGAAAGAAATCCTGCTATTTGAATTCAGTTCACATTTATCCGGGTAAGACGAGAGTCTTACCTCGCCAGCAAATATGAATTTAAACTATATTATAATAGAAGCGAAGCAGTGACAAGGCAAGCTCAATCAGGATCTCCGTACATATGCAACGGTTGGCATAACCCGTGTTTCGTACCTGGTGCCTCATGCACGCACACGTCAACGATCCGAGGCAGGTTTTAACGCGAGATCATATCGCGGAACGAACGACGTTCGGGTCACGAACCCTCTATGCCAGTTTTATGCTGATCGAAACGAGTAACTATGCGCCGCACATACCAATAAGACCAATGAAATGTATCACGTGTGAAAAAAAAAATTTCAATGCCTCAACTTTTGAAATTTCATTTCACTTCTTCGCTAACTCTATTCTCTCAGGAGCGAAAACTTGTTTCATCCGCATTTCGGCGACCTTTATTCCGCGTCCGGAAGGTGTTGAATGATGGAGAGGAATTCATCGTCGGAAGGGAGAAGTTTTCTCTCAAAAATCTTCTCTGGAGGATATTTTTTTTATTATTTACATTGCACGTTGGATAATTCCTCTCAAAGTGGGCATTAGAGATTCATTTATTCGCGTGCACGGGGAGAAAACTCCATCGTAAACTCATACAAGGATCGCCCTAGAAATTACCGGACTGCCCGGTAAGGTTGGAGCATTGAGACATAACCCCAAATATTAATGTTGGGTCCAGTAAAATTTTCTAGCTCTCACCTCCGTTAATTTAGTGCGCACAATGGGCCCATGCGAGGAACCAATCATATGCTGTCCGATCAACGAAAACTCCCGAAGGCGGACGGCATTGGCCGAAGTGTGGCATCAGTCCCTAAAAAAATTATGAGCAGTTCAGTTAAATTTCCACTGCTTCCACGAATATTTCAGTTTCTCACCAGTACATTATGAATCATTAAATGAACTTCGGAGAAAATTGATGATCAGAGAAGTAAATTTTATTACTCTGCGCAGTAAATATTCCGCGGAACTCCAGTGACTATGCATTTCACATAACTTTCCATCAATCCACTGCAATCCCCACATTTACCGGTAAGATATCAGTAATTTTTCTTGGATATTTCCCTCCATATATGAAATATTTCACGTACGTAAAAAAAACGTGATTATTTCCAATTAAAAATGATGATGAAAAAATGTCCGTTATATTCATCAGCAATCAGACATTTCCAGAACTGAAGAAAGACTCTTGATGAACATAATTTACCACATTTCATCTTAAATGAGGATATCTCCCTCACAGGGGAAGAAAAAAACTCAGGATAGAGACCGAAACGATCAGTCCACTCAGACATCCGTCATTATCGTCATCATCATTACTCCGATAACGAAAGAATATTCGTCCGTTGAGTGCACGATTCGTCCACTTCTTTCTCGGGAAAATGCCGCCAATTTTTTCCAATTTCACCAGTGAAAGCTACCCTTTGACAGATCATACCCCGTAACGAGTACCAATTTGTACCTTTATCGTGCGATCCACACTCGCACTGTTATTCACAAATTCAATAACACCAGAAGGATAATAAAAATGCCAGTCACCGAATACTATCCCTTCAAATTAATCCTCTACATTCTTCGTTCACCGAAAAAAAAAATTCTGACGCTCTTAAATATTTATATCATTTATATTTTTGCTCATTGCCGATAACGATCGCCCACACCATCTTCAGATCCGCATGAAGACTCGACTCTCACTTCCTCCAGAGACATGACACATTGATATTTAACCAAAAATGTCTCCTGACCTTTTCTTAACTCCGGAAAATCATCATCCAGTGTCCGGAGAAAATGGAGAAAAGAAGTCTTACACTCTCGGGCGTTTTATTGAATCCTTTTAATTATCCTCGCGCGGAAAATATTTAACTTCACTTGGAGATTCATTTTGATGGTATCTGTCATGATCGTAAATAAATACTTCCGGTGACGGTAATATTTCTGTGGGAAAACATCGATCGGGTCAGAGGGGACGCGCCTCGGGCGTCACTTGTAGCATGCGAATTTCACTCGTTGACATTCTCATTTGCGAAGACGAAAACGTTTCAGTTGTATCAGTTGAGATTATAATTCAATTCCGTCTTGCCTCGGGGAAGATCAGTAAATACAAAAAAAAATCAGAAAAATATGCGACCATTCACGTAATCCGGTGGCTGGAGTTTAATGTTTCCTTTTTTTTCCTTTGGTAATCGAGTCGAATGAAAATCTTTACATTACTCATCAGGAAATCATTTATTTTTGCAACAAAATAATGATTCGTATCAAATAAATAATTTTGAGACCTACGCACAACTTTTTATTTCATTCGTCAAAGTAATTAATTTATAAAAAAAATATTATTATATATTAAATTGAGATAACGATTTATTCTTGATATCAAAGTCGATTTTTGAATTCAAAAAACATTTATAATATTTACGGATTATTCGAATGATATCGTTTTACATGAGATAAATAAATAAATAAAATAACAATAACGATGATTATTTTATAGTAGTAAAAAGTCCTGAATAAATATAAATTTGAAACCCAAATTTAATTAATTGAACTCAAAATAAATGAATAATCAAGGCTATAACTAAAAAAATGTTTCACAAACTTTTTATTCAAATGACAAAACTGAAAAGCAAAAATGCATTGACAATTCTTACCGAATTTATTCATTTGCGTGAACGTTTGTACCCACACGTGAATAATGTGAAACTGGTGACCTGTTCATTTGCATGCGATGAAAAAAAAAAAAATAAAAAAATAGTACTCAAACCCTCGGAAAAACAAGTTCAATCCATTCTCCTCTTTTTTTTTTAAAATTCAACCTGTTTGTTCGTATATTGCACGCTGTTTCCATATCAACTCAGGACCAACTGCCAATATCACGATTTATCATACTGCCATTAATCTAGCAGTTGAATGTGTTTATCGTTGGGTGATAGCATTGCAAATGTGTGCGCACATGTACCTGAAATTTTATGTCCTCAATTGCCTAGTCACAGTGACTTTTCTATTATTCCGTCACTTGTTTCTGCACTAGTTTTTTTTTCTCTTGGAGGTAACATCGAACTTGTCAGATTGGAGATTGGAATTGAAATTGGTTGTACTTTAGTTTTATTCCATCTCCATTCTTCATTCAGTGGGAAAAAGTTAATGACTTCTATTCTGGCTTCACCGATATGGAAGAAGTATTGAGCATCGTGATATTTTACTGGCTATCTCATTATTTACAGCGGCCCATGAATTAAACAGCATTGTGCAAGTTTTAATTAACTCGCTGGTGCGACCTCGCTCTTGTAATATCGATGCTGCACCTCTCGCCGTTTTCTTCACCCTTAAACCTTTTTCGCTTCTATTAATAAAATCTATTTTGTTATTTATGACGACTCAGCGGTTATTATTCATATCTTTTTAAAGTCTCCGACCGATGATGGTTGTGTAATCGAAATCTTCAATTATTAAAATTGTTTTGCCCTTTGAAGCCACTCCGTGTTCACCTTTTTTTGAATTCTCATCTCTTGACAGGATTCATTTAAAAATTATTCATAAATTATTATTAAGGACTACAAAGTTGTTCGGATTAACTACCAATGACAACTGAAAATTAATCATCATCTTCCGAAAGTTCAGTAAAAAATTGGTAGCTGGGAGTTTGAAAATGCCGCGCATTCTGTCACCGCCAACTTCACACGTGATCGATCAATCAGAACAAGTGATTAGGCTATTTCTCGTTATCTCGACAAAACTACTTCACGCCAATCTGATTATCCGTCAAGCCAGATCAGAATGAAAGTGTGTAAAAAGTTTGAGGCCTTTCCAAGAAGCTAATCGTCACTTTCCAATTGATCATTATTCGTGTCAATTGGAATTCCGTTTTTAGTCGGTATGCCAATCATATTCCAGGGGATTCAACACGTTTCTGGTGGTCTACACCAGTGAAAACAATGATCGGTATGCAATTACGAGGCGTAACTCCCGTATCTGAATTAGTCGTTGATGTCCGACCAGCCATGAATATTCTCAATACAGTAAATCCAATAGGCAAAATTCATTTCTCCTCCGCAATCCGGTATTCTTTGTTCTCCCCGCACCGCTTTTCCCAGTTGGCTTCTCGGTTTCAGAATTTTTTTTATAACTGTTCGGATTTTACCGCTGATGCACAACCATGGAAACCTATACATCAAGTCAATTCGAGTCTTGGACGCGTAGTTATTGCCATGCGGTTTTCGTGGTTAAAGAAATCTTTGTGGTTACAGTTTGCTGGATGGTCGTTCCGTTACTGGTATTAAAAGAAACAAAAGAAACGTTGGAAACAAATAAACAGTCGATTATTTTTTACGACCTGCGAGATTACTTGCGATTTAATTCCACAAAGATTTATCACCTTGAGCATTATTCTTCAATTGTCGACGACATCTTCGACGAGAGCTAACCTAACTTTTCCACACCGATAGAAGATTCATTTATCTTTTAGAATTGCATTTCCTTTCTTATTCTCTCGCGTGTTTGATGTGTCAATTTTTTAATAGTCAATACTCATCGTACTTTATGTAACTAGCGTAATCAGTCACTTCGTTATTTGATTGAAGGAGAGAGTAGACTTGATTCACTGGTGAATTGATCGTGATTGACCGTTAAAAAAAGGCCTCGGGCAGAAACTTTGAAGCGACGGTGACTAATAACGCGAAGCATTCACTTTCTTTCATTGTTTTCAATTTTAATTTCCGCTTCGTGTATCTAGAGCTCGATTGTAACGAGATAAGTTGGTACCGGTACTGCATAGTGTCGTCTTTCCGAACAAGTGCACAGCAACGGGGGGTCTATACTTATTGCTGCTGATAGCTGTCTTCTAACTGGTGCACTTGCAATTACCGTCTTTACCTCGACTATCCAGACTGATCGATTAACGAGGCATGTTAAGAGAATGTTAAGAGCCATCGACCTGCCTTCCACCGAACCAATGGGCCTTATCATTGCCGGTTCGATTCTAATTATTACCGTTATCGGTAAACTCATCTAGTCTGGAGAAGGAAAGGTGTTGCATACACGGGAGACATTTCCATCAAAAACTCACACGAGGATCGCCCTAGAAATTACCAGACTACTCGGTAAGGTTCGAGCATTGCGACCTAACCCCAAATATTAATGTTGAGTCCAGTAAAATTTCCTAGCTCTCACCTCCGTTAATTTAGTGCGCACAATGGGCCCATGCGAGGAACCAATCATATGCTGTCCGAATCAACGAAAACTCCCGAAGGCGGACGGCATTGGCCGAAGTGTGGCATCAGTCCCTAAAAAAATTATGAGCAGTCCAGTTAAATTTCCACTGCTTCCACAAATATTTCAGTTTCTCACCAGTACATTATGAATCATTAAATGAACTGCGGAGAAAATTCATGATCAGAGAAGTAAATTTTATTGCACTGCGTAGTAAATATTCCGCGGAACTCCAGTGATTTTTTATACATTTCACATGATTTTTTATCAATCCAGTGCAATATCCCATATTTGCTGGTGAGAGATCAGGTGCTGAGTTTAATTTCCACTCGCTTCTAACGAGAATTGAAGCATTTCGACCTAAAATCTATGTAATAAATATCAATATTCAATCCAGTAAAATTTCCTATAGCTATCACCTCCGGCAATTCCCTGCACAACAATTTTCAAAACTTGTCAAACCTTCCAGAATTTCTCCAGTACCTTTCCATCTATCATTGATGAAGTCTCCAATTGAGGATTGAACTGAAAACGAAGAGTCCATTAGCAAATGGATCCGAGGGCCAACGAAGTTCAATTGAATTCCGCAAGAACATCCGCTCTCCGATGAATTCATCGTAATCCGCTGGTGAATTCTCAGATGAAGTGAAAGAACTCGATGATGGAAGCGTAGATCATTTCCGAATATTTTCTGCATCATCTGTTATTCGATATTCACGCTCTGCTCACCACGTTCCGAGGTAGTCAGATGTGAGACAAAAGACGTAGTTGGGATTTTCAGCCAATTACGGTACCAATTATATCATCGTCCAATTTTTTTTTCCAGAATTTTTATCCCTTTCTGATTCCTTCTCGTCTCTGTTCTCCATTCTCGCTTATCCTCATTTTCCCATTCCCCTCACTTATCGACATGTTCTTCCAGTTCATTGATCATCTTCTTTTGTTGGAACTGCTGCATGATGCCTGACAGTTGGATTCACTGCCAAATCCTCCCGAGGTCTTTTTATAGTTCAATAATCACGAGAATTAAAGATTCCTTGTTAATTAGTATCTAATGAACTTTTTATCTCCTAGAGTCTATGAACCAGTCAAGTAAAAACTTCTTCGAAAATTAATCTAGTATTTGTTTTTCTAATTCCATTTCAGTGAGTCCTTCAATCAATCAAGTCGATCAATCAAAAATAGATTAAACTTGAAAATCGCAAAATGATTTAAAGCACTCGTTCAAATACTTACATGAGACTTTGTTTGAAGTACAACCATAAAATGATGATGAGACTTCTCGGAATTTTTTCTGCTTGATCAGAGGTGAACTTCACGTTCGACCACAAAAAGTACTTGAAACAAGTACGGTATGTTCACCGGAGATTAAAGTACAAGGGATAATAAAAGCTATAATAAAAGAATACTTGAATGACAGAATGAAAAATGGAGGATTTTCAAATTGTCATTCTCAAATTTAGAATATAAAATTCTCTGATTCAGATTTAATTCCACAAATAATGGAAGGAAAATTCCTGTAGCATCCATTCGAAGATATGAAACTCGCATTGAACGAGGAAAACAACAATCTTGTGTGTCTCATCTCGTGAATTGTATTCGCGTTATCTGAACAAGGGTTTTATCTTCAGAGCTGTAATATGAAGTATCGCGATGTGCCACTAACTAAATGCGGATTTTCTTCTCTACTTTACCCGATATATCCGCAAAAAAAAGTACTTTGGCTGTTTATCTCTCGCATTTGTGGGGATTTCTCTCCATTTTACGGTATTTTCTCGTATGCTAAGTTCAGCGACGTGCCGGAGGGACGACAACACCAGTTCCGAGATGATTCTCCTCACGTGAGATATATTTGGTATATTTGTTGCCTCCAAGTACTCGCATCGTTAGCGCTATGTGCAACGCTTTTCAATTAACACGTGTGCACGAGTGTGTTCCGGAGAATATTCCAGAAAAATCGAGCTGGAGAGGTGGAGAGAATTTCGTGGAATCTTCAAATATTCTGGATGCTTCAGTTGCTTCAGCAACTTCAGTCTTTATCGACTTCGTGACAGCTTCGGGAATTCTAAAGATTCAGGCACAAATTTATCCATGAAAAATTACCAATCTCTTACCGGTAAATGTGGGATATTGCACTGGTTTGGTGGAAGGTTATGTGAAATGCATGGTCACTGGAGTTACGCGGAAGATTTACTGCGCAGAGCAATTAAATTTACTTCTCTGATCATGAATTTTCTCCGGAGTTCATTTAATGATTCATAATGTACTGGTGAGAAACTGAAATATTCGTGGAAGCAGTGGAAATTTAACTGGACTGCTCATAAATTTTTTAGGGACTGATGCCACACTTCGGCCAATGCCGTCCGCCTTCGGGAGTTTTCGTTGATTCGGACAGCATATGATTGGTTCCTCGCATGGGCCCATTGTGCGCACTAAATTAACGGAAGTGAGAGCTAGGAAATTTTACTGGACTTAACATTAATATTTGGGGTTAGGTCGCAATGCTCTAACCTTACCGAGTAGTCCGGTAATTTCTAGGGCGATCCTCGTATGGATTTTTGACGGAAATTTCTCCCTGTGTGGAAGCTCCATGACGAGGACGAATCATTAAAATTCCAACTTCGATTTCCGGAGTCATTACAATAAATTCTCTGGGTCAAAACGACTTGGCTTCACTCGTCCGTACAATCAGCGAGATACAGTGCAATTGTTCGGACGTAAAGTTGTAATTATGGCAGCTGCTCTTGTCTCGGCTAAATAGCCCAGGGTCTTTCTACAAAAGGCAATCAACCCTCTCGGGATTTCTACTTAATCGTTTCCAGTTTAAACTCTAGGTATCAGAATAACCCTTCGAGGTTCTGCTGTTCATCAAGGAGTTTCGTAAGTGCGAGAGACTTTGAAGACTAGCTGGTCGTTGCATCCGCAAAAATTCTCCGGAAAAATTATCTGCAAAAATTCTCGTGTCTTTCAATCGAGCATTCCGGATTGGTCGAGGGTTGAACGACTCGACCCTTATCCCACCATGATAACCTCGTTCTGGGGATCAGCGTAATGATGATGAAGGGAAGGATGAACTCCATTCATCAATCACTCGTTTACTCCGGATCCATCATCGACGTCATTTCCGCGAGTGAATCCATGGGGTACATTCGACTTCTCGAGTACATTTTTCCACTGTTCCTGACAGACTATTCAGTAATCGACTGTTCACCCTTCACCACTTGGTTCCGAGTGGTGGACAACTGGAGCATCGAAGAATCGAAGATGCAGACGAATGGTTTCTGTCAGAGGCAGATCTCATGCTGACGAGTAAAATTAACAATTGTAATTAATTTGTCACATGACCTTGTCCTCTTTGATTTATTCATTATCAATTTAATTATTATCATCATAAAGAAGTAATGACCGAATTTTTCTCTATAAAAAATTATTAGTTTCTGTCTTCTAAAAAAAAAAATTATAAATAATGAATAATCAATGAAAATAAATAAAGAACAGAATAAACAAAAAATAGATAATAAATTCTCAATCAATCATAAATTTAATTGAAATGAAAATAGTTCTCCGGTCAGTAATATTAACATAAATAATTTCCAGTACCAAATAAATTGTTAATTAACAAATTAATATTGACAATCAATAAAAATTCTCTTACAATCAATTGAATTCACAATAAATACCCACAATAATAATATTGAAGGAAATAATATTAATATCAATTTTCAAAACTGAAGTGTAACTCATGGCGATAAATAAAATAAATTTAGTCCGTAATTTATGGAAAATTGAAAAGTAATGAATATATTCAGCTCAGTCGTATTCTCTTCATCAATCAGACTCTATGAATTATCAAAGCCTTCGGTAATGAAAATGCAACTCGTGTGGATGTGAGTCAATTCCAACTCCTTTGGATCCAGATTGAACCATCATCCTCATCACCATATCCATCGCTCCAGGCAATTTGACCACATCGTTGATACGAATTCTCGATAGCTAATTAAACCCATCTGTTTCGAATATCCTATTCATCCACATCCTATTAGTTAAACAAACTCAAAAATTACGTGGAGAGGACAGCATCACCTGAGTTTGCAGAGCTATCCTGATACGAGTACATTTTGGAAATGTAGAATAAATATCCTGGGGGAAACTTATGGGATCTGTTTAATCCAGTTTGCATTTTCGGTTATTATCTCAGTTGTGCAGCTATGCTGTATATTAGAGGGATAGGGAATTATGCGGGTGGAAGCCTTGATTAATTCCCAGGATACATATTGCAGGAATTAATTTCAGAATGATTTTGCGAACAGCTTTCAGTCATTAAAAGTATCTGAACAGAATTACCAGGGAATCTAATTTGTCTCTGTGATTCAATATTAATCAAACTCCGCGAGATTTATAATAAATAGATATTTTTGTGGATTAACAATTAATTTAATGGTTTATTATATTTTCGGTTATGAGAAACAATGGAAATGAGAATAAATAAATAAAATGAAAGTCCTGGTTTATGGTTTAATCAAGTGTTTTAATCTTGATTCGTAGTATTTCGCACAATTAATTATTTAATAATAATCCGAACAATGGAATTTTTAGAATAGCATTGTTTAATTAGTATTTGTTCATGATTATTAATTGTTGTTAGTTTTTCCGTTTAAAAGGGGCTCGTGATAAGTTTTCAATAAAAATCACATAAAAAACAATTTTCCGTAATTTTTTAATGTCAAAATCAAAGAAGATATTATATTTAAAAAAATAGAAATTGAATAAATAGTTGATTAGTTAAATAATTAATTAAATAAACACAACATAATATGAAAAATTATGTTATATGCATATTACATATATTTCTATTTTATATGAATTAATTAATTTGTTCATACTTTTATATATTTTTACTTGATAAAAAAATGAAAAATTAAATAACACTAAAGTCACACGAGGAACTAATATAAACATAATATTTTTTCTGATCTACATATTATTTTTCAATGGCTCTGGTACTCAATAGTTATTTTAGCAGTGACAGTTTGATTTCTGAAAATGATAACAATTTTTCTAGTTTTGTTAACCTTGAGGGCTCAGAATGAAGGATAATGATGACGCGTCATCGATTTTATTGAGCCCATCTTAATTTTCTCTGCCGGAATGACGACAGAAGTATACGATGTGAAAGTACATATATATTTAATGACATTAATCCAAGACAAGTACTATAACCCGCATCAACGCCTGTGATAAACAATTTTATGGTGATCTCTGAATCATTTATATATTCATTTCCGATGATGTTCAAGTCGAAAAACCGAGGCCACTACCGTAAAACCATGCGAGTTATTACAACTTCTCTACAACTCATCTTTCCTTACGAGCATCGATGGCTGTATACTATTTCAGACTCTGGTTGCAGGAAGACGATAAAAGGAAGAAAAACTCTTGATGTTTTATTTCTTTTTCACTGGTCAAACCTTCCTGCGGAAGCTCAAACACATTACCGTACGTGGGGTCTTACATAAATTCAAGGATAAAATAACCACAAGCAAATGATTGTGCATTTGAAACAATTTGTCTTTCATTTCCTCGGTATCTTTGTGGTGCTTACGATATTGTGATGACCATGCGTAATGAAATCATCATCGAAAGAAATAATAATCAATTAAAGAACGGGAACAGTAATTGGTTACTGTTTTGGTATTGAAATCTCAGAGTTTTAGATGGAAATCGGTAGAAAGTGGCAATTGCTGTTCAATCAATTGGAAATTTAATGTTAATTCAATTATACTGTCGGTTTTCCGTGAAATGTAAAAAAATGTCGTTCTAATTCTTTATTGGGACGTTAAAGTCTTGCTCAATGGTAAAAAATTAATGGTCAAACTCGGACATTCGGAGATTGAATAATAAAAACGTTACGACGGATGGTTGAATGTCTCGAAGGGAAAGCTTTGCACTAGTGGAAAAAAAAAATTCAATTTCGTGGATTCATTATTTTTGGAATTGGATTTTGGACAGCAGAAAAGGGAGAATAACTTAATTTATTACTTATTTTATTTATTTATTTAGTTTTTATTTTACTCGGGGAATTTTAATAGTTAAGGATGCATTCCATTTTTTTATTCCAGTTTTTCAATCAGATAATTAACTATTTAATTATTAATCATGAAACAATGGGCCGGTCATTATTTTTTATTTATGAAAAACATTTATGTTTTAATCCTTGATCAATCCACCATCTTTGATTTTATAATTGTAACGCTTAATTATTTTAACGATTAAATAGTTGACCCTCATTTTTTAACCCTCGGGTTGACCTTCGCATTGACCTCCACTTTTGACCCTTCAATTCGACCGCTTAATTATCAATGAAAAATATTAAAAATCAATTAATTATTAATTAATTAAATAGGGGACTCTGTGTCATTTGCCAGCAATTGATCTTTCATTTTGGCCCTCAAATTGTTTACCTTCAACATTAATTAAATTATTCAATGATAAATTAATTAATGAAAAATGACCGAAAATTCTTTTAAAAAATTGGATTCGCATAATTCAGAATCCCCTAAAATAAAATAAATATTTATACCAAATCGAGTCGATAAAATTGAAGCCATCGCACCTCCAATTTTTCCGTCAATTACCTAATAGTTAAATTACCCCATAAATTTCTCCCAATACATACAATTACGCTCCATAAATAAATCTCAATCGACAAAATATTTCCTCAATTATCCAGTAATTTCTTCAATCGCCGACTTAATGGTATTCTCAATGGCCGAATGGTAAAATACTCCCTGCCATTTTATCAGTGACGGGGGGGGAGTGACAGGGGGGAGTGGAGGAGGGGGACAGGGGCTGGGAGTCATTGCGGGAAATAAAAAAACGAGAAACGAGAAAAAAAAAAAACAGGGAAAAAAACCCTGTGACATCGGAAACACAAAAAAACTGATAGCGGGAGTTACGAGTTGCCGACCGGGTGTTTTAATCCTCCGCCACAACTGCATTACACTTTACGACTGGTAAATTGATAACGCGAGCAACAGAATTTTCAATTGCCGCCGATTTAAATTAAACGCTTCGCACATTCGTTTTGCCATTTTTTCCGTTTTTTTTTTGGGGAGGGATTTTAGTCAATTAATTATTGTTTTTGGTGGGTGTGATTAATCAATGCCGGTTTTACTTTCCGATGTACTTTCGGGGTCCATTCTGCGAACCCCTGTCGATACATTGAGACGTAACAATTAAACAATAGGATATTCAGAAATTCAGGACAATGGCCACATGCTCGTGCTTTTAGTGGACTTTATTTTCTTTTATGTCGTGGGGACTGGGGACTCGAATTTCCATCGGCTGCTTCTACGACTCCATTTTTTTTAATGTTCTCTTCATTTTTGTTTTTATTTTTCTATTAATCTGCAGTTATCAATTGGAAAATAATGAATTATGAAATAAAAAATGTGGAATTATAATTCACGTTTTAGTTTAATTAAGGATTAATTCGTAATTAAATTTCAGAATACGTATTTTACAATTATTAATTACAATTACAATTATTCTAATTTTAATGGAAGATACGATAAATTACGGGATTAACAAATTACAAGGTCACACCCCCGAAAGATGAATAATTGAAACCGTAATTGCGACATCGAATTCGTAATTTACGGGTTGAATTTACAATTAACAAATATTTTTAATTTCCCTCGTAAATTAATTTGCAATTACAATCTAAAATAGGTGTTCGATAATCATCAAATCAATTCAATGAAATCAAATTTAATTTCAACTTTAAACGAGAAATTAACAAAAATTATTATTAAAATAACTATTAATTAACGAAACTATTGAAAAATTGTATTTTTTAAATTAAATAAAATTAAAATGGAATTGATCGCGATCGATGGCCTCGAGTTAATTATTCCAGTGACTAATCAATTTTGGGAAAATCTCTTTGGATTTTTCGGTGGGTCCGGAAAAAATCCTCTTCAGGATCGGAAGTATTTCGCATCGTCTCAAGGCATTTCCTTTCAGCTGTTCCACATTTTCCCTCTCAGCTGGTTGGAAATCTTCGGAGATAATTAACCGAGGAATACAATGTCGACGACGATGACTGTTTTCTTCTAATTTTAGAATCTCCTGCCACCGACTTCCGTCTAGTTTATATCGGGTGACCGCACAGAGAATAATAATACTATTAATTCAACTAAAATTAATAATCTTCATTAATTTAAATTCACTGTAACAATTCTTCGGAATCTAGACGAACCTTTTGTTTTCAAAAAATTTCCAAACCCGTGTTTCATCACTATATACTATAATGGTACCTAATATATTTATATTATTTAGCATTTAAATTTCGAAATATATTTTTCATGATGCGAATGAAATTCAAGTAAAATAAATAATTTAGTTGCATAAAATAAAACATTCATCGATCTCAAATAAAGACTTTTAAAAATTTGATAAGTCGTATCGAAGTAGAAAAAATAGTTTTAAATTATTATAAATAAATATAAATAATTCATACAGAATTATATTTTCGATAAGTCTCCTCCAAAAATTTAAGGAATTAAATGATATTTCAGGAATATTTTTCGCGGAGAAATTTTCCCGCGGGAAAAATTGATATATAAAAATAAATAAACCTTCGAATTTCGGGCACGCGAACGCGGAAATTACGCGAAAATCGATTCCCAAGGAATTTCCTGTTCCGCGGAATTTCCCACGGAGTAAATCACTAATTTTTTGAATTCTGAAATGCTCTCCTATACCCGCGAAAAAAAAACATGAAGAAAAAACAAAGTGACTGTACGTGCCGACGAGTCGTCTCGGTTCTTGTCGCATTAGCACTTTTTTTTTGTACCTTGAGTTTTCGCGGTATGGAGGTTGTTTTTTTTTGCCTCTTTCTTCAACGTCTCCTCCACCAAAAGCGCCTCTTGTCTACTCCCTTTCTCGCCAAGGCGCGAACGTGCACTCTTTGCAAACAGGAAACGAATAAGTGCTGTCACAGCGCACTTTTACCTCGCCCGGGTGCACTCTCCACGTAAAACTGTATCCAGTTTCGTCATTCCATTGCTTCGTATATGAGAAAAAAAGACAAATCTGTGATATATTTGTGTGCACCCAAGTCCGCGTTCGCGGTGAGACAAAACCAATGGAAATTACCGCAAAAAAAACCACGAGAGTTGTCATTCGAAATTTAATCCGCGGGCTAAAGAAAGTTCAATAAAAAATAGGGGACATCATGGCAAAATATATGACACGTGCGGAAAAGTGGTTTTAACTCATTCCCAGTAATTTTTTTTTTTATTAAAAAATCTGGAAGACAGTTTGCAAGTGTCCTAGTGTTTTTTGCGAATTTCATTTTTTCTTTTAATTATCCTGTTGTTTTCTTACTTTTTCAAGTTTTCAACATTAATTCATCAAAACTCATCATCAATTCATCATTAATTCATCAAAACATTAATAATTACGTCATCTAATTTCAACCGGTCATTTTTGCTTCTAAAATTTCTTGTATGGGAATTTTTTTTTTGTTAGTCAAGTGCAAAAAAATTCTGGAAAAACTGAATTATTGAATAATGGATTATTACGATCGATTATTTCCTCTCGTGTCGTCCCATCCCATTTTACCATTTCATTTTATCCAGTGTCCCATTTCGCCACCGCGTCCCATTTTATCCCCGTCTCTCCTAAAATAAAAACAGAAAATTAAGAACAATGGAAAATTGCCATTTGAATTTTATACGATTGACGTAAAAATTGCTCGTCGGTTACTCACGGCTGTTTTGACAACAAATCGTTCCGTCATTTTTCCATAACAATTGAGAAGGTTAAGAAACAGAACATTGAGAGGAAAATTTAGTAAAATAATTCTTTTTGTTTGCACTCGGAATTGCATATGCGTATTTTTCAGTAGTATCGCGACATCGGATATAATTTAAGAGGCCCATAAAGTCGGAGGATTTAGGTGAAGACTCGGGCGAATTAGAAAGTTTCAAGTAGTAATGAGACGGAAATTTCATAAAATATTCTGTTAGAAATAATTGGAAGAAGCTGGAAGGGAGAATTTTCCCCTTTCTGCTTCGAAAATAATACTGCACCCGAATTGCGACAAGTTTGGGATTCGCCGAGTCTTCCGAAAAAATGAAAATGGCCGAGAAAATCCTGTCTTCCAAAACAAAATTTGGAAATTTCGAAGAACGAATGAAATTTTTAAACGAAAAATGAGAAGAGAACAAATCGCCTTGTTTCTTACTTCACGTTTTTAGAAATATCTCGGAATCTAAGAGAGATAGCAAAATTTTTTATAAAACATTTTTTTAGAGGAAAATCATAGCTATAAAAAAGGTAATTACGAAAATTTCGATATTTCTGTTAGATTCGGAGATATTCGCGAAAACTTAGACACGAGCTGTGTTGACGTGTCATTACGTTTACCTTTTATTTTCTGTCGGATTTGTTTTATTTATTTTTTCATAAAAAATTCTAAAAATTGTGACATTTCCAAATGGGATCATTGGAAAGCCAGAATTAAATCCCGAATTAAAAAAAAGATGAGCCATTCGACCCCAATCCATGTGGCAGTAACAAATTTTACGAAAGAAAAAGTTGTCATTGCCTTTCCATTACTCTCCAACCGAAATTTTTTAATCAACTTCTAATTTCATTAAATTATTCATAACCATATTAATTTCCTTAATATCTACCTTAAACTGGAAATTTCCGGTGTCAATAAAAATATAATATCTAAAATAATAACAATTCGTTAAATAAAAATCTCGACAAATCGACCCAATTAATTTTCAAATGATTTTCAACTAAAGATTGGAGCAATTAAACAGAATAAATCTTAATTAATATTTTTTGCAAAACATAAATTCTTCTTCCCTATAACTGTATAATAAATAATATATTTAATGATTAAATAAAAATCAATGGAAAAAATAAATTCCCGCGTCACTCGATAATTTTGCCAAAATCGCGTAAAAATTCCGCGACAGACGATAACTTTTAAATTACAGAGTAATTATTTCACGGTGAAGGGTGGAGAGGAGGGGGATTTAATTTTTGGCATCTTCTGTTGTTATTGAATTTATTCGTCACATGCGAATTGAGGAGTTCTCCATTGCTCGGGCCTTGTTTTGCAAAACTCTCGTCGAGGTCTCGTCGTTGCATTATGTAACGGCTGGTGCGTCACAAAACATACACCAGCCGACGTATTAAACTCGTGTGCATTACATATATGCCGAAACACTCGAGGCATGTATTTCATTTTGAAATACACATCTCTCGAGTGACGTATGTAACATTGAGTCAAGAATTTTTATTTCACAATTAAAAGTTTCAGTCATCTTCAAAGAGGTACGATTAAGAATTGAATGATGAGGGGAATATGAAGAAATTGTATAATAAAACAATAAAATCAAAATGTTGACAGGATTGAATTATCGTATTACTCAAATATTCAAGATCTCGAGAAATTAATTTATTGGACACGGAATTGTATAATGAAATAATAAAATCTTAATTACGACAGCGTTGAATTAATTTATCATTCAAATTTTGAATATGTTGATTTGATTTTCTATATTTGTTTCATTTTTATAAGTTTGCGTAATTAATAATCTTAAAACTCCAAATAATAATAAATAATCTGAATAAAATAAACAAAATCAATAGATAAATATAATAAATTGAATAAATTAAAAAAAAAATCAATAAACAAATAAATAAATAAATAAATATCAATGAATATAATAGTTAAAGAGAATTATTGGCAAAACCGAATGTCTCTCACCGAGAAGAACAGTTGTTCAATGCACGGGTAACAGATGAGAAAATGCCCGGAAAATTAAGGGAGAAAACCCATCACTAAAAAGAGAGAGAGAGAGAGAAGGGGGTTGTGAGGGGTGTGAGGGGTGTCAGGGGCCCAAGGGGGAGCCCAAAGCCTCTCCTCAGTGTCTGGTACAAATGTCTGAGGGGTCTCCACACGAAATTACTATATGGACTACCCAAGGGTCTCCCTTTCTGTACTTTCCCTTTCTTTTCCGGTACATACGCCTAATGGCACGAGCAAGAGGGAGTGAATCATTTTTTTTTTTATTTCTCCGGTTTGCACGCACAGGATATCACACGTAGACGGGGATTTTTCAGTGGCAGAGGGACAGAAGTCCAATAGGGGGGGAGGGGGGGAGAAAAGTAGGGGAGGAAAGACGGAAAAGTCATTGAACTCTGATCGGCATCGAAAGCCGATACTCGTAATTGGGGATTCTATGGGGACTTTCCGCAACTTTAGTTTTCCATCACTCGATTCTCAATGCAGGAGGGGAAAATCCCTGTGTGCATTTGGCTCATATTCGTTTTATTGCACATTGACACTGAGACAGACAGCCTTGGAATGGATTATCGCATTGTCGATGTGTCGTGTAATGCTGAAAAATTGTTCGGTTTTGAGTTACGTATACCGGAAATAATTGGAGGTTCTACGGAAAAACATATGGCCACTTGGTACATGATTTAATTGTACATTTCAGAATTACGATAAGTGCATTAATATAATGCAATATATATATATATACATATATATTTAAATGTAGCATATATACTTGGATTGAGTATGAAGTATACTTGATACAAATTTAATTTATATTTTATACTTTATTAAAGTATATATGCTATATTTAAATTGAGTATATGATTAATATAATACAATGTTTTATGTATATGTCATATGTAATTATGAACATAAAGATTTTTTGTGAGAAATAGACTATATACTTGATATAATTGAAAAGTATATTATTATATTTCATTCAAGTATTTTTATTTCTCGTTTTTTGTCATTAGAATAGAGAACTTAGAATTTTATAGTATATAAACTAAAAGTAAAAAATATATGGAATTGTTCTTGAACAATTCTTTTTCAATTTTTGTATGACAAACTGAAATTTCATTGTACATTAAAAAATAGCCGTAAATTAAAATTATTCAGTGATTATTCAGCATAAATTTTCCAAAAGCTCCAGTCCACTCCCTAAAAATTCTGGATGTTCACAAAAGAAAAGTTTCTCTTTCACATTTTGATTTATTTGTTATCACTTACGTGCAGAATTTCTTTGGAAACTTCATTAATGAAAATAGATGACAATAAGCCGCTCAAGTACTCTCGCTCATCGCGAAGTACAAAGTCACGCGAAAAGTTTCATATTTTCCCGCCGAAACTTGGAATATGTCCAGAAATTTATAATTAGCCGCTCCCCCGAAATATGGGAATGAATCATTGGCACGACAATAGATGATTAGATTCTCATGAATGATTTGCTCTGCAAATTCATTTTGGCAGGAATTGCGTAACGAAATGTCAAGTACATAGTATTTTTATCTAGGGGGCCAATAAATCATGAATATTCACGCATCCATGGACATTCACGATTACCAATAATATCATTTAATTTACTACTGGGTCGATATGATCATGTGTAATATCCATGCCATATTTTGTCTGCGTGCAAACACCGGAGGACTCACGGATGTAATCTTATCAGTCGAGATATACATTTAACACGTACAATACGTGCCTAGATAATCCGACACTTTCTGGTTTCCGGAAGGACCTTATCAACCGCCACAAATTTACCCGTGGCAATATTTTTTGGAAATCCTATTTTTTCAAAGGCTTTTTCCGAAATAATCGGCCGTTTTTCTGGCCGCAATCTATCCTGTCAGCGGTGATTTACGTTATCTGGAAAATTGACGCTTGAAATTTTTAGTAAAAACTTGAAATTTTTAATCATGACATTCACACGAATTGACAGTTAATTTTTATAGCATTCTGGTAATTCTCTGATTATCGTGAAAGACTGGAAAAATATTGAAAACTTACAAAATAATTTCCTAGAATTTTTTATTTATTAAAAATGGAATTTTATTTTATTTTTGGTATAATTAAAAATTCTGATGATTCTGGGACTGGAATATGAAGAAATTTTCAATATTCTAAAATTTATAATTTTTATAGCACGGGAAAATATATTCATTTATAAAAATGAGATAATTTTTAAATTCAACTTATTATCCATTAATAAATAAATAAACCTGATTATTAAATTAATCTACCACAATTTTACAATAACAAATTATCATACCGCGAAAAATTTCCATTCTAATAATTTCCTCTTCTCCATTCCCTATTTGTTTAAACATAATTTTCTTCTCGCTTTGTAAATAGAGCGATAATTTTCAATTGACAATGAATGAATGACGCCTGGACAATTCCCCAAAAAACTCGAAAGCATTCCGCCCATTTTTTCGGTTGTTACCCGCGTATTTTGAGTCATCGCTCCTCTATTCTCTCCACCTCATATGTACAACAATACATAGGTGAAAAAAAAAAAAATACATAAGTGCGCGCGCGTGATCCCCCGTTTTAGCTCTGTCACACTCACGTGCCGGGGCCTGAAAAGCGCACGAATATTCCAAGTTGTTGTCTCTCTGTTCTCGTCTCGTTCCAATACGCACATGCGTAACAGGGACTTCTGCCTTTTTTAATCTGTCTTTTTTTATCTCTTATGCGAACCGAGACACTGACTTCCCCTCAATCCCCTTCAATCCCCCCCACCCATGGCTTTTGTTTCACTCTGTCTCTCGACCGACACAAACTTCTTCCACTTCTACCACTCATCCAGTGACGTAACTTCACTTTCATTGACCCCCGATTACTGAAACAAGTCCCAATCCTTCGGACTTCATTCTAATTTCGCCTGAAATCCCTGAGATTTTACTGTTGCATTTATCATTTTTGAAATCCCCGCCAAAAAATTCGAATTTTCACACTTATCGGTGCGTAAAGCGTCATTTTCCACACGGCATTTTTTTTACGTGCGTAAAGTTCAATTACGGCATTTGATGTTCGGATATTATTCAGATATATCTTTGGATGTATAATTTGTCCGGCAGAATATTAACTGATCGAACAGTTTTACCAACTTGTGGGTTATGATATTTTATTGCCCTTTTACGAATGCATAGCGTGAGTTATTGGAGACTCTTCGCACCGAGTGCAGTAAAAAATCGTTTTTGGACACACTCAGCGAAAAGTGATTTTTCCACGAAAGATCGGCGTGCGCAAAATCCACACTTTCCGCACGTTGCAATGAAAAATGGATTCGATACTCGTGGAGACGATTTTCGGTTCCGCAAAATTTCACGTAATAATTTTTTGCTCCAGAATTACCCAAAACCAAAATATACTGTTTCACTACGCCGTGTGCAAAGTGACACTTTACTCCACTTCCTTCCCATTGTGATGAAAAATAATTTCTGCCTCAAAATATCCAACCGTAAAATCCAGTTTTCCGCACTCGCATCAGAATATATTACAAGCTATATTACACAATTTTTATTTCGATTAGTCCGTCTAAAATAGCTTTCGAAAAAAACCTGAACCTCTCATGACTAAATTAGATAGATATTGTAGTGATGACTCACGGAATTATTGAAATAGAAAGTTGAAATTTCGTCGGTTTCGCTTTTATGGTCCCAATGTTCCCTCCATATTCTACAATATGTCCTGAAAAATATTTCAAAGATCCAAAATATTCATCAGCAGATACTTTTTTCATACTCGAATGTCAGCATCAAGTCTCTCAGGTAATTCATCATCACAGATTCATCTTCACACTATGAACAACACAAAATACTCAGTATTTTTAATGTTCACTTAACAATGCATTAGAAACCGTTTCTCCCAAGAATATAAATTCCATTATGCAATTTTTTCTTTCCATTCACCCATCACCTTCACGCTGTCAAGACATCAGATCCCTTCAAATTATGAAAGATCTCGCACAAAAAGATTCATACCCATAACCCAGTTCCGCACACAAATATTCGGTACGTAAATACACCTGAGATAACTAAACGCCGAGATTTCTACATGAAATTCCCATTTGAATTGTTGTCTCAAATTTGTTTGCCACTGATAAGTTTTTCGAAAAGAAA
Source organism: Fopius arisanus (assembly GCF_000806365.1). NCBI lineage: Eukaryota > Metazoa > Arthropoda > Insecta > Hymenoptera > Braconidae > Fopius > Fopius arisanus. Next base: position 762,422 of record NW_011887757.1, read on the forward strand.
TGATTTTTCTGTTAGCCTATTCTTCGAGATATATTTTTCAGGTTTAAAAAATACTGGAGTTATTTCTAAACACTTGAATGAACTGTAATTGAGAAAAACGAATCGTTTATTTCATTAAAAATTGTATTAACAATTAATTTATAAATAACAACTATTATTTTCCGTAAGAAATAAAAACTCGATTCG
>NW_011887757.1:762737-764850 GCF_000806365.1 Fopius arisanus
CCGCTTTCTAACCATTTCTACAAAAATGGAAAAAATTCAACCCTGATATATTGCCTTTTTTCCTCAAATATATTAATATAATATTGATATATGCACCGTTTCCCTGCGGGTTTGGATTTTTCCCGGAATATATTCACGTATAATCAATATATATTTCGGATATATGCTATTTTTCACGGGTATGAGATATAGGATCTATTAGGATATATTAGCGTATAATATAAATATATTTTGGATATACACCGTTCTCCGCGCGGGGTGAATTTTTTTCCAAAATATATTTACGTATCAATATATCAATATATATTCCGGATACATAACATCGTCAGTGCAGATTGAAATTTTTCCCAGAATATATTTGCCTATAATTAATATATATTTCTCTTATACAAGATGCTGTCCGTGTGAATTAGATTTTTTCGAAATTTAGAATATATTTACGTATAATTAATATATACTTCAAGTATAGAATTATCCACACTATCCGGCATGTTTTATTCGAAAATAAAAAAAAGGGGGGGTCATGCCCCGTTGTTGCGCCCCTGGGAGGTGACTCTGTCTCGCTCGAGACTTTAGTCTCTCTCATCGGCTCGTCGCACACATGCGATCCACGAGGCGCGACAGTGCAGCTGAGTCTCACACACAGTTGTTCCGTGACAGGGGGCCGAGGGGAGGGGATTGGATAAAATGAGACCCCCCCTCCCTTCACAGGCAATCGTTCCGCTGCCTCCCACGCCTGGGGGCCAGAGACCATTGCCAAGCGGCCATTCCTTAACCGAGCTTCGAGCAGTGCGCAACTATCGAAAAACATTTTTACCGCCGCTCGTATACCCCGTTGAAATAATCCTCCCAAATCGCCACTGACTGACGCTTAGCCGCATAAAATCCTATTGTATGCAATAAAAAATTGCGCGGTGTGTCAGTAGTGCACGTGGTCCAAGTCACGCGGTCAAAACGCACGCGCCGAAAATTCGAAAATTCGATCGGCAGTATCAGATCGACGACATTAAGTATAAGATTACAACGAGTGTGATATCTTGAGTGAGATTTATCCGTAATTTTTTTAACCACGCATTTTTTTTTTCATTATTATCAAGACTGTCACTCCGATTATTCCGTCACATGATCGTCGGAGTGAATTCAGGGGAAATATAATATCGTAACGCGGAGTGAATCGTGTTGGCTGTTTGTGGATTAATTCGAATCGGTGTTGAAAAATAATCTGTTGAAATTATTGATAAATAGTGGGAGAGGGGAGGGAGGCTTTTTTTTTTTTCGTAAGTGCAATTTTTCCATCACGAGGGAACGAGTTGGAACTGTGTTGTGTACATGTTGCGGTGAGTTTGCGCCGCAGCAAGGTCTCCACTGGTTTGTCTGTGTTTCAACTGGTTTACGTGTATGTGTCGACCGCGTGGCCACACTCGAGATCACCTTGAGGAGAGGTAATCGAGTAGGACAGCTGGGGGATAACGAGAGTAAAGAGACAAGTGCCGCGAATGAGTCGGGTCAAATCCTGAAAATCCTCGTTCATTAAAGAAGACAAAAAAAGCGCAAACGGAAAATCAATTGCGGAGGAAATTCCGTAATCGAGTGATTCCTCGGTTACGCGATTGTGAGGGTCCGTCAGTCGGAGTGTCGTAATAGTTCTCCTGGTTGAAGGCCACCGCGAATCTCGTAACGCGTTTTTTTTTTCTCTCTCCCATGCACTTGTGGTGGGTTAAATAGCTGGTGGAATAATTGATAAATTCACCGGGGGTTATTGAATAGTGACTGCGGTGCGGTGGAGTTTGCCGGATTGCGCATATTTAATTCATTACGGAAGAGGGAGAGCATCCGGTTTTCAAGGGGGGAAGATGTTTCGGGCTTACGGCACTGCACCGGCGGAAACACCGAACGGTGATATCTACCCTTGGAACCCGCCGTACTTCAACAAAGGTACATTTTTACAAATATTTATTTTTGTTTTCATGCTTTCATCTGTGGGGGGAGGGGGCGCTTTTTTTTGTCGGAACTGTGTGGCCTTCTTACGGCCTGCGGTGATGTGATTCATCTGGATTCCGCGGAATCTCGCATCGAATGGAAATTCACGGTGTTTATCGCAATCTAAATCAGA
>NW_011887757.1:765259-770618 GCF_000806365.1 Fopius arisanus
GAACCAATCCTGTTCAGGATGGTCTCATCATTCCTGAACTTCGATCGCTAGTGGAACACGAGTTAGTTATTCATCAGTTTAGGAAGAAAATTGAATTTGTGTTCAACAAATTTAATCCTAGGATTTTGATCAGTCCCAAAACAAGCGGTAAAAAACTGGTTCCAAACCGATCATGATTTTTTACCGATAATTTTCCCATTAAAAATTCATTTACATTTAAACTCTGGGTAGCGATGGTCCTCGACGTTGGAGAAATCCTCGGATTTTCACTTTCAGCTTGACGTTCTCGTTCTTTCACACGTCAAAACGACAATCGATACGAACGTCGCGCAAGAGCGCGCGCGCATCGCGAGATTTTCAAACCTCCATGCTCGATTCATCGGAAAGAAAGCAGACAAATATTGTTAAGTGTCGGGGGAACATCGGTTTGTTGTTTTATTGAATGCTCGAGGCCGGTGACGTCACATGAGCCGGCGATTGCGTCGATATTTACTTGAGGCACGTGACGTCGACGGCTCCGAAGAGGGGAAATACGATGTCAGGGTATGAGGAGCAGACGGAAAAATAGTGGGAGTTGATGATCCCTAGATGTTTACAAGTATTAACAATTATGATTGACATTAAAATATCCGGAGTCTAAATACCAGTTGAAACACTATTTCAAGTTTTTATGATTTACCTTTTCCTCCTATTATTACTTATAAATTAGTGGTTAAATTACCGAGAAGTGACATTATTTTTTCGAACAAGTTGAATCTTCCAGAAACCTCTCAACTTATTGTCTCTTCAAAATAAAAAATTGGCAGGGGTTCAACAATTTTTGGGAAGTTGAGTTATTTCTGCGTTCTGTTCCGTAATATTTCTCAATCGCCAGGAAAAAATGATGGATTTATTTTCCACACAGTTCTGCGTCATCAGACGACTCGCTAATGTTTACAGAAGAAATAATAGAATTCACGTGGCGATTCTTACAATTCCACTTCGGACAAGAACTATTCAGTGAATTTTATTTCATCCAATGGCTAGGGAACAATCGCAAAATTTTCTCCTTTTCTCTGGTCACTCAAGCGGATATTTTTTTCCCGAATCATTAATAAAATGAAATAATAATCCAGATGGACTTAAACAGCGACGAAAAATTAATTTTCACTAATAAATTAACTGCATAATAAATTGATGCAGCAGAAGAAAGTGTAATAAAATAATTCTCTGAGTTAATTCTGAATTAAGAAAAAAATTTCTGGTGAAAAATAAATTAATCAACATTTTTCTCTGTTGATTTATCTGCATCGCATGATTATCTCCATCAACAAGTACATTGGAAAATCCATTCGATGGTTTTATTGAACCAACTAAGACCGCCTTAACCCCGAGGCCATGACTTTACAGTAGTGCCGCGTATTAAGTACAAAAACAAATGGGCATGGGCTGCACTCGAATTATTTCTATTTGGAGTCATTACGACTGGGAATAATCAGTTTCACTTAGGATTTTTTCGAGGGGTTTGTATGTACCCTGTACCAAAATTAATGAATGTTTCTATCTCACGAGCATTCGGTGTCATTCGGTGTCAGTGACAAATTGTCTCGATTAAAAATCATCTCTGTCGTACCATTTACACTCGACAATGGGCGATTTCTCCCTTCGAATATTTAAACAATAAATATAGGGGCCTTGGGGGGATATGGACATATGTTTTTATTTTATCTGTGTAGTGGTAATCGAGATTGATCATTCGGAAATCATTCAATTCTCATTAGATTCATGTCAAAAATCATTTTTTATTTGTTTCATAACAGAAATTTGACAGAAAAAATTATTATTAATGATTTTTCGCATTAATGTTGTTCTATTTTTGGACAATTCCACTTGACAGTCAATGGATTAATTATAAAATATCCAATTTATTTATTTGTCTTTAGCTGAACATTGAAAAATGTGAATAATTGAGAATTGAACAATTTTTAATCGATAATTTCGTGTATTTGTTATGAATATTAACAATTACATAATTTACACAATATCCACCAAGAAAAATTATATGAATTATTTGTAATTACCGGGCATGTGCGAAACGAAAATTGAGTCTGTAACTTTCATGAAAGTGAATGGGGAACGCGTATTCAAAGGGATAAATTAATTCTCCGAATGATAGTCATGATAAAATTAACAGTTATAATACGATAAACAATTTGCACGCTTGGAATGTATTTCAATACCGATCCCACGCGACTCATTCGAACGAAAAGACTGATGAAATTTCCAGTGTAACTGGAAAAATCGATGGACTCCGGTAAAAAAAAAACAGGAATTTCATGCCCCGTTAATTATTTTCCCAGGAAATAACCTGAAACTTAATTAGAGAGTAATTACCAGAATTTCCTCAATTTCCAACTATTCAATTCATTCATTTGCAATATCTAACTGAATTATTAACAATCAACTCCTGTTCAGAATCAATTTCCCATTTGGCCATTCAGTTAACTTGAGTTAAACAACATTTGTACAAAATATTCAATAAAAATTACGGAATTTTATATTGCTCACCGCTAACGGAAATGATTAAGAAGATTTACATGCTACTGTAATTTTTCGTACCGACTTTTCACTCCGGAATTACAGAAAAGATACGCAATTTTTATTGAATATTTCTCTGGGGAGATTGATTTTGCATCATCACCTAATGAATGAGCTTTTAGGTAACATTTAAGTATCAATTACGATCGCTTTGTGAGAAGCCCTAAAATCACCTGTACCCAGCTCTTGGAACTCCAATGGACACCAATCTCATCGCTCGTAAAACTACTATAGCATCGTTTATGTGTGTCCTTGTCATTAATATCTCCATCTTGCTCGCCGAAAAGCGTCGCGCAAGAGCACCCAGAGTGCCTTGACCTGGCCTGACCTGCGCAACTTCACAACCCCACGCTATACCTGGCCCCCTCTACTTTTTCCCCCTCCAACAACATCAGCCCCTCCATCATCCAGCAGTACCCCATTTCTATCACCCTATTTCTATGTATACCCCAATCGATTCTCTCGAAATATTGTTTTATCAATGGAACTATCGAATCGCCTAAAAATAAACCGATAAAATTACTCAAAGCCCATTGATCATATCCAGCATGTGTACACGCGTATAATTTAATGTTGGATTGAAAATTTTGAATGTTATTTGAAATTATATTGAATATAAATTGACAATTATGTCTTGACAATTATGACCGGTTGGATTGAGTCGTAATTAGCGTGATGTAATCGTTACGTACGACAAATTTTGAATTCCATTCACGACCGGATAGGAGAGAGAGATCTAACTATTTAAAGTCTCGATCGATTGAAAAGAGAAATGGTTACTGTGGTGCATGGTAATGATTGACTCTTTTAGTATAGTAATCGATATAATGGTGTAACTATCATGCATAGTTTATCGTATAATGATTCCTCTGGTAATATAGTAATGCAACCGTTGGTGGCGGTGATGACTGAAAGTGCGAATAATTTCGCTACTGAAAATTCAAATTTTGATGGGGAAAAGTGGAAACTGCAAATTTCAGCTCAATTATTCCATAAAAGGTAATAGAATTCACGAAAATTAAGGGTTACCTGGTCTTGAATATTCATGTACTTTGAAAATTCAAATAAGTTGGGGAATTCTCATCTCCCTATATAGTGTTAAAAATGATGAATTTACCGGGTAATTTTGAATTTTATAGTTTTTTAGGCTAAAATAAAATACAGTGTACCATTTCATAAATTGGTAATGACTGGTTAAAAATATTTTTGTTTCGCATAACATAATCTTGGATCAATATCCCAACCCATCAATAAATTACAGAATATTCGTCAAAACATCAAAATTTGTTTTTCATTCATTTTTAATATAAAGAACATTAGTATATTTACAATAATTATCGATACGATAATTTAGGATAAAAATCTTATCACGAAAACTCGCATTTTAAAATCTCAAGTTGAAACTTCGAAAGTTCAGAGTCAAGCAAAATTTTAAATATCTCAAGTCACCATTTACCAAAGTCTCAAATCCCGACGATAAATCCCAAAAATCATTCCATTTGTTCACCCGACCCGCATATTCCTCCTCTTCAAAACTGAAATTTAAAACCCGAATTTCCACTCATTTCCCTCAGTGTTCCCCGATAATTTCAAGGAAAAAAATCTACAAGAAATTTGGATGAAAGACTCGAGGATAGATGACCGCAGCTGACAAGAGATTATTAATGATCCCACCCTCTTGCTCCATCAATTCTCGTTCAATATCTTCCATCACGTTTTCCGTTGTTATTTTTTGTTCCTTCATCCTCAGAATTTATGACATGCGAATGTGGGCCACGGCATCCACATTGTTTACGTCCCCCATATTTTTCATGCCGTCGCTGATTTCCGGCTGATTTCGTCGTACACAACCCGCAAATATCGAGATATCGAGCTTTTTGGATATTAATAATCTAGATATCGTAAAATCCAGCTATCAATACATTTTCGATATTAACACAATAAACTATCGATATATCTCGATATTGCAATGTCGAGTTATCGATATATCTCGATATTATATCGATCGATTGTCATATCTCGATATTATATCGATCGATTGTCGTATCTCGATATTAATATATCGATCGATTGTCGTATCTCGATATTAATATATCGATCTATCGGTATAGATAGGAATGTCGATCTATTCGTTAGTGTCATCCGCGCTTTGCACTTATTATAAAATTCCAGTCATTTGTTCGATCTTAATATGAACAAATTGATCATCAAGCAGGAATTGATTAATTAAAGTCGAATTAAATGAAAAACCTCTTGCACTTTTAATGTTATATTCATAGAAGATCTTCTCTATCTCCTCTGGTGCTTCTTCTTCTCTCTGTCGTCTATCTCACTTATTCGCTTTCTCGAGACTGGAAAAACTGCTGCCAGGGAAAATATGGACAGCCATGGATCCGCATGATGGGCTCTTCTATTATGTGCATCCCGCTACAGTAAACAACCTCTTTTGTAGGCAAAATTCATCATCATTCTCTCACTTTTTCTCCTTCATTTTCGTGAACAACTCACAAAAGCAACTCGCTCCAACTTCTTACTCATATTATAAAACTCTCGTGGAAGAGAGTTTCAATCCCATTAATTAAACTAACCTCGGGGTGAGGTGAAATAGCCTCCGGCTACTCTTTGATCTCCTAGATTGAGATAATTATTTTGAATTTTTTAATATTGCGGAGAAAAGATTTGGCGGATGCCGACTTATTTCTCTAATTACGAAAATCTCGATGTTTTACTCTGAATCTACAGTTATCGTTTTATTATGGAAAAGACATTCCTCAATTTTTTT
>NW_011887757.1:771543-773292 GCF_000806365.1 Fopius arisanus
TTTAAGAAAATATCTAGAGTAGAGTTGATTCGACTCGAAGTTTTAAATAATAATCATCAAAAATTTCAACTGGACATTTCGAAATTCACCAGTTTGATAACCAAAAACTGTAGTATTGTCGGTTCTTTATGTTTTTTTTTAAAGTTGAAATTTGAAACCTGGAACTGAGATTTCACCTTCGGTGAGTGGTCAGACACACCTTCCACTAAATCAACTGAACTACTAGAATTAAGCAAGAAGTCCGTTCCATTCGTTATTTACCAACGAATTTAGCTGAAACGAGAATGAAACAGAAACAGTTAACGCGTCCAACCACCGCGCCGCGTATTTGTCTTGATACACGTTAATCAAATGTCTACACAAAACCGGAATTTGTCTTCACATGTAATTATATTTAATGCGTAAGATACCTAAAGAAAGATCGCGAAATTGCCCGGTAATTTGCAAAAATCACAGGTATTGCAAAACATTCTGAAAGAGTGGAACGCGAAACGGATGAAGAATTGGAAATAATTTAATTAATTTCGTATTTTAAATAACTTTTCGGGCAATTTCTTTTTTTTTTCGGTCTTCACACATCTGCTCCGAAATGTAACAGCACGTGCATCCGATAATTCCACTTCACCTAAACAACTTCCTAACTCAAACTTTCAGTGCTATTTCCGGTGATAGTTCTGTAACCAGTGTGATAACGCTCCTTGTCCTGTGATTAATTCCACCTGTGAATCACTTTTGGTATTGGAGTTGTAAAAGATAAATATGATGACAGGTGAAGTGGTTTTACTAGTTTAATCTTCCAGAGAGAAAAGTTTAATAAAAATCTATCTCGAAAAAATGTACAGTAATTGAGTTTGATGGTGACTCAATCAATTTCGATATTGAAAATTCAATTTTAAAAAAATACAATTTTATTTTAAAAAATAACGGAAAATGGAATATTTCAATTCAACTGGAGGAATATAAATATTAAAAGATAAATAAATATTAAAAGAAAAAACAATAATTGAAAAGAAAAAATGCATTATCAAAAAAACCGTTCAACAAATAACAGAATGAATAATGAAAATAATAAAAATCCGTAGTATTGATTAAAAGTCAGAATCGACGAAAAATTAATTCGACTTTAATTCGTTTCAAAATTAATAATAAAATTGAGTAAAAATGAATTATTGAATACAGAATTATTTTGAATTATTATTAATAATAATGATTAACAAAAAGATGTAAAATACTGATCTATAGTAGTCCCATGACTAATTGTTACTTATCTCCAAACGGAATACCCCAACCCGAAAGATCATGTCCCGAGGATAAAAAATACGATCAGAATGATTGGCAATTAACGAGTCCGATAAGTTCTCAGTATAAAAAGGTGATTTTTCTCTTTGATGTCACGATGATGTACGTGTGTATATTGTGCGTGTATTCCCCCTGAATGGAAATTCCCCAGTGGATCGTTTCAACTCCTACGCGCCTCAGGCCATTGAAGAAGTTGGCGTCGATATTACGTAGCTCCTGTACCAGTGGTTGGGAATTTATTTTCGTATCCATGGGGTTTTCACGGGGGAGTACATAGTTAGTGGGTTGGGAAAGCCACACGGAGAAAATTGAATAGTAGAAATTTCTAGGTTGAAAATCACAGATATCATCCAAAAACAGTAATAAAATATTTTAATAGTTATCAATATGGAAATGGGAATAGTTACTGTGGGTCATAGTTATCATAACTATGAGATACGAAAAATTTTT
>NW_011887757.1:774512-775366 GCF_000806365.1 Fopius arisanus
TTTTTTTTTTATTGAATATTTTTGTTTTGGGTTATTTTGATATTGGTTTAGGGCGCGGAATGCTGGCCGAGGGGTGGACGGTGAAAAGTCGTCGGGAATGGGGGGCAATTGTTCTGTCATGTCTTCGGGGTTTTTCGAGGATTTGGAAATTTATTCGATGGCCTTTTGAACTTTTTATTGTGTATTTTGGGGTAGCTTGGTTTGTCCAGGAAATATATTGAATATATATTATATATATCGAATTCACGTGGTTATTTAAAATGGATAAAAAAGCATTTTATTTCGCCTGGAGTTTCATTTTACCGCACGATCTATTTTGACGTCAAAGTTTTATTTTGTCTCAGTCTTATTTTTTTGTTTTTCCCCCAAAGTTTGTTTTGCTCCGAAGTCTCACTTTACCGCAGGCTCTAATTTGACCTTCAAGTCTCGAATTGACCCGAAGTCTCATTTTGGCCCAAGCTCTAATTTTTCTCATATTACCCCAAAATCTAATTCTCCTCAAAAGTCTCACTTCACCACAGTATCTAATTTGACTTCAAAGTCTTGAATTGACCCAAAGTCTCACATTTACCGCAGGATCTAATTTGACCCCAAAGTCTTATTTTGTCCCAAGCTCTAATTTTTCTCATATTACCCCAAAATCTAATTCTTCTCCGAAGTCTCACTTCATCGCAGTATCAAATTTCACTTTAAAGTCTTGAATTGACCCAAAGTCTCACCTTTTACCGCAGGATCTGATTTGACCCCAAAGTCTCATTTTGTCCCAAGCTCTAATTTTTCTCATATTACCCCAAAATCTAATTCTCCTCCAAAGTCTCACTTCATCGCAGTATCAAATTTCACTTTAAAGTCTT
>NW_011887757.1:776008-778486 GCF_000806365.1 Fopius arisanus
CAGGATCTAATTTGACCCCAAAGTCTCATTTTGCCCCAAGCACTAATTTTTCTCATATTACCCCAAAATCTAATTCTCCTCCAAAGTCTCACTTCATCGCAGTATCTAATTCAACCTCAAAGTCTCATTTTGGCTCGCAGTCTCATTTTGCCCGGGTGTCCCTTATCCGACACGATCATGACAAATGAACCGCACACCCCAGCCCTCTCGGTATTCCGGCCTTTTCTATCGTTATTGAGCGTGAACACACTTAAATGCACGCGTATGCAGGTACAGGGGAGGGGTTTTAACACGGGTGATGTACGTTGAAGAGAAACGAAACGTGGGAAGTGGCCCATTGTGAGATAATCCAGGCTCGTAACGGTAGGACGCGCGTGCGCGTCTGCTTCTTCCGGTTGGCCGAGTTTGAATATCCCGGGGTATCCTTCGGCCAGACTACATTTTCCATGCATTCGACTCTCCTCCTATTTTTTTTTTTCACAATAGAACTTAAAAGGATTACGGAGTCATGTTGCCACTCAAAAATAGATAATCGGCAGATCCAATTCTTTTTTTAATGGCAAATCAAAGTCAAATAACAATTTATCAATTTTTACCATTTTTATGGGGGGTAGTTTTTTTTATCTACCCCTCACATTTAGGGATTGCTATAGGGTATGAAAATAATAAATTCTGGGGAGTAATAATAAAGTCTGGTATGAGGTGACAAATATATTTTTTTTTAATAATTATTCATAAGTAAAATAATTATTCATTGAAGAAAAATGTTGATAGTGTAAAATCATGGAAGAGATTTTACTGGAGTATTTTTTGAACATTATAATTTTTTCTGGATTTATTGAATCTTTTCACAATATTTGAGATTTGAGATAAATAAAAATTAAAAAATTGAGGGGTAGTTTTGAAAAAAATAATTGGTTGCGAGGGGAATTTCCGCCGCCATAAATCATCAGTGCCATCAAGATTTTCACGATACGGAAGCCCCTAAAATATTTTAGGCATTCCTATCACTTTGAAAAACTGGGCAAACAGATGCAGAAATGGTTGGTACAAGAATCGAAATAAATTTATTACCGTGAGGGGAGGGCAATCACCCCTAGGGGACTCACCACATTTTTCTCCCACTTTTTCCGCCTATTCTCTTCTTACAACCCCATTATTCCTGTATCAACCGCGGGAAAGGGTCTGCGATGCCTCGAAGGTCTTTAAGCCATTTGTCGAAGGTGAATTTATGTCACGTTAGACAGAAAACGTAATGTATGTATGACATCACTCACTGGGTCTTGATTACCCTTTGAATTGTTCAATATTGGGTTTTAGCCCATGTCTCACCACTAATGGGAAAAACGTCAATCCCAACGCCCAGATTATCTTGTCCAGGTGTTTATCAACTTTTTTAACTGACAGCTGATGAATGATGGAGTGTAAATTATTTTTTATATGAATACAACTAGAGAGGGGAAATTATAATCATATTGAAGGGAATTATGATCGTATCATAATGAACTGAGACGCGTGATTGACCTACGGTTATTATAAAACATTAATTACAGCGGTCATAACGCGTTCGAGTATATGATTTATGCTGTGGAACCTTCGGAATAAATTAGGGTTCCTAATTTGTTCACTTCGTAGGAACAGAATGGCATGTGTTTTAGGTAATTTGAGGTGAATAATCAGTTGTAATGATCGATTAAAAATGCGAGGTGGGAGCAGCGCCATCTAGCCTAGCCACTTCGTGTATTTGAACATTTATTAAAATTGTTTAGATTATCGAAATGGCTTTCAGTTCATTTCTTTTTATTCTACGAAAATGAGAGATTTTTCCCGTTTTTTTTAATGAATTATCACTGTTTTTTTAATTTTATTCAGAACAAATTATTTTTTTAAGTTTAGCCTTTCTATTCCCGTAATATTCATTCATTATTTTCGATTTCGCATGGAGTGAGACACAAATACAAGTGCAATTTAAATGGAATAAGCAGTTGAAAAGAGGAGCTCTGGCCCTATAAATAGCTTCACCAATGCGTTCCGTGGTATGACATTTGTGTCCCACTCGTGACTCGAAGCGACTCTCATGCGTAATCTTGGCGAAACGCATTTTGGATGTGACGGGAATAGCAGCTCAACAGGCTGGGACCACCAATTTGCTCTCCACAACTTCGAGAGAAATATTCCATAAAAATTACGTCTCTTTCCCATAATGCAGAGTGGAATGCTATCGAAGAAATTTCCACAGAACGCTCCAGTATTTTAGAGCCCTCATTTTTCCCTGAATTCCCGACAAACGATTACGATTATTTTTAATTTTCTGAGTCGTTTTCGTAATTTGTGAGGGGGTGGGTTATAAAATTATGAGTTATATCCAAATCAAATTAATTCGGGTCTCTCCTCTCCGGATGCTTCACGAGTCGATTGAAGTCCCCGTTAAATTCATCTTGAAGAAACACACAAATATTAGTTCTGGCACAATCGCTT
>NW_011887757.1:778933-780704 GCF_000806365.1 Fopius arisanus
AAATTTCTTAAAAATTTGAAAATTTCTTGAAAATTTGGAAATTTCTTAAAAATTTGGAAAATTCTAGAAAATTTAGAAATTTTTTGAGAATTTCAAAATTTCTTGCAAATGAAAAAATTTTTTACAAATTTGCAAAAATAAACAGAGGAATTGAGAAATTGAAAATTTAGCGAATTGAAGATTCGGTGGCACGCCCTCTGGAAAAGATTTTCTGAAAAGACACAATGGTCGATACTCACCGTTGCCAAATAAAGAGCCCGTATTTAAAGCGGAATAAAAAAAGAGTCACACCCACATACGTGAAACCAAAAAGCATTTGGTACATTGAGCTGTATCAATTATCGCTGTCTTCCTCTTTCTTTCGACCCGTGAAAGGCCCGCACTCAGGTATGCTGACGCCTTGTCGAGTCATTACCTATTTACTTCTCTTCTTTTCATTCTTTTTCTCTTTCACTTTTTTTTCACACACTCGCGATGCCTCACGTATTATCGAGTGACTCGTGTCCCTGACGATCTCACAACCAGAAAAGACCACTCTGGCATCTTATCGTTATTCCAACGCGATATTTTTGAATTTTTCTTACACCCCGTGATTATTTAATCATGACAATTTAATGCACGCGAAAAACTGACGATTTTAAATCATTCAATTACAATTGGAGAGTCATTACAATTTCGGAGTCTTCCATTACGAGATTCTAATTAGCTTAGCTCTTAATAATAATAACTATTATAAATTAATTTATAATCATAATTATAAAATTATTTTCGATTTTAGATTCCACATCAATGACAAGATTTCGATTCCTAAATAAAGATTTAATAATCGTAATCTCTTGTCATAGTAACATCAACCAACTTTTGATAAACTATGTCCCAATGAGCTTCACAATCACTTAAAATAAATAAAAAAAATTGTTATAAACAAACGACAAGATGAAACAAATGTTCCAATTGGCGTGTGTTTCCTCTTGCATTACGTGATGGCGGTAACAAAATGACTTTTCTCTGCCAAAATCGATTGGACATTCAGGTGCGATATTTCTCCATTGAGACAGCCCTCTGGATTGCCAGAGTCGTGTTGGCAATTTATCGTCCAAGTATTTCAGAATGATTCACTCTAGAGGAAAGAGAACATTCCTCCACATCCCTCTGTTTCGCTCATTTATTTTTTTCTTTTCTCTTGCCCACGTGATAACACCATTTTATTTTGCCCAAGTACATGCAGGTCGACGTGACGGCTGTGTACCGACGAGCTTCTAAATGGGTTAATATGAACATCCGTATCTCGAGTCGTATCGCATAACAACAACGGTCTCCTCTATGTGTCCCCCGTTCCGAGTGCATTCAGTGAACTTTCCACATAAAATTGAAAAGACAAATGCCCATGCTCCAGTTATTCCTTATTTTTCCCTTCCGTGTCCCTCCCACCATTCGAATGTCCTAATGAACTTTGAGATTTCTTACTAATCACTTCCACAAAAAAAATTGCGTCGTACTAGACTCACGAGTTTGAAATCATCTTGTGAATTTGAATCGTCTGATTTCCAAGACAAACTCGAGAAATTTCCAGTGGAAATAATAAAAATTTTCGAGTTCACGAATTGATCAGGCACGAATCCATTCGAAAGTGGTCAGGATCAGGTGTTATTGATGATTTTCTGAGTTACAACTGATTTGAAGTCCCAACAGGGTAGGTTATTTTGAGTTAGCTCGGGTTCAGGGCCTGTTCAGGATTCTGGGACTAGAATTTCTAGGCAGAGATCCAATT
>NW_011887757.1:781519-786885 GCF_000806365.1 Fopius arisanus
TCAAATCCTGACTAAAAAAGTTAATCCTATTTTGATCAGACATACATCCTAACCAATATTCAAACCCTAATTCCAAGCTGATCAAAATCAGTCTTGCCTGATCAGTTTAATTTCCAATCCTGTTCAGGATTTCTCCTCTCCGCTCATAATTCCTGAATACACATCCAATAAATTGATCCTACCCTAATCAGTTAAAACTCCAACTCAAATCTTCTTCCCAAAACTAATCAAATCCTCTCGATCAAGTGGAAAGTCAAAAAAATCGAATCCTGCAATCCTGTTCAGGGCTGACTCCACACGCCCTGACTGTCCCCCAACATCTCAAAATCTGATGATTCTTTAATTATAAAATTTGCACTGGGGCGTTGAATTTGTCATTCGATACTATTGGAATCAAGGCCGAATCGAGTAGATATATAATACCGTAGTACAGTGGCCTCCCTCGAAACCTTGTAATAGTTGCATCGAAATGCATCGCGTTATGCAGCTAAACGGACACTTCTCCGACAGCCAATTAACGCCGAGGGTTTCAGGCCTCAGGCGTGTACGTATAACACTGACAATTTGCACACATAAACAAATAGATTGCACTTGAAATACGTATTGGACTGCTATAAACCGAGACTCCATCTGTTTTCACGTGTCTGTTGGCAATGGCTGTCCCCAAAATTCAATCCGCTAATTGGTGCAATTACCGCTAGGATGATTCAACCGGCATGCACCGCTGAGCATGGAAATTGATTTCATCATCTGACAATGTGTTCCGGTGTAAATGGCCATGATCAGTTTCAAATTGATTGGCGGACCAGCTTGATTATTACCCAATCTCAATAACTATTTCGATATCGATGCCACACGTTCATGGGTATGACTGTTTATCGGTGAAAGTGTTAGTAAGCACAAGGTAGACCGGTTTATCATCTTTTTCTTCTTCAACATTTTTTTTTTTTACTGTCTCGTCTTGATCAAATAATTGAATGGCTGTGATTATTGGTGTAATTGATGCCTATTCGTCACTCAATTTAGTATCAATTGCGGGGAGAGATGTCTGAGTGCTGAGGGTGTCAAGTTTAAAAATTTTTACGCCAATATTAATAATAAATTAATAAATATAGAGAGAACATCGATAGTTGTAATGCATTCAGTGGCCTGTTAATTACCGCAAAATAATGCATGAAGACGATAAATTTATCCACGGATATCTGATAATTCCTGATAAATGTTTAGGATGGCCTTGAGATATCCATTTATGGTTTATCGCGATTGTGTTATCGTTCATTGCTAAATGTTGTAAGGGAATCGTTAATATTCACATCTTGATGGCGCATTTTTACCTACATCTCGGATTCGCGTTTATGGGAATGCATTTGATTTATTTATTTATTTATTTATTCAGTTAGAATCTTTCGTTCACCGATCCGCGGGCTTTCTCCGTTAGTTGTTGATAGAAAAATTGAGGGAAAAAAGTGTCTGCTCACTTGCTGCAAATTAGGTGTTAATTTTCTCGGGTATTCTTCTCTGTTGTATCGGTTAAAATTCTTGTGGCGAGGGAATTATCTCGCTGATGTATCTACGGCAAATATTTTTTCACCCGGTGATTCTACCTGGTCGATGCTAACCGCAGGAAAAAATTATCTCCGGGATTTCCTGCGAGAGATCTTCGAGTCTAAGACGAGAATCGGATTTTCGCTGAAGATTCAGTCGTTAATACTAATATTATTTATTTATTTATAACGATTCCTGGAAAAATACAATATGAAATTCAAGAGCAACCTCATAAAAACATAATAAAAAAAATTATTACTTCAATAGATTATGAAAAATAAATAAACGTAGATGTTTTCTGTAGGAATTTAGAATTTATTTTGATTTTTTATTCATTAAAAAAAAAATTTATTTATTTAAAATTATATTTTATTAAATATTTTCTTGTTTAAATCGGGGATAAATTTATATTATAATATTTCCAATCGTAACGTTTTTATGGGTGATATTATTATTACTTTTTTTATTTTTTTATTTATTATTTCTCGTGATTATTCAATAATATTTCGGGAGCTCACAGGAAAAAACATTAATTTAATCATTTTGGGTAGAATTTAGATACTTTAATTTATTTATCACCTGAAATTGTTGCAAAGGTATTTTATCCTTGATTCAAGTATATTCGATTTTTGATGCGTGATCGATAAAAAATTTTAAAATAAACAAAAATATTGAATATTATTATTGAATATTTACATAAAAAATATATTTATTTGCATTTAATCGTAGTACATTCGATTTTCAATGAATACTAATAAAAAATAGATTTTCCCACGATTTAAATAATAATTATAAATATACGATGATCAAGTATAAAATATATTAAAATTTTTTCCGCGTTATCCATCGTTATTTTAACGGTGACATAGCAAAACTCAAATTTTCACCGAACGCTCAGTGATTCGCCGAATGATTCTGGGCGGATCGCCAGGATTTGTACCATTGTAAGATATAGGGATTCGAGTTTCGAGTGAAAAATGAGGAAAAAAGTCAAACGACGCGACGGTCCAACGCATGAATGCTTCACTGGTTCTTCGCTTCCTCGACTACTTGCTACATCCGTCAAGAATTTTTCGATGTCTTTTACCTCTCCTTTTACCACCTCTCTCACCATCCTCACCCTTCCACCCTTTTCCACCCCCGTTCACCCTCATTCATCCCCCGACTCGAAGCGATCGTTTTCCGCAGAGACCGGGTGTTAACGGTGACCTCGGAGAAATGCCTTTTTACCGGTCAACTTTTTTATTTTTCAGTTTTTCCATTTTTCTTATCCCTTTGGAGATCACTAATTGAAAAATTGATTGATAACAGGTGATGAAAGGTTATGGAATTGATTTATGGAATTAGGGGGTAGTGATAGGAGATCATTTTGGGGAATAATTTTTCTTTATGAATTGAAGGTTTTATGGATTTAGGGGAAATTCAAGTGAATTACATTTATCATGTCGAATATAAAATATTGTTCAAGGTGATGGATAAATATTTATCTGCAATTTGAAATTTCAGGTGTTACTAATTTTTCAAGACAGCAATAAAAATTCAATTCAACCCTAAAACCCTCATTAGTTAATAAAAAATGGTCGAAATCCGATGAATCAAATGAAAAACATAGTAAAAACCGAAAACCCATTTTAAATATTTAAAATAATAGAATAAAATAAATAAAATAATCAGTTCATAATAATAATATTGAAATAATAAATAATATTATTTATTGGTTAAAGAATTTTCGAAAGACTGGATTTTGTTTGGGAGGATTATAATTTAAACAATGAAATATTGCGTTTTAAAATTACGCGGAGATGAAAATTACGGTAATAATTGCGGGTATAATGGAGTTCACGGGATTGTTATAATGACAACATTGGGATGGGGGTGGTTGTATGATGGAAAGGGTTTGAAGATAGTAATGAAACAAATCTCAGATGAATATCTTGAGGTGAATGACACGCAGATTGCAAATCATCGGTCGACGGCAGGCGCTCGTTTTCCATCTGTCGCACGCTCGTTTACTCCAATGGGGTCTATGGGATTTTCTACCATATGTGCATTCCGCGAGTGCCCCACGGAACAAACTATAAAACCAAAAAAAAAATATCAAAGTAATCCCGTGATTTTAAATATATGGTAGCGCTACTCTTGCACGGAGAGAGGTGAAAAGAAAAATAAAATTACAATAAAAATAGCGGAACGTTCGAAAAATTCTTTTCAAAGGAAAAAGTCGAGGTAATTTTAATGGCAATTGGAGTTAATTTTGAATAAAGAGGAATAATCCGGGAATTAATTGCATTATGATGAAATTACAATTGAATTGTTCTTTTTTTCTATTGATAATTGCTTCAGGTTATTCAATCAATTGTTAATTTCTCGTGAATATGTTTATCAACTTTTGATTCACAACTGATGGGATTTCATTTTTTGACCCACAATTGTTGGATTTTATTTTTTGACCCTCAATTTTGACCTTCAACTTTTTATTCACAACTGATGGGATTTCATTTTTTTGACCCACAATTGTTGGATTTTATTTTTTGATCCTCAATTTTGACCTTCAACTTTTTATTCACAACTGATGGGACTTCATTTTTTGGCCCACAATTCTTGGATTTTATTTTTTTGACCCTCAATTTTGACCTTCAACTTTCTATTCACAACTGATGGGATTTTATTTTTTGACCCACAATTGTTATTAAAATTACCTCGACTTTTTCCACTGAAAAGAATTTTTCGACCCTCGACTTTGACCTTCAACTTTTGATTCACAACTGATGGGATTTCATTTTTGACCCACAATTATTGGCTTTTAGTTTTGACCTCCAATTTTGACCTTCAATTATCGGATCTCTATTTCTTGACTTCCAATTGTGACCTCCAACTTATGATCCTCAATAGACAGGTTTTAATCCTTGACCCACAATTTTTTTTATTGACCCACAAACCCCCCCGTTTACCCCTCATCTCTGCGCCCTTATTTTCAAAATATCTCCTCAAAAATCCGAATCCAGAGGAATTTCAATGGCTTCCTCTCTCCACCCAGCCATCAATTTCACTCTCGAAAATTCTCCCCCATAACGATCTGAACTAGTTGAAAACTGTCATTCCCCTATAATACCACGACATCAATTGGAAAGTGTTTCGCTCATTTGAGATGTGACACCGATTCCACACGAGACACGGCGCAATGATTTTTATTAAGAAAGAAAACATGAACGAAAATTGGAAAGTGGCGGGATACATTGATATTAAGAAAAAGCTGTCTTTTTTTATCCACCGGATCCCTGATTTCGCTGTTTGATGCCAGTTGAGATCTTGCAAATGGTGAAGCTGGAATTCCCACGAAGAAAGACCGAAGAAAACCGGAGTATCACAAAAAAAAAAATTGATCTCTAGTCTTCTCTCGGCTGCGGGAATATGTACCGCTAGACGAGAGAAACGATAGAGAGGAAAAGGTATCGAAGGAGAAGGAAGACACGATCGTATCTTTTTACCGAGTCAATGTATACATAATACCACTGAGGGTTATCCGCGTGCTCGAGATCTCAGGGACGATATAAACCCCACGACGACCTCTCTGTGGCTGGATTACATGCCCAGGAATAATTTAGATTAGCACATCCTCCATTGAACCCGGACATCCTGTGGTCAAAAATTCATTGTATGAATCAATTAGAAAGTGATCGAAAAAAAAAAAATCCTGTGGTACTCGCTATTCACACCGAGAGAAAAAGTTTGTTAAAATTATCCATCCGTTTTACCTAGTCGAAAAAAATTACTGTATCATTTTTGTCGACTGGCTAGTAAAAGTTGTCCAATCGTTTGAG
>NW_011887757.1:787465-846341 GCF_000806365.1 Fopius arisanus
CCGATCATCAAATCGAGGTTAAGACTATAAATTTCCTGGAGAATCAATTAGTCCCAGTCCGGCTCCATTGATTTCCACGCAATCAAAATCATCAAGCACTCGCCTAATAAATCGCGCACGCGTTCGGCAGCAAAAAGGCGTCACAATTTTTTCATTAAAAAAATTCCAACACAATTTGCCATTAAATTACCGCCGACATAAAGTAAGAAATTAGAAAATCGATAAATCAGGGAATATTGACGTATCGCTGAAGATTTATTATACACGAATCGTAGGTCACACGGTAAATCCGAGTTTAATTGTGCGAAACTAGTAGGAACACTTCCGTATGTTAACATTTTCATTTTTTATAAATAATACTTTGATATAAACCATTTGGCATAAATGGGTGGATGTTTCGAGGTGCATTAGCGGCACTCGTTAGAGGATCTCTCAGATTAAATCCGGAGGCTCTTAGAAAGTGAAATCCTCACGGTCTCGAGTTTTTCATCTCATTTCTGGATTGTTTTGTTTATCGGTTTAGTCTTAGCGTCAGTAGTTGTTTAGAAGGGTAAATAATTGACTTTCCTGGCGTGGCAAAACAACGGATTGAAATTCTCGTTTTATTTTTATTTTATTTTTCGTTTCTATCTCGCGGTGAAGGATGACAAATGTAATGAGAAACGCTTGAGCGACTCTTGGCGACAATTCCATCGCGTCGATTGGAGTCAAGGAATGAGGTTTTTTTTTTATTTTTATGTTTTTAGTTCACTTGATTCACTCAAATTTTCCTAATGCAACGGGGAGAAAGCGGATTTGGAAATCTTTTTTCCCTGGCAGGCAGTCAAATCGTCATGGTTTCTTGGGTACTATTTTGTTTTCATGATGTGTCTCGTAAAAGTAATGTAAATGCTGAATTGTTTGCTAAATATATTCTCCAAAATATCCTAAATGTTTATGTTTTTCTTCTACAATTTTTACGGGAAACGCTGACCTGAGAGAAAAATCCATTTTGCAGATTAGATTCTTTTCTGGGGCTGACATTTGATTGATATATTTACAAATATATTTTTTACAATCCGAAATATACGAATTAATACGCCCTTTCTACTCTATCAATTGTAGTAAAGAAATTTGATTTAAAAGATTTTTTTATCGATTCACTCATCAGGCTATATTTATTTCCATCAGCATAAAAAGAAACGAAAAATCTAAGATAATTTTCCCTCACAATTAAACTTCAATGAAAAATAATGCAAGATTATAAATAAAAATTTGAACCAAGGCTTTCTTAAAAATTATCTGAAGTGTTGAAATCTGCGTGCAGATAACATTTATTTCCGCCGTCGATATAATGTCAAATTCTTAACTTTGATTCTTCCAAATATTGACAAATTACTGCTATATAAATAAAGTCCGTTCCACTTGCAAAATTATTCGTTGCGTAAGGGGAAGTTCAGACCTTGTCAGTCGACCTAACAATTTCTTTCTTTATGTATTAAAATTCGGGCAATTCGGGCAGTGCCATAGCATGTAATCAAAATCTTGAATTTACAAAATATTTCCACTAATTGTCATAATTCCCCGAAATTTGAGAAATTGTCCAGCCCAGCCCGCGCGGTCAATCAAACATCCAAAGATATATCTGAACAATATTCGGATATTATATAATTTCAGATATATAATATATGCAGATATATCCAACACTTCCATAATCTAAATATTCAAATCAAATATATATGGGATATATTTTCGGTGAATAATTCCGTATCTGAGATATATCTTCTTGATATATATTTGTACCGCGCGGGCTATCCCGAGGATTCATAATCTCTCAATTGGCGGCCATTGGTTTTCCCATGATAATCTCCAACGAAGCGTAAAACCAATGATTGTTTTCTGACGCAATTACCGGTGTCCATTGCCCGAGATTAGGTTTCCCAAGTGTCAGGATATAAACACCTGTCAAACCAGCGGTGTAAAAACGATTGCAACGAGAGCCCCTCTCGCACGCTTTCCACTCTCTACTTGTTTATTCCACTGGTTATTTTGACAAGAGACAAAAATACAAGGCGATAATTTTCATCTATTATATATTCCTTTCGTATATCACGCTCTACAGCTGTGCTCTCGAAGATGATGTGCCGTTTCCAACATAAATAACGTTATATGCCAACAGAGTGAAGAGTGATCGCGATTACACAAGGGGTATATAGTGAGCATTATATATTCGAAAGCCACATCGTGTCACATGAGATAAATCTTGTTACGGGGTGAATGCATTGTTCTGTTGATATCGTCTTTTCGTTTGTTCGTATTAACGCGGGGAGGCGCTGATTTCCAGGTTTCGTTCGCCTGCGGAAGGTTGACGAGATGTTTATGGTTTTGACAGGGACAATTGGTCTGAGTCAAGTTCTACTGAATTCTGTCGAGAATCGACTTATTTTGGGTTGAATTGGTTATTCAAGTCAAGTTTGTCGCACGCCGGGTTAATTCAAGGCCGTTTTTCGATTTGATTCAAGTCGAGTTCAACTTGATTCAAGTCGAGTTCAACTTGATTCAAGTCGAGTTCAACTTGATTCAAGTCGAGTTCAACTTGATTCGGGCCGAGTTCAACTTGACTCGGGTCAAGTTCGACTTGATTCAAATCGATGTTTTGATTCAAATTCAGCTAATTCGGTAAATACATTTAAGTCAAGTCTTTAGCTTGATTCAAGTCGATCGTGCAGATTTGTTCGAGTCATGTCTACGACTTGATTCACTTCGGTACAAAATGGTTGAAAGAATAGTATTTACTCGTTAGACTCGAGGACAAAGTACTGATTCTACTCCATGTGATTGTAAGGTCATTTCACTTGATTCAAGTCGAGTGACTCATATTCGATCAAGTCATATTTTGAGCTCGACGAGAAATCAAATCAAGTTAAATCAAGTTGAAAATCAAATGACTACCGTCAAAATTCTACTGACTCCAGCTACTAATAGATAACGACTTGATTCAACTTGTTCTCTTGGAATCCAAGTAGATTATTAATATGACTCAAGTTGATTCATCTACCTGAGTCAAATCACGTACAGAATAATCCAACGGGTGGGATTTTCCCGAAGGCAGGTTAACCCGTTGATTAATGGTTGTGAAAAATTCGCATTCCTGGTAACTCAAGGTATCCAAGAAATTCGACGATTTAGAATCCGAGTGTACATTGCAATGTCTGGATTCTCTCATGCCGGACGGAGATATCGTAACTGGGTTGCGATGAGGGGAAAGGAAGAAAGAGTGAGGAAATAAAAGGGGAAGAGAGAGAGATTAGGGGTCTCCCCTATCTTTCGACTCTAGTTTCCAACGGGTTCCTCAGCCGTGGCACGAACTCGTTTCACCGGAAGACGAGTCCTCCGGAGACTGCGAAACTCCGTCCAAAGTACTTTACTATCGTCAATCGTCAGCACTCAACAGCTGAATTTATGGTTAATTCTCTCTAATCTTGCTTTCTTTTGTTATCGAATCCGCAATAATGATTTTATTATTTGGCTTGTTACAGGATTCATAAACCACAATGCCAGTACACTACAGTCTCTCGTGCAACTGCACGGTAAGTCAAATACTTCAAATTCTATTTAATGTATCAAGTCATTTTGTGAGTCAAGTCTGACTCGAAAGAACGCAACGCGATACACTGGGTCAATTATAACTGATTTTCCAGTTTGATTCAAATTGATTCAAGTCGAGACTGAAACTTGATTCAATTGAAAATTCAAAATTGATTCAGTTTGACTCAACTTGAGTTGTCGTCATAATTCAAGTTTATTCAACTTGACTCAACTTGGCTTGTCGCCCTAATTCAAGTTGACGCAACTTGATGTCTCCTCTTGATTCAAGTTGTTTCGGATTGATTCAACTTGACTCGACTTGATTCAATTTCATTCAACCTCATTCAACTTGACTCAACTTTGATTCATCAACTTCCACATTGAACTCTGAATGGATGTAGTTCGACTCGGCCGACTTGATTCCAGTTGATTTTCAACTTGATTCAAGTCTTCTTTCTGGTTTGACTCAAGAAGGACAACAGTAGTGATTTGTTTCGCGCATTCACAACTCCATTATCTCAAAAACATTACCTACACTTGTTTGAACCACCCACACATGTAAATAGTTTCCTTGGCTTTGTTAGAATCGGCTGGAATTAACTCGGCTTATTCCCCCGACTCTTTCGCCAATTTGAGGACGCATTGTTCGTAGAGCACCGATCCGCTGCATACACATATATCCACGTCACAGCATGTCGAACAGTCTCCCGACGGATCTCGTTACGGTCTCATTGTCGATGTCACGTCATTATTCCGAGATATAGAACAAAATTAATAAAACGGCTGCATATTTGCGCTTTTCAATTGGGCTCGTTAGAGATCCGATTGTGATGAACGGATCCTTTTCATGTCGTTGGCATGTCTGGAGCTCGAATAATTCCAATGGGTCCGCCAGTCGACAGTAATGAGACGTGATAAATAATTATAGAGTTTGTACTGTTTTAACTTTACTAGTCCTATTGATACATTTCAAGAGGATTCATTTCGAAAAATAGCAGTCCCTAGATTTTCGTTTTGTATATTACAAAAGTATTATTTTTTCTACCGCTCAAAGCGTAATTGTCATTGTGAGCTCATGTAATCTTGCGAATTCTTCGTCACTAATTGCGTTAATGCCCCTCTTCTGAACATTAGCACTGAAAAATATCGAGATATTTATTTGTCATCACGTGCGAGTGCGAAAGGTTATGGCAATCAGTTCGGGGACGCCACCGCGAGGTGTCGCAGCTATCCAAAGCAATTGGCAAATCATATTCCTTCGTTCTCCAACTGATCAACTTTCCATAAACAATCACCCAATGCAATCGTAAAACCAACAAAATTAAAATCACTTGATGTTAATTACAATTACCGTCAACACGTAAATCTCAGAATATCCAACTCATCGTTCCACACACTAACTCCGGAAGTTAGTGGCAACTCGCATGTTGTTCAATAACTCTAATTCAAAGATGATTCCGACATATCACTGCATGTGCCAGCTGCACTCCAGATAAAATTTCCCCGGAGATACATCGGCCCGAGTTGGTGGAGTCGTGATTAATACCCCGGGTAAATCAGAAGAGAAATAAAAATTGCACCGATGGATCGGAGTGGATACGTGAATTAATCAATGAGAATGGTGGATGAGTTTTGCGGAAAATCCGGCATTTCACCTCATCAGAATTTTCACCGAGATTGACGCGCACATTCGAGTCTCATGCAATGCAGTTTTCAAAGGCCTTCAGCCACGTGCTCCGGGAATGTTTACACGGCCCTGTACGTAGACGTGTATAATATTTGCATGGATAATGCCGTTCTACGTATGCACGCGCGCATATCCCCTATCCGCCTATGGAGAATATAGAATTCGCATTACCATCCATATTGCCCGGTGATCCCGATAAAACACTATTTTATTTCCACTCGTATCGTACGACCAAAACTTTTAAGCCTGTATCGTCATAACTAATATTATCATTTCATTGAATAATCATTACTGGAAATTGGCATTTTTGTGTTCAGGGAGACATGGCAGGAGCTCGAGACCTCTGAATTTTGAGATATTATACGGGATATTAATTTGTTTAAATTTTTTTAACGTGTTGAGTTCATTTTTTTAATATTTTTATATGATTTTGGTCACCAATGGAAACACTGCAATTTTGGATATTTAAATTTTGAATTTTTTTGTTGCGTCTATGTATGGAATGATTTTTTTAGATTGTTGTTGAGCGGTAGTCATCGACATTAATTAAAATTCGATTAATTTATCAAAATTTCTCGTTTTTTGATTTTATTAGAAATCGAATTTTTCTCAAATGAACACATAATGCTATGAAATACTTTAATAATGGCTTTAAAAATTCGTTTCGTTATCTTTTCGGCCATGTTGGAAGATCGGAATAATAAATCATTCACATCTGATCCCACATTTTCAAATCTCCCTCCATTCGGGAGCAAAAGGCTTCATTATAATTCTTAAAGATTTATTAAATTATTACGTATTACAGTTATAAAATGGATTTCCAGCCTTTTAATTTGCATTGTAATGCAAATAAATATTTGACGTGTCAGTGCTAACGAGTCTCTGCTCCGAGCACGAGGCAATATTTTCAAGCTGACGTCGACGTTTCACAGTTCCACCGCCAGAGAAACCCCAAAAATGCTCCACTCATGTGATTCCCCGTTTTACATACAGAGAAACTACATCATGGGCGGAATGTTCCATATTCATGTGCCTCAGATGCAGATTTCTTGAGGGCCGACGACAGCCGGTGGAACAATACATTAATTAGATGTGAGCTCGGAAGTCCTCCATTTGATTTCCTTTCTTTCATTTCTTTCCATGGATTATATATTCCAACAATTGTTCAATACTCAGATACCGAAAGAGATTATTGCATCTGAAATGCGAAATTTCGATGAAAATAACGCGCATTGCCGGTTTATTTTGACCTCTACATGTTCGTGGAGGTCAATGAAGGTCAAAGGCCGATGTTGACCCCTACATTTGACCCTCAACCCATTGTTTTCACTTTTGAGTGAGTGACAGCGTCAACTGTCAATCATAAAAGCGAATGTTGACCCTCACATTTGACCTTCAACCCATACCCTTCACGTTCAAGCGAATAATAGCCTCAACTGTCATATTTGACCCTGAGAACAAACTCATCAAGTCAAAATGCATTCACAAAAAGATCAATATCAGCATCAAAACGATAAACCCGTACTTTTCTTGTCTCCCTTTTAACCCACATGACATGCGCAAAATTGACATGTCGATATTAAACGATCCCCCCCCCCCCCCAACATTTCCCCATGAATTCACGACAAATAAAAATCCATACAATGAAGTGATACCATCAGACGAATCCCCGGATTACGAGACAGTTCGAGAGTTGGGGTAAATGAAGAGTACCTAAAGCTGGACATCGTGGGCAAAAGCACGGATATACGTCTCGAAATTGGATACAGAAACCGTATAAAGATGAAAATGTTTTGGTGCGAGTGGTGAATACGAGGGGTCGGGTAAAAGAGGGGGGGCACAAGAGATATCGAGTAAGAATATTGGTTTAGGACGCTTCGTTGCTCTCACCTCGACGAAAAATCCCGCTTCAGGGGGAAGTGAATTTCACACGGGAAAATGCTTCACTCTATATTTATCCAATACAGTCGCAAACTGCGCACATATCTCTTATTTCTCGGGAAAATGTGCAATTTTAACAGGACAAGTTCAGCCCCTATTGCCCCCCACCTAACCAGCAGCTGCACATCTAGGTCCTCGAGTGAAAATAAAACCCGGGGATCATGGAGGAGGAGAAATGCAGAGGGCGACATTATTCAAATGCCCGGTTACGGAAACATCGCAAATTGCAGATACCCCCGGAGCGACACCTGGGACCGTGTCGGCCATTACTCTTCTGTGGGAAAACTTCTCCCTCGGGGTTTATCCACCAGCTCAGGAATTTCACCATTCAGATCATCTTATCGGCTTTTCTTATCTCCACGAGTTTTGATTCGCAATGAGAAAAATCGTTAGAACTTCTATTAATCGATTGATTATTTTATTACTAAACATTGTATTATGCAAAAGTGATGACTTGAGTCATATGGCATCTTAAAAAAAACGAAGGACAATAAAAGAAATGAAGAAACAAGAGATTATCTTGTAGGGAGTATCATGAAGTTGATTTATATCGAACAATATCGAAATTGTATGACCACTCATGCCTGATTGGTTGATGAGTCGCGTGAAGTTGGCGTCGCAAAAATGCGCGGCATTTTTAAAGTGATAAATCCTCTGCTCTGTTACAACAAAATGTCTAAAGTCTCACGGTAAAATCCAGGCATAATTTTGTTTGTCAAATTTGTTTGGTAGCAACAAATTTAATTGGCAGGAGTGATATTTTCTCCCCGCAGACACGAGTCCAAGCGCTCCAAAACCACAAATCCGACTGAATGTCACTTTACCTCCACCTGAAGATAAATCCCCCAATGAATTCGTAATTGCCCCATGTAATATCACTCACGTGCCCCAACAAATCTGCATCGTGAGAAATACCCGTATCACTCTCTCGGCTGAATAAAAAAAACCTGCCATTCATCCACTTATTGGAGTTGGCACGTGCTCCACTTCCCCTCTGCTCTCTATTTTCTACGAAATGCGGTGCCGGCTCCGGGCAAAAGAGAGAGAAAATAAATGTTGGATAATCGAGGGCACGCGCCAGTCGATACCTGGGCCCAAGAATAAGGGGGAACAGAAGCTCTTTCGAAAATCACGTCGAATAAATTCACCGACTGGAGAAACACAGATGCACATGGATATTGGATGTATATAAATCCACTCCGACATTTCCCTGGAATTTACTTGGGGTTGGAAATATTTAGTGCGTGAATTTAGTTTAGTATTCGTTTTTTCATTTTTCTTTTTTTTTCGATTTTTTCTCGAATGGAAACTTTTTAAACATTTGCAGTCGATACAATGTTGGCACAATGTTGCTCCAAGGTTGGATCAATGCTGGATCAATGTTGGCTCAAGGTTGGTGCAAGGTTGGATTAAGAAGTATTAAGAATTGAATTATTGAATTTAGACTTACGGAAAACTAAGAATGCAATAATTAATTGTTCGAATCAATTTAACGAGAAAATTTATAGGAGTGAGTGTTTATTCGAAAGTGAGTCGCTCATTTATTAACAACAACTGTACGGAAAGAAAATATATGTAATTACCGACGGGATTTATTCTCCCAACGCCTCAAGGAATTCTCTGTTCCACGAATGGGCACTCAGAGAAAAGGTCAGTAAAAAGTAAAAAGGTGATCTTTTTACTTTTTACTGTGACATTGGGTGAAGGGAAAAGAAATTACGGCATCAAATTTCCCGGCCGATCGCTTTCGCACGCTCCGCAAATTAACTGTACGAGTACCTGTCGTTGCAAATCGTTGAAAATCATGGGCTGAAAATGTTGAGTTGAAATTTTTATTTATACTAAGATTTGCGATGGAGTGGACTGAGTTATTCATATTATTCGGTTTTATTACTTGTTGGCAGTGGAATTGTCTTGCCAAATGAAAACTTTCTCTACGCTCCGTTCATTTCTGGATTAAATTTCCGGTGCATTTCACGGAAATTTTCATAATTAGAGTTCCACTTAAATTTCAATTACATCCGTTAATGGCAATTAAAAAATTCACACTCAAACCGATCTGAAAGGAAAATCTCAGGGTCATTATTCCTCAAAAATTGAGTGAAAATTTCCGTCCCGAAAATGTCAGACAAAAATTTTTAATGACCTACAGAATATTTGCGTAGTCTGGTGGAATGATGCGAGAGTCCGTCTGTAATTTTCGTTTAATGGTGAAAAATGTTGAGGATATTCTTTTTTTCTTAATTTTTCACTCGAAATGGCCGTCTAGAGTCATATCTACACGGGTGAGAGTAAACCAAAAGCGTTTTTTTCTATTCATTCCCAGACCTTGACGGGTCCTTGAGACGCAGCCTCGTTAATTCCTGTGAATTTTCTAAGCCTTTAACCAGCCCGCAATTACCATATTTTTTGGAATTCATTTTTTTGAACAGCCTAGGACCACCGCGATAACAGAGAATCCAAGTAAAGGGACTCGTTAAATTAGTAGAAAAGAATAATTATAGAAGCCGCAAGAGGTGGTGACACATGCGGGAATTACATTTCTCATTTTTTAATTGCACCACTATACCTTAATTGCCGTTATCATTAGCGATAAAAGCACTGGTGTACGCTGCAAAGTTACCAGTTAACTCGAACACGCGGAAAATATTCAGTTGTTCTGTCGAGGAAAACACATTGAATATTCAAAATAATTGAAAGTGCCTGTCTCCCGTCGCGAACAGGAAAATGCAATATTGGATGAATTAACGATTCGATTAATTACACGCTCATGAATTAAACAACTCCCTGAAGTTTTTCGCAATTCTTTGAAGCTTCGGCTGGGATTTTCCTTTGAAGACAACCACTGAGTGGGCCATAATTATACCCAGTAATGAGTGCTTCCGTGCTTTGGCGAAGCATCAAGTGCAGCCTTGAGACCATTCACTATTTTTTTTGTACCATCACTTTTAATCGGTCTTTACCGGTATTTCGCTCCTGAGAAAATTGAAGATCAAACCGGCGAGAAGTCTCTCTTCGATTGCTCCGCCCATTGCTCCGATTTGACCCGCTGATTGCTCCATCTATTGTTCGGACTTGACCCACAGATGGCTCCGCCCATTGGTTTAACTTGGCCCTCTGATCGCTCCAATTTGATCCGTCGATTGCTCCGCCCATATCTTAGACTTGACCCACCGATTGCTCCGCCCATCGCTCCAGCTTGACCCACCGCATGCTCCGCCCATCGCTCCAACTTGACCCATCGTATGCGCCGCCCATCACATATTTCAATGAAAATAAATCATCATTACTTCATAACCAGAATAACCTCCCCCATAAAAAATTAAACCGGCAAGTTGATATGATTTATAAATGAGTCCAGGTATAATATCACCTGGCAGCAATAAAACCAAGTAGAAAAAAAAATTGAAGCTCACTGTAAAGTACCCTCAGAAGCCATTTCCGCTTCCTAGGCAATTGCAATGAATCGCCGCGGGGGTAGAATTAGAGAAAAAGAGAGATGGTATTTTCCCGCGTGTGCTGCAGCCGAAACGAACGATTCCCTAGGGTAGACTGAGCTGGAGTGCGAGAAAAACTGGAATATGCAGAACGCAGTGTGTTGTCTGGGCATGGAAATCCTGAAAAAAAAAAAGCTGTGTGAGGTAAAAAATGGCGTAGGGCAGGGAGAAAGAGTGATGAGGGGATAAAGCTCCGAGGATGTATGGAGCTGCGAGGAGAATTAAGAATGGAGAGGGAATATATGAGGTGAGTACCTCTGAATTAATCGTCAAGTAACCTAGATCGATATTATCTTGAGGGATCGATTATCGCGTTGAGTAATCACTTCACATATTATCATCAATGATCAACTAAAATTGATTGATTAAATGAAAATAAAATTGATTGATCACATTATTCCATCAACTAATGGCTGACCTCTCATTTTCTAAAACTCAATAAAAAAGCGAAAACAAAACCGGTTTTCATCAAATATTTCAGAAAATTCATTTATATATAATTTCAATCAAATTCCCCAGGAATTTTTTTATTTATCAATTTCGAATGGCAAAATCTCTTCGCACTTTCTGTGGAACTCTCTGAGGAATGATTTTCAAATAGTATAACGGATATTTCAGCAAAGAAATCCATAACAATGTACTAAACCTCCACTGGAATTCCATTTTATCTCGACATTCATCTTAGTGTCCACTGGCGAACTTTATTTAGCATAACGATTATTTTTTTTCTGTTGAAAAGAGAAGAGAGTTCGTTTCGTAACACTTTCCGTTGATTCCAAGAAAGAGTTTATGAATAGGAGCGAATGGGCTGTATGATTGGGTGTGTGGATAGCTAGAAAAAAAAATGTCCAGTTGTTGGAACCATTGGAATACCCCAGTACGTGATATCTCAACAGGTCACGTAATTGAAAGCATCCAGATCTCCAGAGTAACGCAAAAAATAATTAATTCCCTCAACAATTTCCCTACGAATTTCCCAGTCGATATTGAATTCAATTATTTCGTGCAATTATTATGTTTCCTTCATCAACCGTTAATTATTTCAATTAGTATAAATAATATTTGACAGTTCGCGGTTTATTTTAATTTCTCTTTCATATTTATGAAATGATTTTTAATCATTTTTTTACAAGATACATCGGATGATTTTGGCTTCAGTACAAGCTGCCTCATAGCTCACACTAATCATCTTATTTATATAATCTTTCAATTTGTATGTCACAGACAAATGAGTGTAATTAATTTCTCGAATGGTGAACATTTCGGTGGTTCAATTGGCTGTATAACCTTTTTTAAATACATGTTTTTCTCACTTATAAGAACTTTATCGTATATTTCTAGTCTTCACTGAAAAGTCTCGATTAATTAGACTTAATAGCAATCATATTCTCGATGGTTATATTCATCCATTCGTTCTGATAACATATCACCACGTGACTCCTGATTTTTTCAGTAAATTTTTATTGCAAAATTATATCGAGAATTATTCCAATTTCTATCTGCTCTAAAATCCTATTGAATGTTTCCCCGTGACGTCACAAAACTGGAGTGATGGAACGTTATATAAATTTCTCCTTTTTTATTGAAAAAATGTCCACCGGTAATTTCACTGCAAACCGAATTTTACGATGTCTTTCCATCGTCATCTGATCCTCCCCCCACCCTCTCCCGTAAGCTGCAGATATTCGAGTTTGGCAAAAACAATGCGGGAAATATTTTCACATGAATTTGGTATTCCGCAGATGGTCTTCGATGGGCTCCCCAGAAACGTGATATGTTTTTAACGCGCGTAATCCGCTTTTTGCCCAGATGGAATGCTGAAAAAGGGAGAGAGAAAAATAAATAAAAACAGGTTGAAAGTTCGTGGCAAAGGAGCTTTGGAACCGGCACAATGGAAAATATACGATTGTGCTTACAACATGGTTGTGAGCGTTTGATATAAATGTGTAACAAACGCATTCCGTTTGTTTCAATAAAATACTAAATCTCCCAACGAATGTCATTGCATTTTCCCACTAGAGGAATTTCTTTCCAAAATCTCTGGGGCTTGATGTTATCTCGACAGACGAAAGGGAACAGCATCAGAAAATTTTCGCAAAGACTTTTCCTCCATTTGTTTGCAGACGAAGGGATGATAGACGCTTTGATGGCAAGATCTACGGATTTTCCCCTCCAAAATATCTTATCTGAAATGAAATCGTAGGTGGTGGTGGGTGAATCAGGATCCGAGGAAATTTTCTGAGTCAATATTTATTGCACTTTCACCTTGACAATCGTAATTATTGCGATAATCCCTCACCGACTGTTTTTATGGGATTACACTCATCAGACTCCCTCAACCCCAGCCCCATCCTTGGAAATTGAATCAACTGACGAGTTTTAGGGCACTGAAAGTCAAACATCGAAGTACATCCACGAGGTTTTACCGACTCTAAACTCAATTCCCTAGATTGACGAGTACGCGATAATAAAAAAGATTACTACCGTTTTGTTCCCACAGTATAAAATTGATGTGTCAAATACAGACAGTTTCATTGGCGCCTCAATATACTATTTTTATTCACAAATATATTGTTTGAACATGAATGAAAGTGATAGCAATGCATAAAAGGCCAAAACTTGCCGCAAGGTTGGCGCAACGTTGCCGTGGGGTTGTTGCAGGGTTGGTGCTACGTTGCCGTAGGGTTACGGCAAGGTTCGTGCAATGTGCACGCACTGGGTGAGTAGAATTGCGAGATTTGGTGATTTGAGGCTCGGATCGGATCAAAAAATATAGAATTATCATAAAAACATAATAATGAATGGCCAGTGAAATGCGAATTCCATTATACCATGGAATTGAGTAATTAAACCTTCGAATGAATCAATTCTCCAAAGTGATATACCAACTGAATGGTAGTAATTACCTCTTGGATTCCTGGGTTCCATTGAGTCAGTCTTCGAAGAGGATCTTCACCGTCAAGGGATTTCCGGTGTAGACAGGGGGCCAATTACGTGGGCCAATATTGACAGGGCAGAGGTATGCGGAGGGCAAAGCAGAGTCCGAGGTTCACTTCCTTCATAGACGAAAGCTCAACTACCTGAACTTAGAACTTTCCTCCATCACCCTCGGGCGATCAATAGAATGTTACTTACCTCCTCACACAATATTATTAATGAACTTATCTGAAGTACGTTCTCGCTTTACTAAACGCAGGGGAGGGTAACTACTCCGAGATAGTTCCAAGGATGACTTTTTTTTTTATTTGCTCTAGGTTATAGGGAGCATATGGGTGTATATTGGGATCTTCAGAGGGCCGGAGGCGGTGAACGTGTACGGAATTTCCAATTTGCACAACCCCATTTTTCTTTTGATTCGAGCACTTTACGAGATTGTAGGTTTTAACGGTTTAGGAAATTTCCGATTGACTGATTCAAAATTGTTATGGTTTTATTCGACCCTCAGGGGGATTTCACGAGAATTCAATATCGATTTTCAGTATTCGCAGTTTTTGAGGGTTTCGCGAGGGTCAAAGCTGAACGGTCAAGTCTAGATCAAAGGAAGATTTGGACTTTAACCTTAGGTCAAATAGGCTTAATAGGGCCAAATCCGAAGGTCATGCATACGAGTTCAGAAATAGTTGAAGGTCAAAAGACAGCGGAGGAAATAGTGAATTCAATCTTGACCCAATTAATCGTTCTAACCTTTTGACCCTTTTTAAGGGTCCCCACGCTGAAAGGTCAGAGGAGTCAAACACCGCGGAAATAAACATCAGCGGATTTACAGGGAAATAACACCTTCAGATTAGCACGCCTGTGACCTTCGTAACCCCCTTGACCTTTAAACGGGTCAAAAGGGTCAGAACTCTTGCACAACCGGGACACTGGCGGATTCGACTGATACTCTCCCCCGGGAAAAATCATTCTCGAATTAACAACAATTTCATAAGCTGTTATGGTTCTCTCATCATCACGTTCTCCCCATCTTCACAAACCCGACCTAGCAAACGATGAACTTACGTTCGGCCGTGAGGCCTGAGGGCATGAAGACGTGGGGAGAATCGCTGATTTGCCAATCCCGATTCTCTGTTAGTCCAACACTTGCATTTTGCTCAATGGGGTATGGTATTTACGAGGTACGGTCAGCAGACATTCGTGTGTATGGGGTCTCTGAGAATATAACCGACTGCACGCGAATGAATTCCCACATCGATCGCAAACCTTTTCAAACTCAACCCCATCACCTTTGCCCCTTTCTTCCCGGCTTTCGTTCCGCAAATTAATATTTCTCAAGTCTTCTCGTTGAAGGGGACCTTATTCACCTTTTTCATTTTTTAAATACGGAAATTGCGACTCATTCGGAATTTTCGAGTCAGATAATCGATTGCCAAGTGGTAATGTAGAATAAGTGCATTTTTTCTATGTCGATTTTTATCCGATATCTCGAAACTCGAGGAAGATAACGATTTTTTCATGAATACCTTTTTTGTAGGTCTCAGTTTTTTCTATAAAAAATGTTCATATATAAAATTCACTAGCTTCGCTCAATTCTGAGATAATTGGCCTCGAAAAATATGCATTTTTCTTAATTTACCACTCCGCTGCTGAAATGTTATAAGTCTTCATGAAGAATGAAAACATGGAAGAAATAAATATATTGACATTATAATTCTACAACCAGAAAATTTAATTATTCCCTTCATCCCGGATATTATTTACGGAATTCAGCATTCCTCACTTCCTGGCGAATTAAATCCGAAAATGAATTCCGAATTACGAGTTGAATGGATTTGTTAATGAAACTTTGAAAGATTAATTTTAATTTGAGGATTTTTATTTCTTGAGGAACAGGGAGAGAAGTTCTCTATTGTGGTTTCCACGATATTTTAATTGTCTGTTAAGAATTCTTTAGTAACCAAAGACACGGCATATAATGGCACTGTTGTACACAGCTGTAAATGTTTTTTTTTTTAATCTAAAATGTGTTCAACAGAATCTATGGGAAATGGCATGCATGAGAAAGGGTCATTCACCCTCGACTCATGCACTTTCGATGCAAAAGTCATACTTCCGAGAGTGAGCAACGAAAAATGCAAAATTTATTAGTCAAAATATTTGAAAAAATTATAAATCCTCACATTTCTCTCGCTCATATTTCTTGGTTCTCCATTTCAATGTAGCTCTTCCTTTTCACGCAGACAAAAAAAAAACAGAAAAACGCACTCTTGAGACGTTCCGACTTGAAGTGGAGATTTGAAAAAGTTACTCATGAATTCAAAAGTCCCAATTCTAACCCGCATCATCTGAATGGTGTATAAACAATTATTAATATTGCCCCGAATCAATTCTGCAATTAACGATGAATTTTTCACACAATCGTTACTTGAATATTCATGATGGTTTCACATAATTTGCGATATAATCCCTAATAAAACTCTAAACTAATTAATTCCACTGAGCTAATTAATTCCACTCCACTCAAAATTCCAAATTCCTGAATAAATACACGATATGCTGATGCAATGGTTTATCTGACGAATTATTAGTTCTGCAATTCTCCGATAACCTGTCTATTATTCTCTCCTGTATACTTTGCCATGAACTTAGTGGCAACCGCCTTGAGTATTCATACGGATGTGGATATAACTTGCATGATATAAGACAGCTTGTGCTATCGTGCATGCGATTTCGAGCACGTCTGCACACGAGCACATGTGTTTCAAATATCGACTTGATTGAAACTTGATTCAAAATATTTTTCAGCCGATCGGCCATTTTCTCATTCCAAAGGAATTTGGGAATTCCAGCCTGAATTGAGTTGTTTCAAGCTCAATATGGAGTTTTAATCAAGTTGATCACGAGCTGAATCAAGTTGAAGGATTGACTCGATTAAAACTTGATTTGCAACTTTATTGCATATATCCTTCATGTTAAAAAAAACCTGGGAACTTTGAAAGTCCAAGTCAAATCAAGCTCAAGCAACTTGAATCAAGTTAAATCAAGCTGAAGTAAACTTTAATCAAGCCAAAATATCGGTCTGAATCAAGTTGAAAGCTTGACTTGATTGAAACTTGATTTAACCTTTGATTTTTGTGCATGTCCTATTCTTTCCAAATGAACTTTGGAATTTTTTCAAAACCTAGGTGAATCAAGTTGACAATTCAGGTTTAATCAAGTTGAACTTGACCCGAATCAAGTGAGAATAACGATTTAAATCAGATCAAATAGGAATCAACTCAAGTTGAATCAAACTCCTAATTCAAACCGAATCATTCAAAACTTGAATGATTCATGCTTGACCTGCACTTGACTCGAGCTTGACTCACTTATGTTAAAGTAACTCCGGGTGTTCAACCCACACCGAGTCAAGTTGAATCAAGCTCTGAATTCAAGTCGAATCAAGCGGAACTTGATCCAAGCTTGGCATCCACTTGACTCGAGCTTGACTCACCCATGTTAAAGAAACATTAGGAGTCAACCCACGTCAACTTGACTCAACTTATCAATTCAAGTCGAATGCTGAACTTTAATGACTCAAGGATGATCTGAATCGAGGTAAGAAAAATCGCTTTGAGTCAAGTCGTAGAAGCGAATGAACTTTTGGAAATTGAAACTAGTTGGAGCTCGAGGGTCCACCCGAGTGTACGACAGTGTTGGGTACCTGTAATATTGATCCAAATCTCAACCCCTGCGAGGCCGTCCTGAGGGAGAACCAATGTGTTCCATAACTGTCGTTGGCTGCTCAAATGGAAACATCGTCTTTTCACCACCCATTCAGCTCCTCCAACACTTTTCATTGGCTCCTCATCATTTTGTTAGTCCTCACGATCAATGCCTTTTTCATCTACAAATTATACGGAACGACAAATTTAAAGTTTCCTGTTGTAACCCCTCCGTGCGTAACAGCTGTCTCAAATGGCGAGTTAAATGTTTCGAAAGGATATATTTTTATGGAGTTATTGGAAAGGAAGGGGGTAAACGTATAATCATATTTTGGATAATTTTTTGGGGTCGGAAAAATAGAAAATTGATGGATTGTTCAGCTATCGCTTCCGGAAGAGCAATCATTAAGCGATTTTTAATTGTTAGAAGACTTTAATATCATATTATTTGGAGGTTTGATGGATTATGTGTTATATACTCCCACTTTTTAGTTATGATATGGAAATTGTACATATTATTCTAGTGAATTGTTTATAATTAGAAGGGCTCGAGGAACAAAGACGGTTTTTTTTTGTTTTTAATTGTAATGAAATTGCTCTGATGACATTTTATTCATTTCCATCGCTCCATTGCGAATAATTTTCCGAATTCCGAGATTTTTTTGGTCCCTTTGTGAGTTCAATTACGGAATGAGGGGACACGATATTGATGGAGCAAATTCGGGCGTAATTAATCATCAGCAATTTTGTCGCGGCGCGGTAATTCGAGGGGAAATGAACGAGGGAGGAGGATGAAATTTCAATTTGGTCGACATGAATTCTACGCTCGGCTCTATTTTCGATTCTGATTCATTTTCGAGTCCTCGGGACGATGGGAAAAGGGAAAATTCATGGAAATCAGGAAAAAATAACGCGCAGAAACGGAAATATTGCCGATATATAAACATTTTGTTGATTGGAAATTTATGGAACAGCTACGGAATTTTTTCAGAGAGTTGTGCAATTTTTTGAATATATTTATATTTTATATAAATTAATAATTAATTTTTATTTTTTATTTTTTATATTTTTTTTTATATTTCTCTTTGGCTTTTTGAAAAATTAAAAGAAAGAGCAATTGTTGGAGGATCTCAGGGTCACTCGGCAGGTTCTCAGGGTTGAAGTCGTATCCCGGGGGTTTAGTAAATTACTGGGGAAATAATTAATCAGGCCATCCGCGAGAAATCCTCCCTCAACCGGTATCCCCGTCTTTATTCAACCGTATCTAATTCTCCATCCACTTTGCCAACACCCATTTTCTCGTCAGCCAAGGCAACCCGACGGCCTAATGAGGCGTCTCTCGTCGACGGAAAATTTCGTTAAGCTCACACCTACCCTGAATTCACTCCCCAATTTTTTTTTATTACGAATATTTGCTCTGGCACTTGAAAAAAAAAATAGGTTCAGAAATATGAGTCGACTCTATCCGAATATATATCATGAAAAATAAAAATGAAAAGGGAAATCTCTCTTGGTTATAATTCATAAATTCGAAATTTGAGAGAATTGTTAAAAAAATATTTGGGGTTTAATGAAAATTCCGAGATGCTGAGGATATGGATTTTTGGCAAACCAAAATCGATTCTGAAAATTTACCCTCATTACCCGGACTTTTAATTAAGCCTAACCCTAACCCTAAATGTAACCCTAACGCTAACGCTTGACCTTAATCCAAATTTTCTTAAACCTCAATTTTCAAAAATTTCACATTTTGAAAAAAATGGCCCCAGATATTCACTATACATACATTTTTTGAGTTTTCATTAATTTTTACAGAGTAGTCGAAGTGCAATTTAATTTCTATTATTCCCTGATAAATAATAAATTCGTAATTGCAAATTATTGGAAAAATTAATGAATAATTTCCAGGCAATCCTTTCCAAAAAAAAAATTGAATTTCTTTATTTGAACATATTTTATACTTGATTCAAGTACTAATTTTTTCCCCGTATTTCCACATGAAATCTCTCCTGTAATTTCCCAACCGCAAAGAAATCTTCAATCAAGTATAAAGTATACTTAAATGAACTTGTAGTGATTTTGTTCGTTAAATATTCAATTTAATAAATAAATGTATTAATGCCGCTCCTCGAATACTTCAGCTGTCACCAAGTCAAGTCTACACGTCACCAAGTACACAATATACTTGATTCAAGTATTAATTTTTTCCCCAGAGTGAATTACCTCCGTGCAGATTTCTCCGAGTTCCCAGGCGATAAAATGAATGCAAAAAAATGGAAAGCACCACGAAAGCCTTTTGCGGAGTACTTAGTCCTTGTTTCTTTTTTTGGAGCTCGCGATATCCATTCTCGACTGCAAACGGAAGCGTACGCTTAGTTGAGCAAGAGGGATGGCCGTGAAAAGCCCCGGGTAAAGCTCTCCGGAGGTTGCGATTATCGGGATGATTGATTGCGAATCGACAACGCCAGGGAAACACTGGATGTGGAGCTAGAAACCCGGGGATAATCGATATTAACCCACCCACCCCCAGTAAATCTTATACAGCCTCGGTTAAACATCATCGCTGTCGCTCAATCCCATCTTCCAGGACGAAATTACGCCCTTTTGTTAACAAAAAAGAATAATAACTCAACAATTACCCCCAATCCAGGCCAAAACTCTCGTCAAAGGATTTTTTTTTTTATAAAAAAAGAGAGTAAACAATATTAATTATACAATTTCGAATAGATAATTAAAGGAAAGATTTTTGAACTGAGAAAAAAATGGAGTAAATCGAAAAAAATGGGGGATTAAAAGGGAAATTCAAGATGATTTTATTTTACGTTCACAAATAATTGTTTATGCTCTTGACCTTTTTTAAATAATAATTTAAAAGTTTTGCGGTCGAATCTAGAATTTTAGGTGATTTTACAAGGAGAATTTGATAAGAAAGATATAATAAATATACATGACATGTATTGAATATTTATTATATACTTTATTTATTTATTACTATTTGTTTATTATTTATTGATATTTTGAATATTCATACTGCGTACAAGGAATCAAAACGGATTACGGAATTGAAATCATAAAGAAAAAATTATAAATAATATTGTTATTATTGAAATTATAAATTATCAAGTGATGAAAAAAATGATTAATGCAATTTATTCAGATATTCAAAGTTTTTCGACGTGAAAAATGATTTTTATTTTCCCTTGGAGGCGATGGACATGATAAAAATGGATTCGCGGAGAAAAATTGCCCGGAAAAACTCAAGTCCCTCTGCAGTAGGAAAAGGGGACAAAGTATCAGCTAGGGAAAAATTCCATTAATTATTTAACAACACGAGGTTTTTTCGAATTGATATAAAAATTTTAAACAATTCCCTAGACATTCCACTAGAAATCTCTGCAGTAAGAGAAATAATAAAAAATTCAAATGGAATCTTTAAAATTGAAAACAAATTGCCATCAGGTATATTCCCATTAAATAATTCATTTGTTATTATTCATTGATATCTTCTCCATCGATATCCGAATTTTATTCGTATCAAACAGAAATTTTCCATAATTTAGGAAAAATCCAATAAATAATTAATTTAGAACGAAATAATTCAAACAAAAATCCCCAATTTACAACCCCAAATTACGATTTTCTAATTGAATATTCATCTTGTTGATTGCAATTCAAATGTATCCCCTTTTCGACATTTGAGAAACTGCGCAGAGGATTCGGTAGTAATGCCCCAGTAATTAATAGCCGTTGGTAATTTTGACATTGATTTTTCCTTCCACCCCCTCGATTCGTCGAATAATCAATCAATATTGCAATAATTACATCATCTACGTTTATAATTACAAAAACTTATTTATTAAAACATAAATTACAATAATTTATGTTAAAAAAATTAACAGAAAAATCAAAAATTGCAGAAATCTTTCGTTTTTCAATAAAAAAAATCGCTCTTTGGTAATTATGATAAAATGTTAGTAAACAATAATAACAATGATAATGTACAAAAGAATTATCAATGTTAATGCCCGTTTTTATATAATTTATGTTAAAAAAATTAACAGAAAAATCAAAAATTGCAGAAATCTTTGGTTTTTCAATAAAAAAAATTGCTCTTTGGTAATTATGATAAAATGTTAGTAAACAATAGTAACAATGATAATGTACAAAAGAATTATCAATGTTGATGCCCGTTTTTATGTAATTTATGTTAAAAAAATTAACAGAAAAATCAAAAATTGCGGAAATCTTTCGTTTTTCAATAAAAAAAAATGCTTTTTGGTAATTATGATAAAATGTTAGTAAACAATAATAACAATGATAATAATGTACAAAAGAATTATCAATGTTAATGCCCGTTTTGTAAAAACAGAAGGAAAAAATCAAAGAAAAATCAAAAATTGAAGAAATTTCTTTTGTTTTCA
Source organism: Fopius arisanus (assembly GCF_000806365.1). Taxonomy (NCBI): domain Eukaryota; kingdom Metazoa; phylum Arthropoda; class Insecta; order Hymenoptera; family Braconidae; genus Fopius; species Fopius arisanus. Next base: position 809,220 of record NW_011887757.1, read on the forward strand.
TGATAATGTCTTCTTTGATGATAAAAAAATATTTGAGAAAAGGTTTATATTGTAGTGGCACCTTTTGAATTCTATCTCGATGTAATTACTCGCCCGGAGAGACCGATGAAAATAGGAGCTCGTAGAAAAATAGAATAAAAGCTAACAAAATAAAACGAAACGAGGAGAAAAGAAATGAGGCTTTCCGCTGTTTTTCCAACTCTGTCATTATCGCCAGCTGACTCGCTTTTCCTCCCACATCTTCAATGTTTATTCATCCCTTTTACTCCGAAGAAATAAAAAAAAACAACATCTCGCGTAATGGTCCGAGTGTAAGCGGTCTTACTCAGGAAAATTCGGAGTTCATTGTTCTCTATTTTTATTTTCTCGGTTTTCATCGAGTTCACGGGAAATTATTCCCTAGGAGAAAGCCGAGAATTCCCTTTATTTTCGTTTAATTATTTTCCCATTTTCACGCTCATTTCATGGAAACTTTACAGTTAAATCAAATCCAATCATCCAATGAAAATAAATTACAATTTAAATACATTAAAGTAGATTAATTAAATGACAGACTGTTGACACTTAATTTATTGTTAAATTATTTGGAAAATTACTGCATTGAGTGACAGAATAATTAGGAATTATTATTGAAAATCCGGGAATTCCTTGTTTTTTTATAACAAATTTTTTCTAGACAATTAAAAATGGTCGATAAAGAGAAATTATCCATTAAAGTAATCGCGATTCTTTTCAATCTACTGTAGACAACAGTAATAATTAATATTAATTAATTAGGAACAATTATTATTATTGATTAATATTAATATTTTATTTTTATTTGAGGAAAATCGCGGGAAAATAAGCGAAAAAAAATCCGGTGTTTCCGGGAATTCCGGTAGTTTCCGTAAATATGAATTCCTCGAAACAAGAATTCTCATTTCTGTGTTGTTTTCGCGGAATGAATGCAATGTTGCCGCGTTGTTGTCAAAATTGACAGCTACTATTACCCCTTCCACTGTCATTTAGCTCTGGCTCGGTCTTTTTTTTTTTTCATTCGACGATTGGAGTTTGTGGGAATTTTTTTTGGCGTCAACTCTCCGTCGCGATCAGTCGATTTTTAATCAATACTCTGACATCGATTCTTGTTTCTCCTTTCGATAAAGCCTTGACGATCGATAATCCATGTGGTGTATAGGTATGAGGAAAAAAATTTGACTCGCTAATTAAGGGAATTATTCAATAACAATTATCAGAAAAAAACGTGACTATTAGATTTTGAAAAGCAATTAGTGAAATAGTCCAGCATTTTTACGGAATGTTTCGCCCTGTGATTATGTGAAATTTAATTGACAAAACGAATTGTTTAAAAAAAAAAGACGGAAATTTACGTTGTAGATATTTCTCGTTGTTACGCCCTTCTGTTGCTGAGTGATATGTAAATAAACGCGCGGGAATCGAGTGTCGAGTCCAATTGAATATTAAATTATTCTCGTGATAACGCGAAATGTTAAATAATTCAGTAATTAGTAAAACTGTTTATTCGCCTCTTTTATTTCCCATTCTCTGTGAAATGTCGACTTATCATTTTTGCATTAAATTAAGTTTTTGTTACATAAGTTATTATTCATCCGCGAAATTTAAAAAAGTGTTAAAAATATCTGAATGACCAGAAATATTTTTGACTTCTTATTAAATAAATATTCTGCTGTTCACTTTTACGTTGAATTACTATTTCTTTATAATAATTTAAAATAATCAATTTTTAATGAGAAGTAGAAAAATTCCAGAGAATTACATCCCAAAAAATTTTACAAATTGTTAAAAAAATCGACTCAAATATTCTGTTTGTTATTTTTTTTATAGTGCACTTTCAATTAAACATTTCTTAATTGGTAATTTTGGGTTAAATTAATTTTTTTTGGAGAGCTACGAAAATTTCGAGGAATTGTTTTCGAGTACCCGAAAATTTGACTAATAATTTTAAAAGATGAGCTGAAATGAGCTCCTCCCTCTGCATTCACTTGTCATCATTGGATTGCAATCGTCTCTGGGGATAGCCCCGATGCTCCTTTCTTCGATTCAGTTCGTGTCCCCGGATATTCCCGTGTGTTCCCTTTCTGTGTTTTTTTATCGTTCCCCATAACGACGATTTCAATAAGAGACTGACGTTCAACGACAGCGCGTTTTTTCCCTGAATACATTGTGATCTGGAGTATCAGCTGTGGGGAATTCTGAATCTTGGGATGGCAACTTCCGTGAGAAGAGTGAAATTTCCGATTAGGAAACGTTTCGGTTGGTTATCATTGAGTCTCTCCGCTTTTTCGATATTTCCAAATTTGAGAAAAATCCGTAAAAAAGTGATAACAGGAAATGAATTCACCGAGCCCTTCGATTTTCTGATAATATCTCCAGAACCAAGGGAGACAGCGAAGTTCTCGTGATAACATTTTTTGTAGCTCTCAATAAGCTCTACAAAAAAGGTCTGCACCGAAATTTAACTATCTCTCTCTGTTTCGGAGATTTTCCCGAAAAACTCGCCGGAAAAAAAAATGACTCACAAATTCTACACCGACATTTTTTTAAATATTTACCGCACAAAGAAAGGTCATAGCGAAATTTTTGTTATTACCTTTTTTGTAGTTCTCAAGTAGCTCTACAAAAAAGATTTTATCAAAAATTTCATTATCTCGCTCAGTTTGGAAGATATTCCCAAAAATTCACCGAAATAAATCTGTTCATCAGACATTTCTACAATAATTACAACAAAAATTAGCAGATTGATTAATTAAATCATTAAAAAAATAAATACTATTGATTCATTAAATAGTTGAAAAAATAAATACCTTCTGGAATCAATAGGACAACTGGTGAATTAATGAATAACTTTCTTTTCCAGGCAAATCACCGTTCTTCCCAGGACTGGACGAGCAAGGGGGAACTCTTCTGGAGGATCCAAACGCTCCAGGACAACTGGATGGTGTGGGCGTCGGTGTAGGGGTTGGTGTTGGGGTCAGTGGGGGCATGAATGCACCCCAAAATGCCCCTTTATCATCCCCTAGTCGTAGCAGTCCCCACAGTCAGGGCAGCGAAACCGGTGAAAGATTCTCTCGGAAGGTCTTCGTAGGAGGTCTACCACCAGACATCGATGAAGGTATTAATAATTCTTAAGATGTCTTCTAAAATATATCCCATGATAACAAAAATATATATCCATAAATATATATCAATTATATCCGAATATAATTATGTCGCATTAATTTCTGTAAATAATGCATTATTCAGGATATATTTTCGATATATCTGGGCGGATATATCTGGGCTGATCACCCATTGCATTGAAGATATATTCTGATTATAATTTAGATACATTTGAGATGAAATTTCAACTTGAATTTTTCATTTAATTATTATTGCTGATTAATTTAATGACAATACGAATATTGCCTTCAAACCGTTACACTGTATTTATTTTTATTGGAGTGCACTGTTCTACATAATCAGTGAGACGAAACGAAATCAAAAGGCGAGACAAATCTACTATTTTTTGAAAACTTTTTTACCTTTTTTCACAGACGAAATCACAGCTAGTTTCCGGCGATTTGGGCAGCTGGTCGTTGACTGGCCACACAAGGCCGAAAGCAAATCGTACTTTCCACCGAAGGGATACGCTTTTTTACTATTCCAGGTCAATATTATTTTTTACTGTTTTAATTCTACTGATTATTTGCATTAAACCGTAAAATAATTGAAATTGAAATAATTACTATTTTATGGTTTTCTTCAATATCGATTTATCCGAAAAGCATCAGTTTACGGAGAAAATGTCATAAAATATTTTCTATCCGAAATTTAATCAGCTACAAAAAATGTCTATAGTGTTTTCACCTGAGATCGATAGTTTTCGAGATCGAGAATTACGAAACGGTCAAATCCGATTTTTACAGATGAAGATTTTTTTTAATCAGAAATTTTCCTGTTTCGTCGTTTGTCTATCGTACAATAAATTTCCACATGAAAACCACAGATTTCCTTTGATTAAATTTATCACTTCAACTCTTCTACAATAAATCGAATTTTAATTAGAAAATGAATGGTATCCTGTCATTTGTTAAAAAAGAATGGAGTGCAGTAAAAAGGACGGTCTTCAATCATCAATAACTTGCGATCTGTCGATTAAAAAGTATCGATTTTTCTCTCGTCTTGAAGGTCTGTTTTTAATCTTCGTAATGAGAGAAAAATCAATAGTTTTCACTTTGCGGTTTCCGAGCTATTGACCATCGAATACGTCCCACTTTTCTCAATTCCGCTCAAAGAAAACATGTTTTTGCGACTTATTGTTGCAGTTTTGTTGACATGATCGCAATTAATATTGCGAATATATTTCAGGACGAGAGTTCAGTGCAACAGTTGATCGATGCATGCATCCAGGACGATGACAAGCTCTACCTGTGTGTGAGTTCTCCAACAATTAAAGACAAACCCGTGCAGATACGCCCTTGGCGTTTGAGCGATGCTGATTTCGTTCTTGATGCATCGATGACACTTGATCCACGAAAAACAGTGTTTGTTGGGGGTGTACCACGGCCATTGAAAGCTGTCGAGCTTGCCATGATAATGGATCGGCTTTACGGGGGTGTTTGTTACGCTGGAATTGATACCGATCCAGAGCTCAAGTATCCCAAAGGGGCTGGACGTGTTGCTTTTAGCAATCAACAGAGTTACATCAGTGCCATATCGGCGAGATTTGTACAGTTGCAGCATGGTGATATTGACAAGAGGGTGAGCATCCCTTCAGGGTCCTTTTTTTACCCAAAGCCTCCCCAAGAGCCTGAAATTAGAACAGTAAAACGTCATTCCAACCAGTCATTAAGATTTCCACCGATAACTATGAATCTATGAGAGATGGCGGAATTTTTGATAAGTCCTTTTTTGTAGAGCTAGGTTTTGTCTGTAAAAGAGATCTTTTCGGAAATTTAGCTATATCTGATTGATACTGAGATAAAACGCTTTTGGAAAAAGTTAGCTGTTGGCTATCGACTTGTTACTCTCTATCTGCTTACTTCAAGTTTTTGTGGAATATCTCAGAATGTGGGGGAGGTAGAAAAAATTTAGATAAGACCTTTTTTGTAGCTCTTATTTCGCTCTATAAAAAAGGTCATAAGAAAAATTTCGATATCTGTCTCAGATTCAGAGGTATTCCGGAAAATTCAAGTGGATAGTTTTGACAGTGTGCTAGAGAAGTTCTAAATTTATGCTCCCACCGAAAAATGTAGAGATTAATAATAATTAATGGATTTCTAAATTTTCATTCAGTAGTTCGGCAAAAAGGAATTGAAAATCGAATGGCAAATCTGAAAATGTGGATTAAAATTTGAATTTGAATGCCTTCAAGAGGAAATTTTTGTCAAATCATTTTTACTAAGCAGTCGATCTCACCTGAACTTTCGATTTAATTTTTTTGAAGGTCGAGGTGAAACCCTACGTTCTCGATGATCAAATGTGTGATGAATGTCAAGGACAACGTTGTGGTGGCAAATTCGCGCCTTTCTTCTGTGCAAATGTAACCTGCCTTCAGGTAAGTTCCCAGGAAAATTACCCCACAAATTAAATAACTTTTGAATACAACTATTAAAATATAAAATCCCCAATCAATAACTCCCCAATTATCCAACATTCTCCTCCTACTCTTCCCCAGCCATTGACACGAGTTCCTCGTTTTGGATTATAATCCAATGAACAATAAATAAATATAAGAATAAATGATTAATTTCAGTACTACTGTGAACACTGCTGGGCAACAATTCACTCGCGGCCGGGTCGAGAGTTCCACAAGCCCCTGGTTAAAGAAGGCGCAGATCGACCAAGAGCTGTACCATTTCGCTGGTGTTAACCCCAACTGCATCGCACCTAAAGATCGTCGCGGCCCTTAGCTAATTAACTGTCAACCCCAGCCTCTTACCCAGAGCCCCACCCCCCAACCTATCAACTATCTCTACCATCTACTTGTCACTATTTACTGAATCTTATCGCTAATCTAATTCTGCTATCGACACCCTAATTAATCTAAATTACCAATAACCGACGAAAGCCCCTGGGAAAGTAATCCCGATTATTCGAGGGCTCAAAGGATAAAACAAAATGTTAAATATGAAGATTAACGTAAGGCAAATGATAAATCTCGAGGGGAATCACTCCAGTTGTCTCCAGGAGGCGATGACAGGGGGAAAAATTAGGATTCCACAATCGAGAGGATTTTTTTTTTTTAATGAGACAGTCAAGACTTTCCTCACCCTCTTCCACTGGTTCAGAGAGGCTGGAATGCACTGACTATTCCTGCTGATGCATCCTCGGGCTCATCGAGACGCTAAACAAACAATTATTACTGTCTTTCTTTTTTTTTTTCATTATTATTTTTCAATTAAACTGCGCAACGAGTGCGAAATAATCGACTAATGAAATCACGCTTCGCCTCAATGGGAAATTATTCTCAGCATCGCAGTCTCTAGTTGTTAAGGGATTTTTAAAATAAGACGATTCGAATAGGGAAGGAATTACGATGCGAGATTTTTACCAGATTTATCAAATATCTGGGCCGTATTTGGGGATCAGAAGACGAATGGGTGGAAAAAATGATGTTGAAGAGTTTAATTTTTTTTTTTTATTATTTTTGTTTCTTTATTTTATTTGTTTTTATTTCTTTTTTTTTTCAATTATTTAATATATTTTTGAGCTAAGAAGAAGCTCGAACACTCGACGGCTCACAGGAGGGTAGTCCACGAATCTCTCGTGTTTAATTAATCGTGATTGATTCATTCTTTTTTTAACGTCAAATCTGAATGCAGACGAGAATTCGTTCTAATCCCTCGTCGATTTTGAGTTTCTTCCCAGTATTCAATTGACTTTTATTTTTTATTCTTTGATTTATTGAATGAAATGTGTAGATTTTTCATGAACCGGGTGATTCATTAGAAAAAAAAATAACGCGATTCTTGATATAAAGACTAGTCTGTTCCAATGTTTAATATTCATTTATCAATTGTGGCTTGGAATTTCAGCCGAGAAAAAAAAAAAATACTGAACAATGTCTTTATAAAAATAGATTTGCATACTTCCCTAAGACCACCGCCCCCCTACGCCCCGCCCCTATCCCCCTATGCCCCCCACCAATTTGTAAATACCTAGTTGAACTATTTACCGAAAAACAATTGCCCTCCCCTCTCATCACCCTTTTAATGTACCTCACTAACGCGCAGTAGCAGCGGTCAAAAATAAGCACACGTAAACGAAAAAAAAAAATGGGAAAAAAAAAATTAAGCAATAAAATTACCAAAAAAAAAATAATAATAATAATACCCTCACGTTTTCTTCTCGGTGTATATAATCAAACAAATGCAATCGCGTAGTTCAAATTGACAATGAGATAAAAACGTTTCATTAACATTATCACACAACACAGACATTTGACATTAAATAAAACATCGATGTTTGCTATTAATTGGCGATACGACACGCACACGCGCAGATACATAAAATTAGACGATAACAGTGGGGAGAATCGGTGAATTAATTGATAATATTATTGCCGTTGATGAGTTGTTTAATTGAATTGAAATTAAAATACACTGAGGACACGTAGTAAATTGCGCAATTTCATAATCACAAGCAATTATACACAATTTAACGAAAAAATAAAAAAAAGTGGATTAGAGTGAAGATGAAAAGCAAAAAAAAATGGTAAAAAAAAACAAAGTAATCTCCACATATATATACACATATATATATTTATTTTTTTGGTCTCCTTTTTGTATATAATGCTCGCCGCCGTAGGAATGGCTGGCATAATTACATAGGAACGAAAAATGGGGATTATTATATCGCTGATATTCAAGTCACGTGGATCATTTGAATCGCGATATTTTGAGAGATAAATAAACAATTAATGTAAAACCATTGAACTCTCCTCCCGCCTGGTTGAGCCTGAATTCGGTTCCGTGGAAATCAAGAATGTTACATAGGCAAATTTTTCGGTACTCTAGATAAATAATAAACTCAATTAAACGGAAAATATATATTAAATAGGGGAATAAATGGGGGATTTGTTCGCGACGTTCTCGGGGATTCGGTGATTATTTATATTTAATTTGTCATTATGCATGGAGAATTTTAATTCAATTGTTGCAAGATTCATGAGTACAGGGTACAGCAGGACAGGTGCGCCGAGATTTTTAAATAAATATTTTGCACTCAGAGCAATATTATCTCGATATTGTTTAACAGAATTTGCAATTCTAGATTCAATTATTTATTAGAAATTAATAATTACCACGAATTCTAGTTAATGTGGTATTAAAATTGTATTTAATCTATAAATTTCAATTGTTTATTTAAGTTCATCTTTAATAATCCGTAACTCAAAAACCGTAGAGTGAAATCGAATGATTATTTTTTTGATTTGAAGTGCAAAACCAGAGCTTGAGAATGAAATAAAAATCGTTAGATCTCACTCGACCGATCGCGAGGTATTGATGATTGAAGACATTTCATTTCGCTTCTCATCCTATTTACATATTGTAGAGTCACGAGAGTTAATGCCAGAAAAACGATAATTATTTACTGCCTCGTCCTGTTTGCGATCCGACTTAAATCTCAGAGGCACGATTTTAATTTTCAATAAAAAAATAAGAATAGTCTCCCCTCTGAACGTCGGGACTTGAACTCTCGATAAAAACATTTGGGACAAGAGTCGTAAGACCTAGTTAGTGCAATTTCAAAGGCAAATGTGAATTTTTTAGATAAAAAAAAAAGAAATATTGAATGCGGGTATCAATAACCTACCCCAAAATCAATAGGACCTTTGGAGAAAAAACCGTTCGCGGATGAAAAATTTATAAATATATATATTGTATATGTAATATAAATATAAATCAATTCATACAATTTTTAGATATAAAAATAATAGTTTGCGCATAACGAGAACATTTTTGTCCATAAAGAAGTAAAATTTTTAAATGAAATATATCTCAAAACGGATATTTGAAATACCGAGAATGTATTTCGCACGTTTCACACATTTACATTTAAAAAAAAACAATACAATTTTGATTGCATGACTGCATGCCAATCATATACGAAAGAGGTAAATGAATAAAAATAGATCCGTACACAGCGCCTGTGCGTTTTTAGAATTTAAATAAACAAAACAGAATAAAAGTAATAATTGTAATAGCAAAGATCGTAATTTTTCGGCCATTGGGTATGTGTAGCTTACTGTCTATCCTGCTCTGTGTCATCAATGATGTTTTTACGTGTCGTAATAATGCTCAGTCGAAGAATTAAATGAAAAATAAAATCCAATCAATTGTCTTGAGTGCCAGTTGCGGTGAATTGAGTGTTTCAATCGGTGGATTATTCCTCGTCGGATCTATAATCTGTTGGGTAGAATTATATTTTTATAGTTGTGCATTTAATGTTTTATCGGGGAATGATAATGTGTCGTTATGGTACTGCACACATTTTCTGTGCGCATCGGCATTCGAGGGAATTACAACTCGAGGGACAATGGACACTTGATGATAATTGCTGCTATTGCTGGGGAATCGACGACTCTGGGGGATGAAATTGTCATTAATATTTTCATGAACTGTTTTGTTGATGATTTTTATGGTGATTATGAGCTCGTGAGGATCGTTAAGCTCCTGGTGGTCAGGGGGTCAATGAGCGGATCGTCAGATTTTTTGGTTTTTCTCGTTTTTTATTTATTTCTGGCAAAAGTTTAACGGAAAATTCGGGAAATCACTTTTTGCGCAATGAATTTTTGAGGTGCAATTAGTTTTTTTATTATTGAAAAGAAATTTTTTGGGGATTTTTTTTTTAATACAGTGATATTTCAGTTTTTTACACAGAAAAAAATATTCAATGGAAATTACGTGTTTTTTTTTTGTAATTCTGGAGCGAAAATTTCTCGGAAATTTTAGGGAAGTGTCACGTAATTTTTATTTAATGTCACGGAATTTTTATGCGGTGTTCCGTAATTTTTATAATTATCAATAAAAAATTACGATACCGTCACTTTTTTGTATTTTTTGTATCGACTCCGTAATCGGTAATCGAACCGAAAGTTCCGTAATTTTTACTAAATATTTCTCTCCGTGTAACAGTTGAGATAATGGGAATTAGTGAGAGTCCAAAAAATGGAAATTTTGGGAAATTGTTCGTTGGAATTCGCGGTTTTATTGAAATGTAATTTGGGGTTTGATATTTTAAATTAAAAATCAATTCTGTTCAATTTTTAATTTAATAAACTATAGAACAGATGGACTGGAATTAAATTCAAATGAACAACTTAAATTTGAAAGAATTAAAAACAATGCAATATTTTTCATCTAAATAATTTATATTCCCTGGATAAAAAAAAAATAAAAATTCAGATAATGTGTTTTAAATTCTGGATAATTCGAAATTCAACTTTGATGTACGAAAATCGATTTAAAATCATAAAAAAAGAAATAGAAAAATAGAAAAATAGAAATAATGCAACATAAACAAATAAAAATTTAAACAAGAAATATAAAGGAGAAATTAATGAAAAAATTAAATAAAAAATTACGAAATTTTCCAGAGACTCTGAGTTCGACGGAAAAATCCCAGAATCTCATTACAATAAATTCAATTAATTTCAATTAACCCTCATTACCATCCCCTTGACCGCCGGAAAAATGGTGCCCCAAATTCCCAAATCAGAGGAATTCTCCACCGAAAGGACACACTCCCGCATTTTCAAGCATCAGACACACGGCGAGACTAGATATTTATAACCGAAAGAATAAAAAAAAAATTGGAAAAACCTTTTTCGAGGGTTGACCGATCGAAACTGAGGTTTAACAAAAATAATAATAAAATATGTTAGATGTGATTCATCACCTCCTTTGTAATATGTGTGATAAAGCATAATATATATATATTGATATATGTATATACAACATATACATATGTATGTATATATATAGTACTAATATATAATTGATAATAATAATTTAAATATTTATTATATGGCGTACCTCTCGGGTATGCAACTTGAGAAGAAAACAAAAAAAAATATTAGGTACTAATTGCACCGTACGAAAAAAATAATTGAGAAATAAGCAAAACAATGAAACATTCACCCGATGCAGTAATCACTAATTGCAATTTAACAATTTAATTCTTTATCATTTATCCAATGCATATTCCACGCGCGCGTTATTTTCTTCGTCGAGAAGAATTTTATAAAAAAAAAAATTCCCAGTAATAATAACGTGAAAATGATCGATAATAACGATAATGGAGATAACGTTTTATTAAATAAATTCAATTAAATGAAATGCATCTCTCGGACGTTTCGATTCGTTCGATATTTATAAATATTTTAAATAAATTGAGGATAAAAAAATGGAAATAGCTAGACTCGATGATGATGGGGTTGAGTCGTAAACAAGTAGTCATTTAACGATAGATTTGTATTTTTCAGTGTTGAAAAAGTTTTTTATACCGCTGTTATATTCTTGTCTAAATGTCTTAGTTCAGGAGTACGATTGCAAGTGTGTAATTGTGAGTATGACTAAAGAAAGTGAAAAATTATGAAAAAGATAAAATTGAGGTGAACAAAAAAAACCAATGATTGAAACGTGTGATGGATTTTTTTCATCGATATGCGTGTGAAAATAAGTGGAAAAAGGAATTTTTTAAAATTGTGCATGAAGTGATTATGACGTGAATTTGTTTACATTAGGAAATTTAGGGCAGGGGGAGGGATGGGAGGGGGATAATTAATGGAGACGAGACGCGCGAGTCATCCAGTTTAATCGTCGACTTCAATTTTCTAGAAAATTTATTAACACTGACTCGAATTTTAGGGGCAACATACAATTTATACTCATGAATAACGCGTATAGTAAACATACACAAACACATTTTCATATAGAGGGCCACTGCTGCTCACCTCCTCCAACAATTAAAGTAATTTGTTCTTTTTTTTTTCTTCTATTTCAACAGCGAAATATTTTCATTATTTTTCTTCTCTCGCTAAAGTGAATTTTTATTTTTTTATATAAAGTTATTGATTACCGTAAAACATAATTGTAGATTTAAACGAATCCTTAGTGTCTATAGTAAACAAACTCCGGATATTGTTTTTTTGTTAATACATACATATATATATTTTTTTTAAAAAAAAGGAAAAAAGACGGAAAAACTGAGAAAAGCCTACGAAAAAAATATATAACGCTCGTGCAATCGAAGAGGGAGATGGAAAAATCGGAGGGCCGAGAGGTGCTTCTGTGACCTGTGAACTCTCATTTCTGTTTTCATTTTTTTTTTTTTTACTTTTCGATTACCTTCGAGGTGTACAGACACGAGATAATCAGCTTCCTGTTGGATCAAGGCGATAATTCGATTGGAAAACATCGGGATTCAATCTCGTATGAGTAAATCGAATGCACAAGTCGCCCCTTCGTGGAAGTACTACCGATACGAATCTATTTTTTTGTAACACTTAAACATAATTAATCGATTTTTAATTATTATTTTTCGATCGTAGATTACCTAAAGATTTTCTAATTAGGTAAACGTTTACTGTCATTTTTAAATCGTAGAGATCTCCATATACCAAAGATACACACAGAACACCCGGACGTACCGCACTGTCGCTGATTGTGGGAAAAATTCATTTTACTTTTTCCTGAAAATTATTATACAACAGAATGGCTTCGACTTTAATCATTTCTTCTTTTTTTCGAATGATCGATTTTTTGTGGTTCAAACAGTTCGTTCATCTATTAAAAGATTCAATGATTCGCTGGAAAAAATTTTAATCATTCAATTCTCAGCCAAAAATCGACAGAAACTTCTGAAAAATGTCTTTAAAAATTTGTTCACTTCAGGCGAACGACATGCCATGAACTGAGAATAATTTCATCGGGGCAATTATTTATAATTATTGTTTAAAAACGCGAGGTGAGCGCGCCGCCATGTTTAAAATTCTATTCGACGGAGGGAAGTGGTAAGCAAAATGGCGGTGTCCACCTCTGTTGATCACCTCGTATTTTTGAACCCTTAATTAAATTGTTGACTCTCTTTGGATAATTCTCAACCCATACCATTCAGTTTTTATAAAATGAACAAATTATTAAAATCGTATTACATAAATTTCAATCAATTTTCGGCGGAGAATTCCGGGCACAAAATTTCAAATTATTTATCCCTCGCGATTAAAATTAACGAACTGATAACACAATAAAAATAACCAACAATAAACAGATATTTTCCAAATATATCCAGGGCTGTCTCTGGCGATTCGTGGACTGACCGCGCGTGCACTAGGTATAAAGTGTAATTGTGCTTAAAATAATTCATTTGATAAATCAAATAAACGAGAAAAAAATATTGAGTGACCAAAAGTCATCGAGATACCAGAATTGGCGAAACTGTTTTTTCTTCATCTAGCTAATAGGAGTTTAATTAAAGTTCTGAAGACTTCGTAAAAGAAGCAGCTGGGAGTAGTGCAATGTTTTTTAATGGAACTGAGAATTGAGAGAGATAATGGGTGGTAGAATCGTCGGAACGAGAATCGAACCGCAGTATTCAAGCAACTCTCATGATAATCCGTCTTGAAGATCACTAGTCAAACCCATCGAAGGTGTCTAATCACCTGATCCATTGCAATTAAACAGAGAAGACGTTTAAATACTGACGGTTACGAATAAAATACCCCAGCGTCGGTGAATTTCATTACCACCACCCATTCTCAACTCCAATTAACTTTGTTAATGATAAAGAACGAACCGAGAAAGTTTAAGTATCTCGAGGGCAAGTATCCCCGAGGTACCAATTGAAAATGGCGAAATGAAAATTGAGATGGACAAAAAAAAAATTTCATAAAACTCGACTAGGCTAAATTAATCAATTTTTTCACATATAAAGTACTTTTTTTAGTCTAAAATTTATCAATCTTACCCACGTGTGTTTTCTAGTGAATGAGCGTTTCGATTGATTGTTCTAGATTTATTTCCGAGAGTCCTGGGTTTTATAATAACATTTTAGTTTGTGTCAGATGTAACGCGCACGCGTCTACACAATCCAAAAAAAAAGGTGGGAAAAAATAATACACGAGACACGTGGAGAGATAATCTCGGCAATTTCCCGTGCGATTCTTTAATTCTCTTGAATTAATTTGTGTTCCTCTTTTGTAATGATTAATGATTAATCAAAGTGGGCTGGGAATGAGTGCATTAATCGAGGCGGGAGATTGAGGGATGAAGTAGAAAATTAAATGATAAAGAATGTTTAATAAAGGTAAATGATAAATTTTTGTATCTGAATAAATGTAAAGTCGCAAACCCGATTCATCAAATTATTCCTAGTGATAGTGTCGTACCAATTTACGGTAATACGCTGACACGTTTGCGATTACATGAATTCGCTGATTTTTCTATAAATTGAGGAGAGATGCGTAAACGCTAGCCAATTTGCTCCTACGAGCTCTTTTGTACTGTTCCTTTTTTCTAAAAATAATCGATTAGTGGTTAATGAGAACAAAAGATTAGAGAAATGGGATTAAAAATTATATATTAATTACGAGTAATGTGTAATCTACATTAACGAAGATAATACGCTTAGAAAATTCTTTTGTACACTCACACTTGACACGCGCGTTACACCAAAACACGTTTCATAGAGTTTGAGGGAATCCCCTTTCTCCTGAATTTCTCTTTTTTTATTCGTTATTCTGTATGAGCGGCTAGATCGGTATGACTTCCTTTTTTAGGTTAACTTTTTTTTTAGGATTTCGTAGCGATCGCCATTTTGTTTATATGTGGGTTTTCTGTCTCTTCGGATAACGCAGTCGGACTGTTTTTCGATTCTCTCTGAAATCTTCGATTACCGGACGCAAAGTAGGAATTATTCTCAAGATTTCGATGGTGGATATTTTTTGGCGGAAATCTTTAATGAAGTCGAGTTTTCAAGTATCGATGGCTCAGTTAATTAATTATAAATTAGAGAATTCGGTGAGAAAATTACGAGCATTATCCATGAGTTTAAATATCGATCGTTCGATATTTTCGATTGGAAGAGTATCGATTTTTTCTCGTTGAAAATTCGATTAAAAAACTTTTTCTTTGGGACTTTTCAATGAAATATTTTTAATTAATCGATTGCTGAGTTAATTAATTATAAATCGGAGAATTCAGTGAGGATATCACTAGAAATCTTTATGAATTGAAATATCGATGATTCGATATTTTCGATTTGAAAAGTATCGATTTTTGTCTCGCGATTTTTTCTCATTGAATTTTCTTCCGAGGGCACATCGGGAACTTCGGGATTTTTTTATTAAAGATTCGGATTCAAAACGAAAATCAAATAATTTTCCGCAATCGATGGGAGAAAAGGAATCGAGAATTTGTCCGACTGTTTAATTTTTAATGTATATTTTAGACGAATGAGAAAGGATTATTCTAGGACAGAGTTTTTTCGAATGGAATGGATTGACAAATTGTAGAATTCTTTTTCATCTTCAACTCGATAGTTTTTTCGTTCTATTTTTTGTAAACATTGGATGTTTTGAATAAATTTTTTTACGGTTTCAATGTTAATAAAAAACACATTGGGGACTCGTTTCGTGTTTATCGTGGGGTGATCTCGATATAATGCGGGGCAATGCTTGAATGCTAGAGAACGAAATTCACAAATTAAAGAGTCGAAAAAAAAATACGATGATAAATCATCTCGAGGTTGAGACGATTATTATGAAAAATGATAGTGTGAGCGCGTATGAGAGCAAAAATTCAAGTACAAGCGAGTATAGACGAAGGGTGGAAAAATTTTTTACCTTTTTCTAAATAAATGAAACTAACAAAAAAAAATTGATAAACAAATTTAATATGAATGAATTGTCGGTCGTGCATAAATTAAATTTTAAATGAATTGTTTGTAGTGAAAATTTTTTAATATGTGAGACAAAAAAAAAATGATGAAAAATAAACAAAAAAATTGATTTGTTGTAAAGAAAAAGTTTAAAAAATTGTGAAAAATTTTCTCGGCTTTTTTTAATGTCGTCAGCTTTTTTCTATGAGAGGCCCATTTTCAGTGGCTTAAATTTAACAAAAAAAAATGACAAACCAATTGTAAATTAAATATTAATTGAATATGAATATCTACGGGGGATAAATATATATAATTGATCGGTACTGCGTGGCGCATTGAACCGATTTAGGTGAATATATTAGGTAATATTACTAGCTGAACGTACAGTATTACCCGTGTACTGGAATGTCAAGCGTTTGTTTGTATTTTATTTCTTTTTTATACCTAATTACTCCTGTTTTTATTATTTCTCTTTCTCATTTTTTACATAATTCCTCGTCCTTGTTATGCATTAATGCGTACATGCACGTGACCTATAGAATTAAATCTGTTATAATTGAACAAGAAAAATCAAAATTTCTTTTGTAACAAAAATAATTGAATTGAATAAAAAAGTGATTGATACTGTAACGACCCGACGATTTTTTTTTATAAACAAATATCAATTTTTAACAAGATCAGGATTTGGGACATTGTGGATTTATGGAGCAGGAAAATTGAAGGACAGATACGCGCAACACACGGTGACACCCCATGGACTCCCAGTATTTGACACGTACACAAGATCGCTCAGTAGTGAAGTGGATTATTTATAATCTTCAATACGTGCCGAGCCAACGATTCCATTATTACAAATCTGTTTTTATATTGAAGAGCGAAGAAAAGGCATAATAACAAATAAAAAATTATTCAAATTCACTCAGCCGATGGCGCGTTATCCATCATTAAGTGGTCTTGAACATAAGAAAAAATGAATGCGAGTAAAGCTCCAAGAATTTCCAAGCCAATAGCAACCAGAATAAATGCAAGATGGCTTAAAACATTTGTTCACTTCATAGGAACATGATGGCACGAACTGAGATTAATTCGAAGAAGATGAATAATTCTAATAGTCATTTAAAAACGCGAGGTGGCACCGCCGCCATGCTCGTTAGCTCTCGCCGCAGAGACAAAGGCATTGCAGCAAGATGGCGGCGCCCACGTCTGTCCACCTCGGATCTTTAAACATTTATTAAAACCGTTTATCCTCATCAAATCACTCCCAACGTATTCCATCCTGTTGCAATAAAATGAACAAATTATTTAAGACATCTGGCAGATATTTCTACTCTTTTTTTTTAGAATGAATTGGATTTAAAGAGACAGTGAAATGTTAAGGGGAGCCACTTCACTACCGAACTCTAAGAAACACCATACATCACTTCAATATTCGATAATTCTAACAAATGGCGTTAGGAATTCTCTTACAAAGCGTATATACAGTTGAGAGATGTTCAGTGTGTTTTTCGATAATTAAATTTGCTTCTTTTTCGATCTCTCACTTACTAAAAATTGAAAACGATTAAAATGAAAAAAAAACCATGATATTACATGGTACATGATATTGCTATGAATTATGACCCTTTTTCTAAGCCTCGATAACGATAATTATCACTGAAAATCGCAATGAGATTTCGCTTTTCGTACGAAGATTGAAACCAAGAGGTAAAATAAATCGTTGCGACTCGGGATTTTATGTCCAGATAATCAACACCCGTTGAAACGAGTCTTCACTTGATTTTTCCAATGAAATACATTTTTTCGATGTGACAGGGCATTGATGGGCACTTTCTCAATTTTTTCCGCAATAACAATTCACACGTCGATCGTATTTTCCAAGTCCACCTGTGATTGGCTCCAACGCGAGTCACGCTGCATCAAAAAAAAAAAGAAAGAAAACCAAGATAAATAAAAAAAAAAAGAATGAAACTGGTGTGCGAGCAATCACGACGAACCAATTTTTTGTCAATGTTATAGTCGTGATGACAGTGATGAATTTTGCTCGTAAATCAGTGACTTTCGCCAATCGATTGTGAAGAAAAACTCAAGGGGGATTAAAAAATAATAAATATATCCTACAGAGCCACCGCACCACCCTAATCAATATTCGCTAAGACCCCCGGGTCTCGTAATAGTCGTACTCAATAGTCAAATAATCGATAATCGTAGATTAATCAATGAGAAAATGATATAAATAGAATTTATTTTTTTGGTCGCAGAATATTGTTATCGGGATAAATTAGCGAATGATATAAGAATGGTACGTGTGGTTGTGGGAGTGAGAGTGATTTGTGATCTAGAGATCGATAGATCTATAAATGGTGATTGTAATTGATGATCGAATGGCCGAATGAGTACCTTTAGAGTGAAAATATAGAGATAATCGACGAGTTCTAGCGTACATCGTTGAAACGCCTGATACTTCACGATCAACAGGCAAAGAACACTTTTTTTATCATTAATTCCGAATGATAAATAGATTTCAATAATTGAATTAACTACAATTTTAACTTAGAGGCTGTCAATTTAATTAGCTAGAATTTCATATTCTCAATCATCACGCGTAAATAAATTTTAATAAAAGTCCCAGCGCTACCGCCACGAAATTCTATTAAATTGTTAATAAAAAATAATAAATAAGCTCCTAAACTAAACTCGTGGGTAAATAAAAATGGCAAAGAAATAAATAGTTTGCGCTCAATTGCTCAACGAGTAAATCCATTTTTTTTTCCATGCAATTTCAATAGAATTCCAGTAAAAATCTGACAGATGCAGTTTTTTTTTTAAAAAAGCGCTAGGTGTTTTGATTAAATTTATTTATACATGTTGAAACAATACCTGTATGGAGGGACGGACAGATTGTTCAATAGATTGGATGATAGAATCGTAACCATCAAAATCGATGATCCTGTTGGCGTGATAAAATGATTGGCTGATGTGATTTGGAATAGTGCGGTGGCTGTATTGTGGCATTAATAAAATTAAGGCTAATCTGGAATGAGGTAATCGGTGGAATGATTAACTACGTGAGTCTCTGTGTTCGTTTACAAAAAAAAAAATAAAATAAACAAATTGAGTGTCAATCCGTAAACCCCATTGGATGTTTTATTGTACTTCGAACGAATTTCAGGCTGTGAAATCACCCATTATCCGGGTTGAAAAACAACCAGATGTTAGATTGGTAAATGAACACGGGAATACGGTCAATTCCTCATTCAGATGATAATAAACATCTGCACATAACACGATTTATCACGATTTAACTCAATTGATCGCGATTGATCAAAATTGATCACGAGTTATCACGATCGATCTCAATTGATCACGATTGATCCAAATTTATCGCGAGTTATCACGATTGATCTCAATTGATCGCGAGTTATCGTCATTGATCGCGAGTTATCATCATTGATCCATAGATATCGCTATTGACCATGGGTTATCACGAGTTATCGCTATTGATCATGAGTTATCACGAGTCATGGAGATTGATTACGAGTTATCGCGAATTATCACTATTGATTATGAGTTATCGCGAGTAATGACGATTGATTACGAGTTATCGCGAGTTATCACTATTGATCATGAGTTATCGCGATTGATTATGAGTTGTCTCGATTGATTATGAGTTATCCCGAGTTATCACTATTGATCATGAGTTATCGCGATTGATAGTGAGTTATCGCGAGTTATCATTATTGATCATGATTTATCGCAATTGATCGTGATTTATCGCGAGTTATCATGAGTTATCGTGATTGATCGAGAGTTATCGCGACGCAGCGCGATGTAACATGTAGGTGAATGAACTTTAATGATTAATCGATCACGGTGATTGAGTTTAAGTAATAGATCGATGGCACGTAACAACGGAGAAATTGATGCCGCGTGGTAACTTGCTAATTTTTGTCGATAAAATGCGCCGGTGCGAGATCAACTCAATACGTCTCGTTATATTTAAATAAAATACACGAAATAAATAAACAAAAAAAAAATCATAGTAGGGTTGTACTTTCGTGCTCGTTTTTTCAATCACTATTATAATTACGTAAAAGTAATTTGTACTATGTAACTATTACTATTTTTATGAATTTTTGTACATTTTTCTAATTATTTTGTATAATAACCCTTAGCGGAAAGAATGGATTTAGAAAAAATGTGAAAAATACTAAAAAAAATAATATTGAAAAACAATTTTAACAAGTCTGGCACCTCCTCTAAGTGTTCAAGCGGATGTCGATGATGAGGTTTTTTGAAGATATATTATCAAATGATTAATTAAACTCTTCGGTAAGAATTTATAAAGAATATGTTTTGGAGTGTGCGGATTTAGCGTATGGGAGGGATTCAGTTCCACGAATTTATCGTGAGAGTTGATATGATCATGAAATAATCAGAAGGATCCCACGAGTATCGATGATGTTGTCCACTGTCTGTCTGTAGCTTGCCCGTCTATCTCAAAATATCTGAGAATATCTGAAAATATCTGAAAATATCTGAAAACATCTGACCGCTAGGCCCCTTTGTCTGCCTGTGTTGCATTAAAAGAAAATGAAAAAAAAAAAAAAAGAAAAAATACTAAGCAAGAAATCAAGTTTCCAGGGGCAATTATTTGTCAGTGTATTTGAACGAAGTGGAGATGAAAATTCAATAATTGTACTGTGTAGAACTCATTTTGTCGCCTATGAGGAGAAGATTTTTATGTTTTGTATCTAAACTAATGAAAAACCAGAGAAAAAACGATAAGCCGAATGGATGTACGCTAGGCAGAAGAAAACATAACCAATTATCAATGACATTGAGTAACATTTTGCTGAGGTGAATTGGGCGTAAATTTTTGATTGGATGCCATGAGGACGATTCCCTCGATTCAAGTAATTGCGATGTATGTGTGTGAGTATGTGTGAGTGTGTTTGTGTGATTGTGTGAAAACCTCCTTCGTAATTGAGACGTGTTTGTTATAATTATAAGAGTCACTTTTTTTCCTTTTTCTTGAAAAATGAAAATGCTATAAAAATAGATCAATTCTTTCATGGAATAATTCATGAAAATTATTGTTGATAATTTTTACCATTTTTCTCAAAAATACAATCGTAAACGATAAATCTACACTCACACACTCCCGTCCATTTTGTTTTCAAACACTAGTGATAAGTTTAGGGAATCCCACAAGTCTCCTGTTATCTAGTTATTTCTAGTGATTTTTAGTTGTTACGCTTTCATATTTATGTGTATTCTCTTTCAATTTTTTCAGAGATTTCTATTTGTTACTTTAAACTTTTTAAAAATCAAGAGTCAAGTCCTTTTAGTACTTTAATAAATGAGTTTGTTTCGATATTATTTTCGAGTAATTGATCACGATTCAGAGGAATCAGAAACTTGTGGAGTTTATTCAATCGTACTGCCAACAACAATATATGACCCTGACAGGTACGTATATTTCACTACCAAAAATAAGTCTCGTGGGTCAAAGTACTATTTTATCACTATTGCTCTTACATATATTGATTCTCTAATTTAGTTCCTTTTGTTTCTCTCTATGTTTCAATTTCCCTTCAGTGTTTTTATTCCTTGCTAAACTTATCGCAAATTCATAGGTCAACTTATTTTAGTACTTTAATAAATGGATTTGTCATGATAGTACTCAATAGTAATTTACGATTCAAAAAAATCTACTGAAGTCGTTGGATTGATTCACTGTTGATGTTAATGTAACAAATCGTGGACTGATTGACCCACAGAAAAGGTCATGTGGGTCAAAGTACTATTTCAATATTATTGTCCTTTTTATAATATTCACACATTTTCATTCCACTCATTTACATTTCTTCTGCATTCTCTCTGAATTGTGCCCTCAAGTATATATTCAGCACTTTAAGGTCATGTGGGTCAAAGTACTATTTCAATATTATTATTCTTTTTACAATATTCACACCTTTTCATTCCACTCATCTACATTTCTTCTGTATTCTCTCTGAATTGTGCCCTCAAGTATACATTCAGTACTTTAACCCGTGGAAAAAAGAAAACCTTCACTCCTATTAGTACTTTGATAAACAACTTTGTTATCATATTCCTCAAGACGCGTTGATCACGACCCAAAAAAATTGAACAAAAGTATGAGATCTATTATATCTCTATTCAATACAATACAACACGTAATGATCTCTCCATATTACCACAACAACAGCAAGTGATGTGGGTCAAAGTACTATTTTACAATTACACCTTTTCGCTCTCCATTCCATTCATTTAATTTCTCTTTGCATTCTCTCAATTTCGCCCTCACGTACATATTCATTACTTTAACCCTTTGATAAACGAAAATCTCCACTCCTATTAGTACTTTGATAAACAACTTTATTATGGTATTCCTCAAGACTCATTGATCACGACCCAAAAAAATAGAACAAAAGTATGAGATCTATTATATCTCTATTCATTACAACAAAACACATAATGATCTCTCCATATTACCACAACAACATCAAGTGATGTGGGTCAAAGTACTATTTTACAATTACACCTTTTCGCTCTCAATTCCATTCATCGAGTTCTCCCTCTCGTTTTAAGACATGCTAAACTCACCACAATGAACAGTGAAGGGGATTTCCATATCTCACGGTAATTCCAACGCATGAAATTCGAAAGGAGGAAATATTCACGCGATGAAGCGACAGAAGTGCGTCCCTGGTGTTGAGGTGTCTCTCATATCAGTGAAACAACAAAACACCTGGAGGAGGCGTCAACTTATTGTTCTTGAGACACTCGACCCGTATTTGGCTTGCTTTCTCGCCATTCACGTTCATCCCAATCAGGTCAACGGATCAAGGTTTCCAGTCTGTATTTCCACGTAGAAGCTCCGGAACTCCTGGATCTAGTCTCATTTTACCGAGGGGTTATTCATTGGTAAAATTACCGTGTCACCACGGATTTAAATCACCGGTAATCAGTCCAGATATCACGTGAAACCTGTGGAGTCATAGGATTACATCGGTTTCAAATAATTTGACATGAAATCACTTGAGATCATTTAAAGTGGGAAAATTCTGCATTGAGTCAGAGACGAGGGAAAACTGAGGCATGAATCAATCAAATCAATTGAAATCAATTGAAATCAATTGAAATCGTTTGGAATCATGGGATCTGGAGAAAAACTTCTTAAAATCCCTTGAAGTCACTTGAGATCAATTATTCCCCGAAATTATTTGAAATCACTTTGAAATCATGGAAAATCCAGAATCGTTGTCTCACGATATTCGACAATGAATGACCCCTCGCATTTTACACGTGCTTTCAGCAATTTCAGAACTCAAACTTTTATTCAAATGTCAAATCTGTAGTTCACCATTGACGATTAGAACCTAATGGATTACTTTCGCAATGCAAATCCTATTTTTACTGTTGGATCCAAGGCGAGAGGATGAGAGTGGGAAATCTGTTCTGTCCTGTACCGCACCTTCACAACCGCCACTCGAGATTAAAGGATCAATCCGGGGTCAAGGAATCGAGGTAATACCAACGGCCATCATCTGTCAACTAAATTAAAATCTTCTGCGCGGTTGAAATGCATTTTCTTTGAAATTTCAAAAAGTATCAAAAAATTATCGTCTTCTTTAATCGTGAATAACTCGTGATTCGTCGATTAGAATTCAACGATTCTTTTTTCATTCTAAAGATCTTTTCTCAAGCTATAAATCAAAATAAAAATCATCCGATTTCACTCAGCGGTTCTCGAGTTATTGAACACCGAAGCCGTTCCTTTACCCCACTCTCACCTAAAGACAATATAAAAAAATTACACTTAGTTAATAACAAATAATATTAACGCAGTTGATGTTTGATTCTATATTTCTCGGGATTATACAAATATTTTTCAAGGTGAATAGCCAATAATTGCTCTGGCACTCATCTTCAATTACATTGGAGTGTACGTAATAAAAAATTAAATATGATTTAATCCAATTGGAGGTTGCAATTGTGTTAACGATCGGTACGTGTTTGTTTCATAACAATAAATTGCTGTGGAGTGGCCCCTTGAAGTGCCTCTTCTCTTGGCATCACATGACTCTCAATACTTATTAGCTCCTTGCAAATGGTAACGAGTGTTACGCAGTCAACCTGTGGTTCAAAAGGTCAATTCCCTTCTGACGTTCATTCTCTCCTTTTCTCCACTCATCTATAGAAATTTGCAATTACACATATTCGACAAATTACGATTATCCCTTTGTCTTCGATTATTTCTTTCGTCTCGAGTAATTCTTCGATTTAAATAACTACGTATTGCCTCACTAGTCGGATTTTTAAATAAATTTTGGGAGGAATTAAATAATCGTCAGTTGAAGAAATAGAATCATGTGTTCAACACTCGAAAAATCAAAACTGTAATATGACGTGTCATTGTAATGACCAAATTAAAATTGATTTATGGAGTTCGATAATTTTTTAAGCAATTCAGTAATTATGGATGTTTAAGAGAGACTGTTATTTAAGTCATAAAATTCTGCTGGCAATCCGGAACTGACGATTTTTTTAATGCCTCGGAAGATTTTCCGGAGGGACTTTTAGTTTTTCTCAGAATGTACAGTTTCATGTGAGAAGAAGTCCTGGAATTAGATGCTTCCGGCTGTTTTTTTTTCTCTCAGGCTTACAGGACAATTATCTCTTTTCACTTCTAATTACGGTATTCTTTCCACACGGACAGGTTCATACCTCCACTTTGGTACATTGTGCAGTCGGTCATTTCGTTCCTACAATAAAAAAAACGGATGAGAGTGAGAGAAAACATCAACAATTAATTCCATTAAAAATTCAGTCTCAAAATGAATAACGAAAATAAAAGAAATGAGTGAATAACGAATGAGTCGAAACAAAAAGACGGAATCGAAATGAAACAGAAATTACATAATAGCAAATTAAACATCAATTATTCTAAATATTATTACTACACGATTTATCTGATTTATGATTTTGGAGAATTCATGCGGCATCGACAAGCAGAAAAATTAAATTGTGAAAGTTTTCCAAGAAAATTTCTGTAATTTTGTATTATGATAACATTCAAGGTACTATCCAGTGGTGAAATCGCTGTCACATTGAATTTCTAGGATTAAAAATTAGGATTAAATAAAAAATAATGAACACTTGGTACGTCTAAGAGTTACATTGGTCTACGGATACTCAAGAGAGACTAATTCTAAACTCAACTATTTGGGCCTTATGTTAGGACCTTTGGCAACAATATGTCCATCCCCTGAAAAGTGTTTTTCCTTTTCCCTGATGACTTCTCATCTCCAAATGTTAATTAGGGAACTAAGACTCACAGAAATGGATCCTTGAGCAGAAAAGCTCTGGGCTGAACCTTCTTGAGCCGATCTCCATTATCACACAGAATTTTCGCCATAGTACTCCTTCGAATTTCATTGAGCTGATTAATGGTGAAAGCACCGGGTGTCCTGTCATTCTCATACCAATACCTATCACCTGTGGATAAACAGCAATTATTGAATCATAAACATCGATTACACAAAAGTATTAATTATCGAGAATATAGTTAATCACCTAGGCGAGTATTTCTGAATGTGTGTCCCAGTAAACATAAAAAGGTCGGCCCCATTACGGCATCCTCCACAGCGACCTCAGACAGGGCCCCAGTCACAAGGTCGATATCCTCGACATTTCTAGGTGCAAATAAGAGAGAACAAATGAGAGAACGAATCAGATAGTCATGATAATGACGGGTATCGGTGATTATTACCTGTAGACACGTTGTAATCTATCGATTGTGTCCTTCGACATGGTACCACTGAGATCTTTGAAGGTTTTTACATCTGGCATATCGCAGAATGCCCTCCAGCGAATGTAGGGAGGAAGACCGTGATCTCTGCCTTCTTGGATCACCTGGGCTACGTAATCCACGGCGGCATCATTTGTTTTTCCATCGTGGAAGTATCGCTCCAGGAAGATCTCGTTGAGACTTGGGGGGTACGGCTTTCTCGAATGCCCAGCTGATTAAAATAATCCATTAATTTTATAGAACCATAGGTTTTCAAGTGTTAAGTTCAATGTTTATAATAAGAAGTGTAACATGTCGATTTTTTTGCTAATATATTTTTGAAAGGCTTCCCAATAGAATTGTCAATTCCACGATTTTTGGATTTCAAAAGAAAGATTTATTTTTTATTTAGTGGAATTATTTTGTTTTTGGAATATTCAAATGAATATTATTTGAGGTATTTATTTGGGAATCGAATGGCCCGATATTCAACGTTGAGCCAACCTTGGGGCAACATTGGGCCAACATTGCAGCAACCTTGCAACAACCTTGTGGCAATATTGAACCAACAATCGAAGGTTTTGGTCACATACACATACACACGATGATTATCCGAAAGATCCCAAGGTTTCCGAGGAAAAAATTGGTTGAGGTGACTAAAAAAAATGTGAAATCTCGGGTGAAAAAATTCATGTGCTTCAATGAAACAATTAAATGAAGACTCACAAGCCCAAAGTTAGTCTTCGTATTCTTTTTTAGCGAAACGATTAAATCTATATTGTAAGGAGTTAAATAACCCATTAATTTGGATTTTGTCTTGACAAAGAAAGTGAATAATGCGAATTTATATCAACAAAATATCAATTAAACAGATAGCATCATGGAGCAAGAGGTATTATTGTTTAATCGAGGAGAAACCCTGAAAGCCGTTCCATTGCGTCAGAGACAAGTCGTTTCATTCATCATTCACAACACGAAAATCAATCTTTTGAATCTCCAGACAATTGGGTGTGAGTTGCGTTGAATATTCCCGGCTGTTTATCAAAGACACTGGCCCATTCAAGCAATTGCGCAATGCCCAAAGAAATGGGACGTACCGGTGGCTCCAGCGATGAGGCGATCGATGGCCCCGGCCTCGTACAGCTCCTGAGGTGCGTAAAACGCCGAATATAATGATCTCTCTCCGGATTTTTCTGATGTACTCGAGTCAACGAGATCTAGAGTTTTCGGGGTGAGAGCTGCTATGAAAAATAATCCAGCAGACGCTGCGGCATTGCTGACTGTTCCATCCAATCTCGAATCGTATTTCGTGAAGAAACCCAATTTCATTGGTCGTAAATTGAATCTGCAAATTACAATCGTATTTTCATTCTTCAAAGTACATCGACTGAAAAATTCAGTAGAATTTACTAAAACCAGATTTTTCCGTTAATAATAAACGAACTGTTTTTTTTCTCTTCGGCTTAAACATATGTTCATTAATAATGATTAACAATTTAATATTAGAAATAGAACAATTCAATTTTTCATTTTGACTTGAAAACCCCTAAAAAATAGAAGAATCAATCAATCAATTAATAAAACCACGAAAAACTCATTTTCAAAGACAATAAATAATGAATCGTCAAATGTTCATGAATAATTAAATCCATAAATAATAAAAAAGGATTAATATCCCGAATGTTTTTTGCTGCTTCTAATAATTCCGAGTCTAGGTGAATCATTTCAGGAATATTATCGGGACAATATCATAAAAATCACAGGGATATCCTTGAACTATTGATGGATGATTTGCTGGCTACCTCTGGAGATTGTTCTCGCCAAGAACAGCTGGCAGAAATTCCCCGTAGGTGATGTGCTGCATCTCCGCGATAACGATTCTTCGGGCCTCTTGATAAAGTCTCTCATCATCCCAGAGTGGATTGAGCTCAGCTAATTGTCCAGCAATTCTGTTGTGCTCCCTCAGGAATAATACATGCATCATAGCTATTCCCGGATGCTCATTGATCCGATAATCACCACTGGAGAAGCAAGGCAGAGCTTTATCACGAGTCCTGCAGTCTTTAGAGTTGGCCGATGGCATCGGCAGATTTTTTCGCTGAGTCTTCAGCAAACCAGTCTTGCCTGAGCGAAGACTGCGAGAAGTTTCCTCAGAGCTCCCATAGATTGGAGATAAATCCAGATAGGAAGTGGCTTGATTCATCTGCTGTCTGGGGCCCAGCTTACAGCCCTGAATAAAAAATGCAAGACGAATGACCACATGAACATCAAAACATCAAAATACAAAAAATAAAGTTGAGATACTTGTCACAATAAATTGGAAGATATGAAATAATTAGATACATAAGATAAATTTCTACCTGATTATTTCCAGGATGTATCGCAGACCTGGAGTACTCCATGCATCCAAGAGGACTATCAGCCCTGATGGGAAAGCACTCGGGATGGAAATAATCAAAGTCGACATCGCAGCACTTGAGTCTCTCGCCATTGCTGAACTGTATCTTGGGGGTATGAGCAAGATCATGAGCGACGAATTGTCCAAAAAGTGCAGTCATAGCCATGAGGAAGGGATGCCTGGAGTCATGACCACCTGAGTGAACACTCATGGAGACCTGACGAGCACTCGGAAAGCTAGTTTTGGGTAAGGAAACCCCGTCTTGATACTCTGGTGGAAGAATTCGACTGTAAGCCTCTAGAGCTGCTCCCCAATTCGGATGCGATGGATTATTGCATGTACCAGTGTGCGTTCTGTATTTGGGATTAAATTTTTTGCATTGACTGGCAGTTCTGGTGAAGACATTCCCCGTGTGATGGCATAGGTCTGGGGTCAAGGACATGGCTGGTAGCAGTGATACAGCATCCCTCGGGGACATGTCCAGTGCTTCAACTAGCATAATTGCCATTGTCTCGCTTCTGAGTGCTTGTCTGGATAAATTATGTGCTGCCTCTGTCATCTCGTGTGATGCCCCGAGGTACCATGAAGGTGAGCCGTGCCTCAACTTTGTACTCGACATCGAAATTGCGGACTCTGTTCTATCGTATTTATCCATTGTCTCGTTTGCTCGTCTCCACAGGTCTTGGAGCATTCGCGGTGGTAGGAATACCGATTCGCACAGTCCCATCAGGAGAAAAATGTGAGGAATACTGAAAATAGAGGGGCATCATTATCCTGATGGATCGCTCCATTGAGGGATTGAGTTGTTCATTTGGTTCATTTTGGAGTATTGATTGATCATCGGTCGATGAGTTATTTCGTTTGACCAATCATCGATCCTCCGTTCACAGACCCTGGACCAGGGATCGACCACCGATCGACCACGGATCGACCACGGATCGACCAACAATCGAGTCCCCATTTATCGAATGAATAAGTCGATCAATAGATCAAGTTGTTATCGAATCACCATCGAGTGGATAGATCACTCGATTCAACGATGTAGTTGTTTACTCGGTCAAGTATTGACTGATCATCGATCGATGAGTTATTTCGTTCAACCAATCATCGAGTCGCCATCGACCGAATAAACGATTCGATTAATCGAATTGCTATCGAGTCACCATCGAGTTATCTTTAGGATATTCTACTGAGAAGAACTCTTTTACCGTGACCTACATCCCTCCATTACTTTGATTTCTGAATTTCAGGACTGCAAACGTGGAATGATAAACGATTATCAACGTCTCTCGTCGTTTTCCCTTTTGGGGAGTAATTATGATCTCTCGATATGGCGCGAAATATCTCAGTTCATTTTTATTGCGGTGGATGAATTTTTGGTTTCAATATGAAGAACAGAATTATTTTCCTTTCGAAATTTCAATTCTCTTCTAATCCTCCGAGATTTCATCACAAACAAATTTAAACAGTTATAATTATTTATTTATTTATCGAACCATTCACCTTTATTTTCACTACACTCTATTATTCAATATTTATTTATTCCATATCATTCTTGATTTCTGGTTTACGTTTAATGAATGTTTATTTTCTGGTTTATAATATTCAAGTAAAATATTTCTCGTCTTTTATAACATTTTCACGATCAATCTCCTAAGTTAAAAATCTAATTATTAATAATGATTACTTTGTTTAAATTTGATAATTGAAATTGATACCCTTTTCGTGATTTTTAATCGTTAAATAAATGCATGTAATCACTAAATTGTTGATTCGATCGGTGATCTTCGGTGGAACAATGAAATTATCCGATCATCGATTCCTCTAATTTCCATTGATCGCCATTTTTATCATTCTATTGAATTAAGCACTCTATAAAACAAGCCTGACATTTACGATTCTTCCTGGTTCCCCGTGATTCATCTTACGTAATTTTCATTGGAGTTCAAAGGTAATTGATCAAGTTAACGTGCATCCGTGCGATCGGATGAGCGATCCGATTTTTATTCGATCTATTCTCAGATCGATTTTATGTGCAAGCACTCAAATCCCTTCTCTTATCTGATTCTCTGAATGAAAGATGAGGATCCCCATCCCAAGACCTCAAATATTCCGACTTTTTCGATTGAGAAAAAAACCCATCGGTTTCGCGAAGAAAAAAGGAATTGTTCCTTAAAAAATAAATCAGCCGATAAAATATATTAATAAATAAATCAGTATCGAAATTCAAAATTTTCGAGTTTAAAGAGAATTGATTTACTTCCAGAAAAAATAAATTAAAAATACCAAATAATAATGGTAATAATAAATAAATTATTAACAAACGGTTTTTTGTGTTTGTATTAAAAAAACACTCAAATTTCATTCAATTTTAATTGTAAAATATATTAATTTTTATTTAATTCGACTGACCAGAATTTTATGCATTTATTAATTGAAAATATATTTATATATTTAATATATAATATAGATGGCAGAAACAATTTTTTTAACAACAAATTTATAATCACCACGTGATTAATCTAGGTGAAATCAATAAAGATAATGAAAAAGTTAATGATTAATAAAATTCAACGACAGCTCGATCTAAAATAAATATTTACTCACCATCGGATGTAAATAAACATTTTGAAATGTCAAGCCACAAGTAATGAGTTAATTTTCATTCAATTAGAATAGGTGAAATGGTTGACACTTCACTGGAGATTCAATAGAAATAAATAATAATGTTGAAAGTGCAGAATTGTTTGGTGCACATCGGTTCTGGTAGAACGTGCGACTGGTTGACTTCTGAAGGTAGAATCAGCCTCTGCCTGGAACGAAAGTACACGAGCTCCTGAATTCAAATGGAGAGTGGGGCTTCGGATCTTTATCTTAAGATGTCAATCGTCACATGACTCCATTTTTTTTCAACAATTAAAAATTTTAAATAATGGGAACGAGCGCGAATGGCAAGGGGTGAAATGTAAATCACGATCTAGCACACCTGGAGAACATTTTGAGATATGAGTTCAATTCTATTGTCAATTGCATTTTATAATAATTATTATTATATAATAACATATCTAATATATATATTATATATTAATATACGTAATATTATTATATAATGATAATAATAATAAGAAGAAGAATAAGGATATGAATAAGAATAACAAATTAATAATTATTCAATGATTATTATTGCATTATTATTATTATTATTATTTAATTATTTTTTTCTTTTATTTCTTTTATATTAAAAAATTTTTTTTTTACTAGTCGCTTTTTTGTAGCTCTCAATTTTTTTTTAAATAAAATGTTTGTTTAAAATGAGAATTTGATTAGACTCGATATGGACAGGTAATCGACAAGGTTCGGGTGACCTCGGGGTCATTCGGATTTGGGGACACTTGACCGAGAAAATCTCCGATAGATTAGGAGTTGCGATTGAGTTCTCAAGAAGTAAAAACGTTTTTTTGCGTTAATTCCTGTTCAATTTGAGAGTTACTCAATAATTATATTGTTATTAGTTATTCAACAATTTAATAAACAATTCATTCAGTTAAAACCAGACTTTTATATATTGGACAGGTTCACAATTAGACGGTGGGAGCCGAATAAAGTGCATCAACGAGATTTTCATTAAATTGTGTGTTACTGTTTTTTCAATCCTATTCTTACACCTTTTTCTTCAATTATCAGAGTACCTCGGTAAACAGGTCTTTCAAAAAATGCGTTGTTTCTTCAATTTATAATTATTGAATGAAGATTGATTGAATTGTACACTTGTTTAAATATTTTGCAGGCTTATGGTACTCCGGGATGATAATGGTAATGTGAAACAGGAATAAAAAGTCTTTAGCATTGGATCGAGAATCTGCGGTTCAGAAGGTAGGACACGTGGCCTTGCCACCCACGACTCAAAGACCAAATGTCATTCCAGTACTTTGGCTTGCGCCTTTTTCCAGTCATTCACTCACGTGATGAATCAACAATGCACATGTGAATACATCAGTCTCTAAAGTACCAAATAAATAAAAAAACTCTGCCTCATTGGTCTAACTTTTAAAAACAATTCTTCCCACTTTTTTTCAGGAAAATTTTGACTCCAAAAATGGAGAAAACACTTTTTAGAAGTGAAAACTATTCGCATTTTTTCAATCGCAACGTGAAAACCCAAGTACTCAAGAGAGAGTGACAGAATGGAACGTCTTCACTAGCCAATAACTCGCAAACCGCAGAGTGAAATCGAATAATAATTATCTCATTTTAAACTTCAAAAGCAGATCTTCAAAATGAAAAAAAAATCGTTTAATTCCACTCCACCGATCTCAAGCTATCGACGATTGAAGACCTGTTGTCCCACTCTCCCCTAGTATTATTTAAACAATTTTCACTGGATCATCTCTTTACCGTTCTTCTCTCCTCTTTTCTATTCTCGATTTTGCGAACATATCGTTACTGTTGTCCAAATGTACAGTCAATTAGCATAACGTTATGGCTGTGTGGCCACTTACCCAAGAGATTATGCAAAAAGAAGAACCAACACATTATCCCAAGTGAATGAAGGCGTAAGGAGTGGCGCGTAAAAGTAACGATCTTCTTCCTTTGCTTTCACATTAGCATAAATATTTGGTTTCCGTTATGATTCTTTTCATTAGTGTTAAAAAACTCAGACTAATCATTTATCTTAACCGTCAATAAACTTTTATTTCATTCTAATGAGTACTTCAGAATAATTTCCACTCCTCCAAAGACTCGAGATTATTTAGCAATAAAATTAGTTTATTGCTGTTAACCACAGTACTAATTCACACAAAAATCATGAAAATTGTTGAAAGAATTTAACGGCTGATAAATCCAACAAAAAATCATGGGTTCCTTAAATAATTTTTCTGTATTTTCGGCAATTTATTCTAGTATTTAAATCATTTAAGTATTTTGTTTTTAAGACCAAATTTAAAAAGCAATAATAATAATAATAATAATAATAATAATAATAATATAAAAAATAAATAAAAATGTGAAAAAGTTTCAATGGAAAAAATTACTATTTTTTATTATCAATTAAATTTCTACCCAGTACATTTATAATTATATTCACACAAGTCCTCATGTACTGACATCATCAGTGACATCGAGAACAGCTCCGCTGTACGCGAGATCCCAGTAATGCTCGACCTGATGTTTCTTAAAGTGTTCCCGAGCCATTTTCTCAATTGGACATACTTTGAACTTGATATCACCGAAGTGTCGCTGTTTACTGGTGCCACGCCACACTAGGACGCACTTATTAGGAACGTCATTACCATCATTGTCCTTGACAATGTCCTCCTCCCATTTTATCCGCGTGCTCATCAACCTGTGGTACTTCATCAATTGCTTTGCACCACCTTCGACGACCACAACGTTGCAATCACGAAATAGCATCACACAACCAGTGAGGTAGAGCTGTTTGGCGTTTGTCTCCACTTTGTATTTCTTCGATGCGTTGTTCAGTAAATCTCGTATTCTGTAATTAAATTAAACTTCAATTAGATGCGCCAGGTTTTCATCCAGGTGTTCCACCACGTCAACCGTCATTTTTATAATTATTTGAGGGATTAAAAATGATTCTACACGAGAAATGACTTTCATCCTCTATATACAGGTCTCTCGTAATTCTAATTAATAATTAATTAGCAATTGATCAATGATACTGATGAAACGATTAAAAAAAATAGAATTAACCTGTAAACAGCGACATGAACCCCGAGAGACGTGTCCTCCTTGAGTTTCCTGGCCTTCTTTTCCCTCCTCTGATCAGCAGTGAGTCTCCTAGCAGCATTGGCATCCTCATGAGCCTTAAGCCTCTTGGCCATCTGCTGTCGTACATGAGCCTCAATCTTGGTTGGATCCTGCACAGCCTCATTACCCAGTACTCTCATCAAATTGGATATTCTCAATTTGGGTTCAGGTGGTGGCTCAAGGCCCAATCGAATTTTTTCCTGCTCTTCCTTCCAAGCCTCCCTGCGATTCTGTCTCCTGAGCTTCTTCCTTTCCTTCTTCGTGAGAAAAACAGGCATATAAGCTGGCTTCAAAGGATCTGTCGGTGGTCTCATCTGGGTTGGATGCTCAACGAGATTCGTTATCGTTGCTGTTTTAATCTGAACAGACTCGTCACTGCTCGGATAACCATTAATGAGTATCACAGAATCCCACCACTCGACATTTGGCACGTCCTCATTGAGGGCTTCCGTTTTTGGTGCTATCAGGGCTAATTTTGTCGCTGAACTTATCCCTGTTTTTCTCGCTATCTGACTTATCTCATTCTGCAATTTCTCCAGTTGTGCTTTCATTCGAATTCTTTCAGCAATCTGCTGGAATTTTCCTGGCTCGTGAAATTTCAGAGCTCTCTTGCTGCGACTCGCAGCTTTTACACCAATTCTCGTATCGAAGAAGTGAGTGTCCTGAATCTCCTCCGGGCCCTTTGACTCCTGCAGCTGAGCCCTGAACTCCTCTCTCTTCTTGGCTCGAATGTTAGCCTTCAGGGTGGGCACAACCTGCGTCAGCTGGACCTCTTTTCCAGTGATGTCCACTGTTCGTCCTGATTCATCTAGGATCAGGGGTGTTGGCTTGTCAGGGACACTCACGTTGTTCAGAAGACCTGAATTAAGTTTATTCTTTATTTGTGCCTGCAGGGCTGCCAGTTTTCTCGCCTTGTCGGAGTCCGTTTTGCTGAGCAATCCCTGGCTGTACATTGAACTTGCCAGGGGCAGGGATTCACGCGGTTTTAATTGGGAGTGAATTGGAGACATGTCGTCTTCTTTTATGGAGCGCAGGGCACGCTTTCGTTCTTCAATCTCTCGTTGCGCGTTCAGCATCATTTGTTTTATCTGAAAATTAAAAGTACACAATTTTTTGGTACACGCGGGTAATTGTGTTAATGAATCGCAAAATTATACAATTGAAATTCCAGGTATGATACCTTGTCTGGGGAGAGAGTGTTCCCTGCATTTCCATTCTCAGGTTCATCTGCCATTTTCGATTTCTTCGCGTCTTTATCTTTCTCCTTGTCCTCCGCATGAGCTCGTTTTTTACTCTTTTGTAATGCCTTCACATCTTCGTACATCGTGAACACTTTGTCCGTGAGTTTCATCGCTTTTTTGTCCTCCAGCAACGCCGACAATTTATCTATAAATCAAAATCATCACTCAATTAATAATTACTAATTAATTTCGATATCTCATACGAATGGAGTCTCATTATATTATTCTATATAAATACATATATATTTATAATTAAATTCGACGTAATTTATTTAATTGGCAAATGCTGATTCAGATTGAGAATTAGTTATTTTTTTCGGTCAAAGGAATGCACGAGAATATCAAATTAAATGAATAGGGAAAATTATGTGGTGTTTAATTAACAGAGTTAAGAGTGAGATTTATTATTTTACCTGCAGTTTTACGCTTGTCATATCCAGAAACAATGCAATTGACAGCAGTTGTAACAATCGCAGGCTCAGCAAATCCCAGAAATTTATACACAGCCTTTTCAATTTCCGGCTTCATTTCATCAATCTCTTTTCTCGTCAAGTACGACATTTTAAACCCACAAAGATTATTTATATACAATTAATCAAGAAATGTGAATTTATAAAATTAGTAAAACCTTTTAGTATTTCCAAACATAACCCCAAGGGGATGTGAGGTTAATCCACTGATACGTTGTTCCTCCGAAAGTCTTTATCTAGCCCAAAATCAATTCAATTTATTCTTCAAACAATCACTCGACTATCAATCTACAATAAACACGTTATAAACATTCATTAATCCACAATTTGTTTATTATATTATATTATTAAATAAATTCTCATATTGAGTGAGACTGTACATATGATTACAGGGTTATGTTGGAGATGCTCTACACATATTTATGATATCGATATGTTGCAGTATCGATATTTTCATTTCGACTTTCGATATTTTTTAACGAAATTTTCAAATTTTGGGTTCAGGTGAATTGATGTTGATTTATTATCATAGATAATTGGAATTTGACCTAGTAGTTACAAAATAATATTTTTATTTAGTTGATACTGATAGTTTAAAGTGTGTAGGTATATCTGAACTTATCATTGAGCAGGAAATTAATTCAATGGCAGAGGAATCAGTTCTTGTTTCTTTTTCTGTTGACTTTATTGATTTGAGGTGAAAAATTACGGCGACGCATTCAATGGATGAAGTCGTGAGGAGAATTGTGAAATCTATTCGATCAAAGAAACCCCCTAGATTTCACTAAGATTAACTGTACAATAATCGTTTGGGGAAAACCAGAGAAAGAACATCAGAGATTCTGACATCCACAGGGCAGCAGTCTGGAAGAGATATTTTTATTCAATATAAAGATAAATAATAATTTTTTCATGGAATCATGTGCCTTAATACTGACCAAAATTGGTGCCCTGCACGTAACCAGCCCACCATAGCCAGGGAATGATAAAAATGATATCTATTCGCTGTCTCAAACACTTGCTTCAATTGATCGTCCTTATATTTTCCCTAAAAAAAAATATAAATAATTCTTAATCAAGAATATAAGGACCCGATGACTGAAAAAATTTAAAAAAATTCGCACTGTGAACTCCATATGCCCCGAGGATGACTGCAGTGACTCCACTGAGTTCTGCCAATTTCAAATAAGGCCCTGAGGGCCCTGAGGCTACTGCCGATTTCCACAAAGGCTCAGGTGGAACCAGTTTGTACTCAACACGGGGCTTGAGGCCTAAATAATTGATAACGTAAAAAATTAATGGATATTCATTCCTCATGTAATTAACAAATGTCAAAAAAAAAACAATTTTAATCAGAAATTCAGAAATAGAATAAACTATAGAAGCATTACCCAGTCTCCAAAAATCAGGCAATAACAATAAATAAATTGATTCCTCTTATTTTTTATTAAAAAATAACAGCGACTTACAGGTGATGCAGCAGTTGTCGCAAACGAACCGGCACTCGAGCTGACGGGATTAGAAAACAGAACATAATTCAATGTATCT
>NW_011887757.1:848216-963664 GCF_000806365.1 Fopius arisanus
CTTTGAAATCAGCTCGTCAAAAATTCCAGTCAGTGGAATCTGAGGCATCGAAGAGCTCAGAGTTATTAAAAGGGAAGCTGGAGGGATATTACTGAAAAGTCGCTGATTCGGCTAACGAGCAGATACCCCAGAGGGTCGGCTACTACGATGCCGCTGGGGTCACTCAAACCTCCAGAACTGAGCCTCTACTTTAGTCAATCCTCTTTGGTTACTCCCGCCATTTTTCGAGAGCCGAGTACGCAGCGGTACAGCGCATCGATCTAATATGGCGGTCAATTCTCCGGTTGTGACGTATGAGCTGGTTGCCATGGAAATGCCATTATTTAGACATGGCGTCTGAGCAGTGGCTGAGTGTTCTGCAGAAAGCAAAAAAAACAGCAATTATTCAAGACGGCAAGTACTCCATTATTGCATGATTATTTTCTCTAGATTCTCGATAATATTAACGATTTTAAAAAATCAATAAAACGACATGTCAGTGTAATAGTGAAAAAATCATCTTCTCTGATCAATAGAGAAAAATCGTCATAAAATAACTTCTTAATTAATCCTTTGTTTGAGTCTTGGCTCTGGAAAGAAATGGATTGAAAAAAAATTATCGTAATTACATTAATTGCCAATTATCTAATTCAATTTTTTAACTCTCTTCTCATTTCTTCTTCAATTCCTTGAATTCGTCTGAAAACGATTCGTTTTAAAATGTCAATAATAAATAAATAAGATAAATGATAATAATGTGAAACAAATAAATATAATAGGCAGGAATGATTATCTCAGTATACCTTCCAAGAGAAAAACAATTTTACAATTCAATAATTGACTGAGATTTCACGATTTGAAAAGAAATTTCTCGTGTTCATTTTATAAATCACGATCCGAATTTTATTTTGAATTTAAAGAAAACAAAGTTCAGTCTCATCAGACGTTTATTATCCAGTTGTTATTTATTAATTTATTGTAGGAAAACGAAAGGTACATTTTCTGTTGGAGGACGGCAGAGAACTTGTTGAGGAATATAACCTAGAGACAAATGTTGTGACGAGAAGGGCATGGAGAGAAAAAGGAAAACTGGGACAGGATGTTGGTTGGACAGTGGAAATTGGTGATCCGGAGCCCAGAAAAGAGGATAATCTCGAAATCAGTGGTATTCGAGAGAGTTCATCTGCTGTGAGAATAATTCCGATAAAAACCTCATGAAATCATTCGCATAGAAAACTAGAGTAACAGATCAGTTTTCCGGGAATATCTCCAAATCTGCAAGAGATACGAAAATTTTCGTAACGTCCTCTTCTCCAGTTTTCGTTTCACTCTACAAAAAAAGTCCTGTGGAGAATTTCGATGGGGGTCTTAGATTCAGAGATATTCCCGGAAAACTCGATTAAGAGACAAATCGACTTGTTACTCTGTACGTTTTTTAGAATAAAATCATCATCAATTGATAATCGATTGGCATCTCGTGGTGGATTAATGAGAATGATCCTTTCAGCCCATTCTGTCGAGGAGAATCACGAAGACAGGTCTGGAATGGAGGATAAGAAACCTTCCGTATCCCAAAGAGGTTTATTCAGTAACTGCTGATAATGATGGAACACTGACTATTCGGACGACTAATAAAAAATACTTTAAGAAGCTGAACATTCCAGATTTAGAGAGAATTGCCTTGAAGCCTGAACAGGAGAGAATTTCCTTCACACATCAGTTCAATACTCTGGTCATAACGGTGAAATTTCAGGATCTCGATTAATTGTTTATTATTTCTATCACTAATTTTCTCGTCAGTCTTATTTCTCACTTTTTATTCAGTACCAGAAACCCCCGGCTCTTCTGGATATGGAAAAGAAGATTCTCAGCGAAGTGATGAGTCTCAAAGCCTCGAAGGAAGGAGATGTGCAATGTCCAACGAGTTAATTAATAAAATTTCATGCTTTCCGCTATCGATGAGTCGTCGATTTATTGAAGGAATTATATTCGATTTGACACAACCCAGGGACGGGCACAATACCAATCTAATAATATTTATTCGACACCCTGAATTTATAAGAAATATATCAATGATTTATGAATTTTAATCATTTATGTCTCCAGAAGGGAGGAGATTAATAGTACATCTACACAAGCAGATATCCTACAAGATTAAGTGACTTCAAGTATAGAAATTCAAAAGGTGGAATCTAGATCGCGAATTATATGGCAGGGGAAATTTTTTAAATAGTGGTGTTGTAGCCATTTATAAGAGTTAAGAAAGATGA
This sequence comes from Fopius arisanus, assembly GCF_000806365.1. Lineage (NCBI taxonomy): Eukaryota > Metazoa > Arthropoda > Insecta > Hymenoptera > Braconidae > Fopius > Fopius arisanus. The sequence continues at coordinate 850,466 of NW_011887757.1, forward strand.
AGAGTTTATTCGAAATAAAATGAGGGAAAAGAAATTATAAGATTGACATGTCTGGAAATAATATCGAAGGTAAAATAATGATCATTCAAAAAAAAGCATGAACATTGAAAAGATATGGATAACTCCTTAACCTCAGATTATTTTCAGAGAACAGATTGGGTGAGTAGAATTACGCGGATTTTTTCAAAAATTCTTATTGATTTTCTAAGAATCGAGTATCAATCGATCGTCTTTTATCGATTTCACTTGATTGATCATGAGGATTATGACTGTAAAATGGAAAAGACATTTTCAAAAAAAACCGCCGTTCTCTTCGCTTGGCATGACAAATAAACAATCGGACAGGTGGGGGTATTTTGCTCCAAAATTCCTTCACTACGTCAAAACTCCCTCCACTAATTTTTTTTTATCCTCCACATACATAATAAACAGTTCCATGTCGATGAGTCGAGTCGACGAGTATTCGATTTATTTGTTTGAGATGAACATGTGAATCAGTCCTGGAGTTCGGGTCGAAATTTTAACAGTTGTGAAAAATTTTTTAGATAAATTTTAAGTGAAGTTATTTATTGTCGTTGCGCAATGCCTAGTCGACTTGACGCTGTTTATAGAAGACTTTTGTTGACTAAGTTTTTTACGAAGGGCTGGGGCAACCCGGAGAGCCTTCGGAGGTAACCTAGAATATTAAATTATTTTTCAGCAGGAGAAATAATTTTTTAATCGATATTGCACATCAACACATCATTAGTAAATCACTTTGCTAAATCAATTTTCGTTTTCTTGATTTTACGTTTTTGATTAATCAAGAGACTTCTTCAATTTTTTTTAATCTTTCCTGAATTCCAAGAAAGAAATGTTTTTTTATTTTATTCTCTGTAAAAATTCTGTATAATTCCATTTGTCTGTATAATTTTTTTATCTAGATATTTTCTGTAGAAAATCTTCGATTTTTACAGTTTTTTTCTGTTCAAACGAAAACGTGAAGAATTTCCCACCGGGAAAATTCTGTTGACAATATTCTTTCTAATATTGGAATCAGTTGTCTAACAAGATTTGAAATTTTTAGGAAGAATTTTGATATTGAAAATAAATTTATTTTTTATAATTTTCTTATTCAGTGTTGCAACCGATTCAGAATTTTTTCATCATTTGAATGACAAATTTAAACATTTGCAGTCGCAAAATTTTTTTTTAATGATGCACACGAATTTGACTTTCGCATCCACGAAAAACCTGAGATTTCTCCTTAAAATAAAGTCCAATTCCTTTTTCAATTCCTCAAGAATTCTACTAGACTTCAATAAAAATTCTATCTATCTCCCATGAATTCCGAATTTCCCCGATAAAAATAAATATTTCCCGACTTCTCCAAAAAATCCAAAATAATTTCGTCACACATTTTTTTTACTACTCTTTTCAGCACAAAAATTCATAAATGCACAGACATTGGCTTAGAAAAAAAAACTGATTTGCTTTCAGAATATTCGAATTTAGAAAGGTCGTTGCAAATCGTGAAGCATGTTATAATCTAATTCCTCGTGATTATCCAATAACCATAACTAAGGTAATAAAAATCAATGCTTTATTCCACAATTACCAAGTGTAGCAGCCAATGACCCCGAAAATTATCTCAATTATTCAGGACGAGGAGTGGTCGGACTGTCACATAATTGAAGGCCGTTTCGAGTCTCCATTTGAGCATCACCTGCCCAACATCATGCCAGAAGAGACTAAAAATTGTCATTTTCAGCTGATCCTCCCCCACAGATGGTCCTCCCACAAAACAAAACCCGTTTGTTTACATTTAGCCGGAACCGGCGATCATGTGAGTTTGTTTTCATCCACTCAATTTAATTCATTTAATTTCCATTCATTAATTTTTTTATAAAAACCTTGCGAATAAGTTACATCAAAGTAAAATCGAAATCAAATAGATTTTTCTTATAAATTCTCTGGATTTTTCGATTAAATCCTCCCCTGCACTCATGATTAAAAATTTTATTGTTGCAGTACTTTTGGAGAAGAAGAAATTTAATAGCAAAACCTCTCCTGAAAGAGTGGGGAATCGGATCACTCCTAGTGGAAAATCCTTTCTACGGCATTAGAAAACCTGAGAATCAAGTGTAAGAAATTTTTTATTTCCTCATTAAACTATTATCTATTTTTTGTAAATCAATTTTATTGGATATTCAGTGGAGAAATTCCCCTTAACTTCAGATTTCCTTAGAATTTCTGTGGATCTCGTCCATAAATTCGCAATGAAATCTTTATCGAAAATGCTAGATTATTCTCTTAAATTTCTCCCCACACAGTATATAATGTTGTTATTTTGTTGACAGGCGGTCTAGCTTGCACAATGTCTCGGATATTTTTATCATGGGCGGTGGTTTAATGATGGAATGCATTGTATTACTCAATTGGTGTGAGCAACAGGGATTTGGACCGATGGGTCTCACTGGCCTATCAATGGGTGGACATGTGAGTTTAATGTAAAATCTCATTATTATTTCACCGAGGATGCCATGAGTCCATTATTTTCTCCAACCCCTAGAGAATTGGTTCCACTAGTTGATAAAATTAATTTAATAGTATCACAAGTTCATCGCGTGAAACTCAGGACATCCTCGTCGTTCCTCCGAAATCATCCCTCAAATTTTTTTCCCTGAATTACAAATTTATTTTTGGACGTAGATGGCTTCGCTAGCTGCAACCAACTGGCCAAAACCAATTCCATTAATTCCCTGCCTGTCCTGGTCAACTGCCTCACCTGTTTTCACTAAGGGAGTCATGGCCGAGTCGATAAACTGGTCTTTGCTTCAATCGCAATATTTTTCAGATGCGATGTATCAGAATGATCTTGCCAAGATGGTGAAAATAGTCGATCAAGATGTGAGTAATTATTATATTATTATTAATTCCTCCTAAAAATCACCCAAACCGATGAAACAATTAAATCCCCAGAAATCATCAGAATTAACTTCCTGATCATTTTCCCATAAACTGTAATTCCTAGAGAATTTTATGGGATTTAAATTTTTCGTCGTCTTTTGATGAATAAAATTTGATTGATTACGTTTTATAATTTCGCGTCTGAAGTCTTCTAGCTATTTTTTAAATGCCAGATTGTGATTATTTATTTATTTATTTTTGTAGGATGCATTCCTGGCGGGACAGCATTTTGCTCAACACTTTCCAGCGAGTATAGCTAGAATAAGAGAATTGAAGAGTGATAAGTCGAATGATAATGGAAAAGATATCATGAATCGTACGAAATTCGACGTGACAGAGCAGTCGGATGCTGCTGAGAAGGCAGCAGCTAGAATGTTTCCCTTGAGTCTTATCTCCAGTCGATTTGAACCCAGTGATCCACAAGCATTGAAAGGTAAAATCGCACTAACAACTCGGTAAAATGACTTTTTTTATAAATTCGAAAACAATTATTTTTGTTATAATTGTTCTCTCAGATTTGGAGATATTCTGAGTGGAAAACGCGACTGGATAACGAATTGCAGAACCTATTCTTCTGTATTATTTTTTTAATTATTGAAATGTTTATATTAATTATGAAAATATTATTTCTTTGGACAATTGCAGATGTGTGCATGCTACCAGGGGATAAAGATTCTCAAGATCCTAGCAGACGTGAGCATGAAGCTCTCCAGTTTATGCGTGGCATAATGGACGAGTGCACTCATCTCCGGAATTTTGAGGTGCCAGTGGACACTAATTTGATAATTGCTGTTTGCGCTAAAGACGATGCCTATGTACCTCGTGACAATTGCATGAGTCTGGAGAAAATTTGGCCGGGAGCAGAGATCAGGTACATCGATGCTGGTCACGTCAGTGCTTATTTGTTACACCAGAAAGTCTTCAGGTCATTATTATTATCATTAATTATCATCGATCTTCTGGATAATCTAACAAGAATTTGATTATTGCATTTACAGATCGACAATAGCCGAAGCCTTCGATCGCTATACGAAAAAATATCTAGTCAGCAGTTGACGTCGGCCTGTCACTCCGGATAGTGTTAATTTGATAATAAAATCTAATGATTTTAAATCACCTCTGAATTAACTCTTGGCGATGGGAGGCTAGTATTTCACGCTTAATCCTCTCGAGACTGCTTTGACCACCTGACGAATCAATACACCACGCTAAACAATAAATCTAAAAGAAAGTACCAGAATTTTAATAATCACGAATTATGTACAAATATGTTATAGAGAATCTACAAGAGACTAATTTTTGTAACTATTTTAATTGTTTTTGATGAATATTAATGTACAGGAGAGTAATAAAATCAAGATATTGAATTTTAAAGCCTTAACTATCGGAGAAATTATATTAATTGATATCATGGGAGTGCGGGGTCATATGCACATGTTTTTTTATTTAAAAAAACATAAGCGCCTCGTGGACAATAATTTTTTTTAATGTTTAACGACGTTATAAATTTAGAATAAAAAAAGTCATCGAGACAAAAATGAAGTTAAAAAAAAAAGAATGGAACAAAATGATTAATGACTAACCAATATCTTCAATTACTCGCAATTAATTGATTGAATTAATTAATTAATTATGAATAGTTAATTCATATTGATTAATTAAACGTTTGAGGTTGATGATTGCATTATTTATTCTATTCGGAAAAATATCTGGATGAAAACAAGAATGAAAACTCTAAACAATAACAATAATTATTGATATAATAATTACAATAACAATAAAAATAATAAATAATAATAAACATCTGTAGAAATAAAATGGACAGGTAAAAAAAATTGAATTTTCCCGCTCGTCGACCGGAAGTTGCGCCCTCTGTGCATCCACTAATGGAACAACTGCGCGCATGCGCACGATGTACATCCGGTAGACCGGAAACCCGGCGAGTCGGCGGAGGATCAGCATTTTGGCCACATGTGTCTGCGCTATTGAATCCTCCAAAAATAAAATAACTGATTCCATCCCGCGATGTTTCTGATTTACATCCCAGTGACAAGTGCCCCATAAACTTCATCCCCGTAGTGCCACCAGAACGATCTCCAATTTTCAAATTGAAAAACGTGTAGACGATAAAAAAAGATAACTATCCCCAGAGGAGAAAACGAAAACGTGCCTCGTGCTCACCTCCATCATACCTCCAGTGGACAAAAAAAAAAAGTCAAACAAATCCTGAGACGATAAAAACGAGGAAAACCCATCGACCGGTGAGTCAGTCAATGGTACATTAAAAAGAAGACAAAAAAAATGTCGAATAAATAGATCTGAAAAACGCCGAGTCAGCATTTGGCTCTCGTGCCCCAGAGTCCTCCCCCAAGTCGTGAAAACCCTCAATAACTCCTCGCCATATCAATTGAACAGGAAAAATACCCACCCCTCGATTAACCCTATCCCATAAAAATTGCGAATTAATTTCCGAAAAAGAGAGAAAAAAAAAAAGAGGGGGTGGATATTTATTTAGTGCGCACGCGGTTCCCCTCGTGGAGCCATTGCTCCCAGTCCTCGGTTGCCACCACGAGGAGTCGCACATCGGTCGATTACTTTTATTTTTTTTTTTCCATTATTTTCTTTCCGTTGCTAAGACCCCTCAGTCCCCCCAAAGGAAAAAAAAATTACAATAACCGATAAATCATAAATCATAAATCACCAGGTGACAGTTGCGTGGAGAAGTGGCAGTGAAATAATTGGACAGGATGCCCTCGAGAAGAGTCAGGCTTCACTGACGAAAAAAAATAAATAAATAAATAAAGAGAAAAATGTGGAGTTAATAAAATTGGTAATATAATCCTCTGGAGGAAGAACTGATGATCATCGTGGAGGGCTCGGGGCCCACGTGTTCGTGAGTGTTCGAGCATTAGATTTTAATTAGCCCATTGATTGAATTTTGAAAGAGAAAGAGAAAAAAAAAGTGTTGCACAAGCCGACGAGCATAACCCAACTTTATATTCTGGTAACCTCGTGTGCATTTCACATTTTCTGGTCAATATGGCGGCTAAAGTGGGAAATCAGGGAGGTAGCGATGCCCAGGAGTGCCCTGGTGTGTCTTATGCCAGTGTTGTAAATCCAAAAAGTGCTGGTGACACCCAGCAGAGGACAATAAAGGACAATAATAAGGAGAATATTGGACAGGTGAGTGTTACACCACCGATAACCCGAGAGAGAAAGGAGAGTGCCAGAGGGAAGTCCTATCAGAAAAATTCACGGAGATTTAATTCATTTTCAACGAAGAGCGAGAGGAGAACGAGGGGTAATTCACCTGGTGATAAGGAGAGGGATTTGTCTAGGGGGCAGGAGCAGGAGAGACTCAATGGGGATGTGGCGAGTGATGGGGAATTTCAGACTGTTGCACCGAAGTCTGCCAGGAGGAAGGAAAAATTACAGGAGAAGGGTAGAGAGCACAGGAGTCACAGGGAGAGGATCAGACATCATGACAGACATCACCGGGGAAAGAGTGATGAGAGGGTGAATCACAGCAAGGAGAGGGCAGCTCATAGGGATCGACACTCTGGGGAGAATCATGTGAAGGAGGAGGTTGAGGAGGAGGAGGAGGTACCTCCTGTTAAATATGTTGAGGCACCTCTACCTGTTGTCAATCCCTGGATCAGGAGTCAGGGGGCACCTCCACCGGCTCCTGTTAATCTGGGGGATAGAAATGCTGAGAAGGAGAAACGAGTGCTGCAGCCACAGCTTCAGACACAGCTACAGCAGGGAAAGCCGAGTTCTGGTGAGTTTTCGAGAATTTAGTCAAAATTTCATTGAAGAAATATTTTAATGAATGTGGTTTTGCCATCGGCAGGTCGTGTCTCATTTTTAGATGGGTTTTCAAAATAAATTGATAAATTATTATTTAGACTCGTTTAATAGGGTGGAAAACATTGATAACGAAATTTTTTCGCCATTTGTTAAGATAATATTTTCGAAAAATGACGAAGTTGAGTTGACGATTTTGTTAGCCTCTTTTTTATTGGAATTGGAATTTTATTTCTTCGTTAAGGAATTCTCGAGTAGTTTCTCGAGACTTTGCGGGAGTCGAGTGTCACCAAGAGGAAGTTATAATCCTTCAATTATTGTTGAGAAATCATTTGTTTAGTCATGATTGTTAATAACAGAGTGAATTAATTAATCGGAATTGATAGCATTTTGAAATAATTAACGCAAAAAATTACTGGTTCTTCATTTTTTATTCTAAATTGATTAAAAACTTAATAACAGTTCAAATTCCCAAAGGAAGAAGGAAAACTTTAATTATTTTTAATGTTTAAACAACAAAATCCGTAGATTAAACAAAATCATAATTTTTCAATTTCAAACCACGGATTTATCTCCGAAACTACCGATTTACCGTAAAAACCTCAGATGACTTTTTTGTAGCTGATTAAATTCCGAACAAAAAACCTCTCTTCCTATTTTTTCAGAAAACCAATGCGTTCCGAGATCCATCGACATTTAACACTGCCTCAAAATCTTAAGTTCGCGAGATTTTTTTTTTTGGCATTCCTTTTTCATTTCTTTCGACTGGAGGTCGAAATGTTCTTTAATATATTGAGAATTGATTGGTGAAAGGTGAATTTTGACATGCCGATGGCAATTCGTGATAAATATTGAATCGGGATGATTTATTCAGTTTCACAAGTCGATTTGTGATTTCGAGTGATTGGCGGTGGATGGGCGTTTTATGTGTCGTGGATTGGAGTTGCGATGATGAACGTAGGGAAATGTATCTGAGAAAGGGCCCGATCTCGTTTCACCGTGTGACGATTTTAGTTCTGTTATTGGTCTCATGGTGTCGCCAACAGACGCCTCGTGTACTCTTATTACGTGGATCTTTTCCTTTTTCTACTTATTTTTATCATTTTATTCTCGTTATCCTCCAGACAATCCCCTCTCCTCTATACTCCGTTGCTAATAAATATTCCGATAATTTCCCACGATTTTCTCATCGGCCCTTGACTTCCGGATCGACATCGGAAGTGTTTTATGTTTGAATTTTTTTTCGGAGTTTTCTATTTTGGGGAATTCAGGGAATATCTTCAAATTAAAGAGAGATAGCGAAATTTTCCGTAGAACCTTTTTTAAAGAGGGATATGAGAGCTTGAAAAAAGGTTCCAGAAAAATTTTTGTATCTCTCTTAGATTCGGAGATATTCACACGTTTTTATTCGAGGATATTCAGGGATCAGAGATTTGTTAATCAAATTTTATGATGCGTTTGAAAAAATTTAAACAAACCCATGGAAAAAGTAGTAAATTCCCAATTTCCTTCAGAATTCAATGAACCTCAATGTTCGAAATTCAATTCTGATTTAAATTCAATTTTTCTCTTAGAATAATCACTTGAAAATCAAGAATAAATCCACGCGATTTTTTATTCATTTCCAATTTTCGTGCAATTAAAATTCAATTGATTAATTTTTTAATAAATTTTACAACAGTTTCGAAATCTCTAAAAATTCTATAGACACAATCCAACGAAAATGAGAAAAACAAAAATCGTTCGAGTGTAGAAACATTTTAATCGTTCTATTGATCTATCAAATTGACGTAATTGAAAATAATTACTGGTGATTAGTCTTCAGTTACACGTTACCTAATGGTCCAAATACCACGTGGCACCAAATTTATGGTAATTCACATACGTGGAAGCCGATTGTAGACGATTTTACACCAGTGGCTCCTCGCCACTGTAGAATTACTCAATTTCATTGCGATAAGAGCAGATTAAAACCTTCAACTACAGCAGTACGTTCAATGCATAAAAATCTGGATTCATTTTTCGATAAGATAAATTTAAAATGCAAACAAAATCATCATTTCTCCTCATTCCCACATAATTTTCACATCCACACGCATTCATTTTACAAAATTATTATAATTCTTTTCGAAGGCAACAACTCTCAATTACAATTTCATTAATTGAAATTATCCCAGGGGATTAATTGATTCCGCAAATGATCTTTTTATATTTTTTTTTATTTTATAATAATTAGAGGAAGAATTTGTTGAATTGAGTAATAAATTAATTCTTTATTTCGTTCATATTTTCCTTTAAAAATTATTAATATATTATATATCATATATTTTTATAAACATTTTGAGGATTATGTATGAGTATTTATTTATTAGAAATATATTGAATAGGTTGCAAAATCCTTTCGCTGAAAATTGAATGCATCATTATTAAAATTCAAATAATTACAGTTTTCCTCTCAAAATTATAAAAAATTGATGATTCATATATTAAATAATCCGTTGAATCCTTTCGTTGAGAAATTAAAAGGATCATTATTGGAATTGAAATAATATCAATTATTCTGGTTCTCCGATTAATCGATTTCTAAAATCGTGTGTAACAATTTTTCTGATTTTATTAAAATTAGAGAAACAATTTGCCCCGACGTCTGAGCGTCGCGACGCGTGTCCTCATCTGCTATTTTCATCCCGTCAGTGACATAATGATCACCTCCCGCAATTTTCCTCCCGCATACCAAAAAGTGCACAGTTCCGCGGAAAATTACACGGAATTTCCCGCAACTGGACACATTCTGTCTTCTATTTTCCAAGGGAATTAATTGCACAATAAATTTAGCGGATGTGAATTAATCCATTATTTTTTTCTCTGACCGACGGAAATTCATTCCGATATTTCCGATATTTCCACATTGTGTACCTGCGAGATTCAAAATGCTCGTGAGCAATTAGTCTAATTATTAATTAAATAATTAATAGTTTACGAAGCAGTAGACAGCTACTGCATACCTCCACTCCCTTCTTTTCAGGTTTGCCTTCTAGATTCGGCATTCGTTCATTTCGAATTCATTCGTCCAACGCGATATCTCGTATCCGTTAAGTGGAATTTTGCAATGTATTTTTCTTGTTTTAAAAATTATTATCCTTTTTTATAATTTATTCTGTATATATTCCCACTATTTCCACCCATTTGATTAATAAAAAACGATTCTAATTAATCCAAACTCTTCCACAATCTGCGATTCCTCAAATACAAAATTTTATTTCAATTAACATTAAATTATTTAAATAACATTTCTGAAAATTCAGTGATCTTGTGGTGGTGGAAATGTTTTGGGAATTTTTACACAAATCTATTTCGGTGTTGAGTGAATACTAGATTGTTTATAATTATTTATGAACAAATTGAATTGTTTATCAGTGGGAATATAGCAGTGGAAAAAATGATAATTAATGGGCACGAGATTTGCGGAGTGAAACGTGAGTTAAAACGGATGAGGATATTTTTATTTATTGTATTTGTTTGTTAGTGTTGAAACAATTATATTTTGTCTGACTTGACTAATTAAAGATGCGACCCCCGGAATTTTTACTCACTTTACGTTTAAGAGAAAAAAAATGAGAGAGCATTCAAATGAGACGAGATAGACTCTTGGCAGTGGATCCAGAGTAAAGGTTAAAATAAAATTGTCGTCATCTGTTCGAGGGGCAGAGGGTGGAAAAGGCGTGTCCCCTTCACGCAAAAATAACAGTAAAATCGTACGATCGATTCGCACAACTAATTCGCGACTTAATTCCTCAATCAATCGATTATCCGGTAATTAATCGGTTTTAAAACCGTGTGAATTAATTAACTCGCGAGCGGAATCTGATAGAAGTGCAAGTTCTAGCATTTGGAGACGAAAAATTTTTCAGTTTCTTTTTTTTTGCAATCATCTAAACTTTTTTGCGGAATAAGACAGAAAAATATTTGATACTCATAAATATTCTTGAACGTTCGCGATTTTTTGGATTCGGTGAGAAGGATTTTCTATTGCTGAATTGTCTTGTAAATTTATTGGAAATTGATTAATTAAAATAATCTGGGGATTCTGGCGCTTTGTCGAGACTGATATTACGTTCAGAATATTTCACTCCATCGTGAATCGAGCACTAGGTATCGGCTGTTATGTAAATTACGTAATGTTGGTTTGATGCCACGCGAGAAAAAGCACGAAACCATTTTTTTTTTCGTTTGTAATGTTTTTGTAGTGGATGATAAAATCAAACAAAAAGTGATTGTTCGCGTCAAAAATGTTGAATCATTTTGAAAATTCTAAGAACTGATTAAAAAGATTTGTTATCCCGAGGGAATGAATCAACTCCACATTATGTTGCTTCAATTCAGAATTAATTGAGGCTATTGGTAATTTTTGTTAATAATTTTTCTCTGCATTTCCATGAAAAATGATAAATTTCTATTTTATATTCCCCTTAATTATCGATTTATCTCGAAGATTATCGATTTCAGGAGGAAATATCAAGAGACCTATTTTGTGGGAAATTCAATCGGCTACAAAAAAGTCCCCCGGCGTTTCTTTCTGAAATCGATAGTTTTCGAGAAGAATCGATATTTAACGGAAATATTGCGTTTCCATTTATCACTTTGTCATAAAATTAATCATTCATGATAAATAAATATAAAAAAAATTATATTCTCTGTCTACATGAATCCTTTTTCATTTCCAATTTCGCAGGTCTAATTGTTGATTTAATTACCGTATAATTTAACAAGAAATTCTTTTATTGCGTAATTTTTCTTTTCAATGCAAAAAAATTCAACTTGTCACTACAAAATGTTTTACAGCTGCAGCCAATTGCTAATTGAAACTCTTAAAACTCTTCCTCAAGCCAAAACACCTGTGAAATTAATTTATCCGAAGGTCAGATATTGCAAATTGGAATTTAATCGGATGAAGTAATGAAAGTTGAAAATCAACTTGTCGATTTGAAAAACGAAACTCGCGGTTTGGCAATTCAATCTCTTCAGAAAAAAAAATAATAAAAATTGGCCCTATCAGTTACACGATTTTTAACATTCATTATTTTTTTTATAAGTATATTTTTATTTTAAAAACTACTAGAAACGCAGAAACGTCATTTTATTGAGACTGAACTCGATTCTGGTTTATGGATTGTTACAATAACTCATCGCTTGAAATGTGTAGATTATTTTAGTGTCAATAAATTTACGTGTCAATAGTCATTGTTTTTTTACGGTGCATAACGTTTTTTTCAAGGCCGACGATTAGATTTTCGATGGCCTCTCCAGCTGGACAATATCAAAAATACGTTTTACGATTTGCCTTGGGGTTTTCATTATTTTTCTTTAAAGATAAGAAAAATAACGGCATGATAGGAATTATTAATGGTTACATCCTCGTCATTTAAATTTTGTAATAAATCTAATACGTTAGTTCCTTAATACTTCTTCCATAATATTTGTTATACAGCTATTAAAACTGTTATCATGATTATAATTACGTCTCTTTATTCAAAATCGCAAAAAGAAAATTCCTAGCCCTCAATTGAATTCGCAATTCTATTTTTCTTTTCAAAATGATTCAAATTTCCAAAAATATCCATTAAATTCTCTGTTAAATCCCGAATTTCACTCGTTTCTTCTCTCGAAAAATGAAAACGTTAATTATTTCACAGCTTAATTTATTATATTTTTGTTGTTTTACTGAAATTTCATGATTCATCAATTTTTATGATTCCAGAAAACGGTCCAACCACTGGTGTTCAGCCGACGATCGTAAAGGCGCCAAAAGACAGAAGAAAATATAATCAAAAGGTAATGAGCGCTGAATAATGCCTAAAAAATTATTGAAGACAATTAAAAAACATCCACTCCCTCGGTAATATTATTAAATAAAATTTAGAGCGATTTTTATGTCATAAATTGATAAAAAAAGAATCGACGGAAAAATTTTCCTTTCATTACATCATTTCTAAAAGCACAGATATTTGTGCTAATAAATTATATATCATTTGTTAGTTTAACGATCATTTGTTAGTTTAATTTATTTCAACGGTCAGTAGAAAAATTCGTGATTTTTAGCGTCACAGGTCAGACATTGAAATGAAAAATGCAATAATATCTTTCAGGCAAGTGACTTCACAGATATTGGAGACTGGCCGTCTCTGGGAGCTCAAGGCGAGGTACATTTTATCACATTTCTCACACATCATCTCGACTATAATTTTCATGCAGTTGTCGGACAATTACCTCATGCATGCAATGAAATACCGCAAAAGCTAGAACCCGCAGTGTCGTATTATCCACCTGTGGGTGTAGAATTTTTTGCTAAATCAACATCGTACGCTAAATATCTTGTCAACTTGTCGTTTGGATAAATTGAACAAATTGCGTTGAGACACTTTCCCTCGGTATTTAATTATTTCTTACGCTCGAGTGTTATTTATTTTCTGAAGCGGTAAACTACGATAAGTGAATTTTATTCTAGGCCAGTATATCTAGTATATCCAGCCGATATCTCGGAATTGAAGGGAGATAGCGATATTTTCATGAATACCTTTTTTGTAGCTCTCAGATTTTTACATAAAAAATGTTTCTGCAAAAAAATCGCTAGACTTCTTGGATTTCGAGATAACGGTGGAAAAACTCGTCTCGAAAAAAATGTACTTGTCGTTGTTTACCAGTTGGTTATTTTATTTATTTATCTTTTTATTTAGAACAAAACGGCGATACCGACGGTTAAACAAAACGGCATTGAGGAGTCGAGCAACTCCAAGGAAGGCAGTGCCATCAGTGTGGAGAGCAAGGGGAAAGAAAATAAAGAGCTGAATCACTGTCAGGATGACAGTGATGAGCACACGGATACCAATGACAAAAAAAAGAAGAGTGAGCATTTGGATTTATCAAACAAATTATGCATTTGCATTGCTTTCATCTCCGAGCGGAAATAATTACATTAATTATGTTCCACTTGAATAAAAAATCTTTGAAAGATTTAAAATTAAGAAAAAGATTAAAATGAAGAGCAATTCATGATCTCATTGATCTAAATCTTTAAATATTCAGTTCAATTTGTTATATTATTTTTTATTGAAGATTGAATTTTGTTTTGTTCTAACAAAATTTGAATAATCCCATAATTATTCAGTGTTATTCACTAATTTTTATAGTTTAGTGAGTGGTGTTTTAACCTGTGCGTTATTAATATTCTGTTTTGTAGTAAATAAACAAAAATGGGTGCCATTGGAAATAGACATTGCGAAAAGCAGGGGGAAACGAGAGCGTTCCCCCAAGCATCAAAATCACAGAGAACGATGTAGTGAGAGTGAGTATTTGCAATAAAAAAAATTCTTAACAATTTTCTGACCAAGTGGTCAATCAGGTTTAGTCGATTTTTTTTTATAAATCTTTCATATTCAAATACTGGTAAGAGAAAACGACTAGTCAGAGCATTTGAGGGAGAAACAATATCTCATAATGTTTTTAAACTCAAATAAAAATATCACGATTGATTTGTTTGAATTGGAAATCAATTAATTGATTAATTAATAATAAATTCGGGACTCATCTGCATTAACTGATGACTAGCAACAATATTTAATAACTTTTCTGAAACCAAAACTAGATTTCATAATTATTTTGTTAAATTGCAAATCGATTAATTAATTAATCAACTGAAAATGAAATTAATAAAAATCAATATTTAATCAATTTTTTAAATCTAACATAAAATCTCACCATTGATTAGCTTGAATGATATATTAATGGATTAATTAATCAAATGGAAATAAAATGAGGATTTATCTGTATAAAATGATGACAAAAAGTGAGGAATCTCTCTGAAAATCAGTGAGGATTAACGAAAGTAGAACTGAAATATGAAAGTAAAAATATTCTTGTGGATGGGGTTGAGGAGTATTATTAATGTAAATTGTGTTTTTTACAGGTGAGGAGACCTGGAGAGAACGGGAACATGAGAGGCCTGCATATGGCTTCAAGAGTGGACGAGGGGGTAGAAGCTACAGGGGACGAGGTGGCAGGGGTCGTGGTCCATCGAGACCTGGGGGATACAGACAGAGACCCGAAGTCGATTATTCTGGGGAATATGCCGGTGATTTTTCACAGGTAAAATTCCCACCGAAATTCAACACTTCATTTCCCCAACAATCCACTATTACAATTAAAATAATAAATTCACAATAAACAATCATAATTAAAAAATAACTGACACCTCAATCAGATCGAATTCAATTGATTGAGACTAAATAAATTAATTTTCACTGTGAATTGATATTTATCGTTTCCATTATCAATTCACAATTTCCGATATTATTATTTAATATAAATGATAATGAAATAAAAATAATGATGACTATAAGTAGGGAATCTCTCTGAGAATCGTTGAAGTAAAAAAACGAAAAAAATCTGACGATAATAAAAATGGCATGATGAGTAAAATGAAATTTAGGGCACGAGAGACTGAAAAATTTTTCTCCCCCAGATGAAACAATTCAATAATGCTGACCCATCGTACATGATGCCCTACATGGGTACATTCTTCTTCAACACAACGAGCTACGTAAATCTCGACACAACGACACTGAAAGAGTACATAAGAAAGCAGATAGAGTACTACTTCAGCGAGGAGAATTTGCTGAGAGACTTTTTCATGCGTCGTAAAATGGATGCCGAGGGTTTTCTCCCTATAACACTTATAGCCTCATTCCACCGTGTCCAAGCCCTCACAACTGATGTCGCCCTCGTAATCGAATCCATTCTCGAGTCAGACAAATTGGAGATGGTCGACCTTTTCAAGGTAAATTCCCGTGATTTATCGTGTGCACACGTTGCAAGATGTTCCCTCCTATCAACGATTGGACTGTAGACTTTGAAACTAGTTTTCTTTTATTAAAATTAAATTAAAACTAGTTTACGTAATAATTCAAACGGGTAAATAGTCTAATGATCCGAAATAGCTGAGATACCTCCAAAGATGTTAAGGATTGCTCTATTAAATTAATTGAATTCATTCAGATTATAATTCAGAAGATGAATGGCTAATTATGGAATTTCAGGTGAGGACAGTCCTGGATCCACTGATGTGGCCGATAGCAGTTGAAGCGACAAATCCTTCTTACCCAGACTCCGAGATTTCCAAAGTACCTCTTCCCCGTCTTGAAATTCCACCCCCCGAGAAATCCCATTTTTGTCCAGCAGCCACTCCCCTGAGCACAATTCCAACACCACCACAACCTCGTGTCCTCCAGTCCGTCATAGTCCCGTCCAGACTCAGTGAATGTGAAAGTGTATCCTCGTCCACAGGTGAGACCCTCAATCCCGATGTACCCGAATTTATTCCCGTTAATGTTGCAACAAATTCTGATCCCACGAGGGACCAACAGACATCAAACAATAATATTAAGAAATCCTCTGAATCATCGCACAATCGCAGTGAGAGTCTGGGGTCTGTCAGAGTGAAGCAGATGGAGGCTAAATCCCAGAGCAAGAGTTCGTCGTCCACGTCTTTGGGTTCGGCTTCGGTTTCGATTTCATCCAAGAGTCCCAGGGTGCCAATCAATGGAGAAGTTGAGACACCGGCCAATGACGTGTGGAAGGAAGTGAAGAGAAGAGTTAAACAACCACCCAGGGACAAGCCTGAGGCCAATTTTAAGAGTGATCAGCATAAGGAGGAGGAACGAGAGGAGTTGGACTTTCAGTTTGATGAGGAGCTTGATACACCACCACCCACTGGACGACACAATGCTTTTTCCGAATGGTGAGTTGTCATTTAAAAAAAAATACAAAATTCAGTAACGAAGTGGTGATAAGAGTATTTTCTTCGACGCCAGTTCTTAGCCAATATCTCTAATAAATTGAAGGGACATAGCGAATTTTTCGTAGAAGCATTTTTCATAGAAAAAAATGAAAGCTACAAAAAAGTTATCTATGAAAATTTACTCATCTTTTTTCAATTTCGAGATATTGGCTAAAAACTGGCCGCGAAAAAATTTACTTATTCTAGTTCACGATTTTCCAAGAGAATTTCTAAAAGCATTTCAATATCCAAAAATCGTCAAAACTCTCTATCTTAATAATTTCAATTGTAATGAAAAACTTTCTGTCCACACATGATGATTTCCCAATAATTGTCTTCTTTTCCCGACTGATAAAGTCCTGCTGAGACTTAAGAATCTGACCAAAATTCCTGCTACTTCCTTCCCCCGTCGTGTAAAAGTCCCTCTAAAAAATTTTACTCTGTCCCCAGGTCCGAGGACGACGACGACTACGAGTTATCCGATGGTGACATAAACAAATTGTTGATTGTAACGCAAATAGCTCCAAATACCCAGACAGTTCCCTCCCGAATTCCAAAACACGAGGGGCACGATCGCACAGGTGACTGGACAACGCGGGTAAAGATGACCCAAGACCTGGAGCAAGCGATAAACGACGGTCTCTTTTACTACGAGGAAGATCTCTGGACAGAGGATGGCCAGAGATACGGCTCGTCCTCATCAATAGGAAGTTACAAGACAGTGAATATCATAAGTCAGGCTGCCTTCGAAAAAATGGCGCCGAAAGCCCCCAGAAGGGCAAATCCAGAGGTGCCACCACCTCCACCATCATCAGAGGACATGGATATATCCTCGTCACTTCCAGTTCAATCCACCGATAAGAGAGAACGCAAGGGTGATAAGAGGAGTGATAGACGTGGACCGTGCAGAAGAAGAGGTGGTGCTGTTCCCAGATTCTTTGCTGTTGTCAAGGATGAGCCAGCTGTTGATCCAAGAACACCTAGAAAACGCAAAACGAGACACAGCAATAATCCACCTGTTGAGCATCATGTGGGGTGGATTATGGATGTCAGGGAGCACAGGCCCAGGACTTATTCCACTGGGAGTAGTGCTGGGACTAGTCCCAATGAGGGATATCTTGCTGGCAGCTATGGCAGTCAACCCTCGTCTTTACCCACTTTTCAACATCCCAGTCATGCTTTGCTGAAGGAAAATGGTTTCACACAGCAAGTCTATCACAAGTACCACTCCAGGTGTCTCAAAGGTGAGTAATCAGTCCCAAAAATGCCCTTGAAATTTTTTTAAATCAATTTATGAATGATTGATTGATATTGAATGATGATTCCAATAATTTATTGTCTTCTTTTCCCGACTGAATTTATCTGTTGAGAAAATCAGATCTGAAGTTTGATATTAATGGAGAATTGCTTCCTGGGGAAATCAAATGGATCTTTAATCAATTGCATTATTTGCAGAACGAAAGAGATTGGGCATTGGACAGTCCCAGGAGATGAACACTTTGTTCAGATTCTGGTCGTTCTTCCTGAGAGAGAATTTTAATCGTACGATGTACGAGGAGTTCAGGACAGTCGCCAAGGAGGATGCTGTCGAGGGATATCGGTATGGCCTTGAGTGCCTCTTCCGGTTCTACAGTTATGGTCTTGAGAGGAAATTCCGACCGCAGCTATATAAAGACTTCCAGTACGAGACGATCGTCGATTATGAAAATGGTAAATTACACCGAAATAATTACGATCTGCAGAAAAAATTCTTTCTAAAATGAAAGTCCTTACTGGGATAGGACGGATTGATCTGTTTTCTCAACTTTAATTTCTATTTCATGCACAAGAAAATATTATCCAGCAGGAGAAAGGAATTCTCATGCTGAAATAAATTGTGCTAGAGTAAATCTGTGGATTCGCTGACACCACTAGGTCGATGACCCATTAGTGGAGTTTGAAAGTAGACCACAGGATAATATAATAATGACATCGTTAAGCATTTGTCCTATTTGATAAGACGTGCATTAGATTATTATTTTGATTTCAGGTCAATTGTATGGATTGGAGAAATTCTGGGCCTTCCTGAAGTACTACAAACACGCAGATAAACTCCACGTCGAGCCAAAACTGGAAGAATACCTCTCGAAATTCAAAAATATCGAAGACTTCAGAGTTGTCGAGGTAAATTTATCTTTTGAAATATCAGTGAATGTAATTAATCAGTAACACCATGAGAAATTCACTCTGGGGATCAGACAATTCCATAAATGAATAATAAATAAATAATTACCTAATTTTTTTATTATCAAATTAATCAGATTGAAGTAATCCTTGACATAATAATTCCTGTTGGTGTTCCAGCCTCAGATAAATGAGATGCTTCAGGGTTTCGGTTCCCTCCGCCCTCTCGGCAACAAAAGAAGAAATCGTAGTGTCTCTGAGAGTGGAGGTGAGGCCTCACCTACTAGCAGAGTACGTCGTCTCTCTGGAGGATCATCTACAGTGACATTAACCACTTCAGGAGCAGCTGCAACCCTCCAGAAACAATCATCAGTTAATCTGACCCAGTATCGCAATCGCACTGGGTCATTTGGCTCGGGAAGGCTCGGTCATAATTCAAAACGTCGAAATGACTCGGCCAACTCTAGCAGTCGTGATCTCAGCAAGCAGCAGCCCAGGAGCAGACACAATTCAGGATCTTTCACGAAACCCCAGGAGGTATCCAAAGCCACCACCAGCAAAGACATTCAGAAATGAAACTGGAAGGGTGCTCTTTGACTGCAACCAATCACCACAGATAAATATATAAATATATATTGCGTATATATTGCGTATATATTTTTAACTGATGCCACTTATGCTTGGAATCAGCTGAAATGTCGATTAAGTTGAATGCTCAATCACGTGTTCGTCGGAATGGGGAGGGGCCTGGATTTGTTGCACAAATTTTTCCACTTATTGAATATTACCAATCGTTTTATTCGCCACTAATGACTTATGGCAGACGTATTTTTACAGTTTTAACACGAAATTTTCAATGATTAATTCATCAATTTCTTTGGGACTGAAAAACGAGAATCATTAACTGGAAATTTAATCCATTGAGAGTAACAGGGATGTCTTTTTTTTTTCCTTTTTTTTTTCTTATTTTTGATGTCTTCCATGTCATGCCATAAATGCATAATTGCCTGCATTTTTCGTGAAGAATGAAACTGCCGAAATTATTCAATCGTGTGTGGAATCTTTCGAGTTCAGGACAAGAAATTCTGGAGTTTCGCGAGCTGTAGGTGTGAGAGTTATTGGCTGGGGATTGATTTCCCATTAATTAAAAAAATTCTCCGGATATTCCCGGGGAAATTCGATTAATAGAACAGTTTTATCATTTGAAAAATGAAAACTAGAACTATGAATGACGCGGAATTAATAGAGCAGTGCAAAAAACGTTGAAATGACGGAAAATGTGTTGAGGTAATTGTAATTAATATTAGACGGAGACCATTTCAGTGAGATGAGAGGTGAATAAATAATTCAGGAACGCACCAGCCAATGACAGCCTAGTCACACAATGAGCCACAGAAAATCCTCAATTTTCATGGGAAAATAAATGAACAAGAAACTCCAGAGATCATGTCCCCCTCGGAATTATGACTTTTTTTATCAGAATTGAGACGATGAAAATTCGTAAAACGATGATGAGTGGAGTCTATCGCCTCATAAAGGCTTCACACGAGTTAATTAGGGATAAGCACATTACAATTGGATAATAAATCGAGTAATCAATATATTGGAAGGTACCATACGATTAGTTTTGTACATTACGAGTAATTAATAATGAGGCGTATTATATATGCAGAAATACCTACGATAAGTGATATTAATTAACAATTTGTTGGCTTTTTAAATTAATGGATGAATATATGCAATTATAGATAGCTCAAAAAAAACACAGCGTGTCCGTTGATTTAGACTGTTATATATATATTTTTTCTTTCTCTTATCGCCTTCATCGAATAGACAACGAGACACGTCGCAGGCTGGTCCGCTCCGTTTGTTTTTTTTTTTTTTCTTTCTCGAATCAAATTAATCGATGCGCAAGTCGGGGATTTATCCGGTCGATATTTTATTGTTTTATGAATTTTTCCGGGGGATGTTTTTGAACTGGGGACTTGGAAATTCCGTGATTAACGCCGAAGAGATGTCTGCGAGGATCGGAAATTGTTTTTCAATTTTTCTGAGATTTTTAGGATTCAGGCGCGAAGGGTAAAGAGTAACCGGTGAGTTTTCGCGGGATATCTCGGGATCCGAGGGAGATAGCGCCATTTTTGTGGGAGACTTTTCTGTAGGTCTGATTTTTCTCTACAAAAAAGGTTCCATGGAAAATTTCGATATCTCCGATCGATGTGGAGATATTTCTCAAAAACTCGAGTGGTCGAAGTGTCGACTTGTTGCATTTTACTTTTTTCATTCGGAATTTTCCCCAGTGCAAAAATATTTATTAATTCAGACGGAAATACTGATTGGCGAATTTAATGATAAATCATGGTTGAGCGGACAGAGAATTTTAATATTGCGTGCCGTGGTTTAATTTCTGTGTTCATTATTATCATTACTGGACAGCATGACGTTAATTATCTAAAACAGGAACATGATTTAAAAAAAATCATTCCCTTCGTCGATTAAATTGAGGTGGAATGTTTTCCCACCACCACTGGCTGTGTCCCTTCATCTTCGAATGAAATTCTGTCTTCAAAATAATAATTCGCTGTTTGTAATCACCTGGATTTTGCCTGAAATCACATTACATGTACGATTATTACGAAAAATGAATATGATTTATAGAATTGTTTATTTAGCTATAGATACTGGTATCATCTAGAATTAGATTTAGTTTTAAGGGAATTTTTCTTCATTTGTGGGAGATCAGATCACTCCGGTGTAATTATTTTATTATTTTCATCATTACGTATGGATTAGGTTTAAGGACAAGAATGATTATTTTTCTTTTCTCTGAAGGCCACTGACTAGATCATTTTCCTGACTATTGGAGGGGTTTTTTTTTTTTTCGTGACGATTGTCTGGGGCTTTATTAATTTTCTCCTGTGGAGTTTTATCAGATGCTGAAGAAAAAAACGAATTGCTAATGGAAACATGTAAAAATATAAATACAGTTTGGATATATCATTACTTATACCATTGTTACTTATACTTTGTACGATTATAGGATATTGATTTATTTCGTAGTTTTAAGTCTTCAACTCGCGTTTATGTAAATGGGTGGGGTTTTTTATCGTTGGAGATAACAACGACCCAAAAATGTATAGAGAAAATAATAATTACGGAGATATTTAGTGTGAATCGACTTTTCTATTTCAATTGTCTACCCACGTACGATTTTTTCAATAATAATATGAGTTTCAATCAGTAGTATTGTTTTTTCCCGTGAATTCAGTAGTGAAGTGGTGAAACAATATTCAATAACTCGAGAACCCGAGAGTGGAATTCCCCGAATTCTATCTCAGCGTCAAGAGCTTTCTTCAAGTTTTGAAACGATTCTTAATTCATCAAAATCGTATCGTTTGATCCCGAGATATCGATTTCTAAATATTTTGTTCTGTCGCACAGTTGTTTTGAGTATCAGTCGGTTTTTGGCGAATACCCGTGAATCCGCGAGAGATAGCCAAATTTTGATAGGAGCCTTTTTTGTAGAGCAGAACGAGGACCACAAAAAAGGTCCTACGGAAAATGACGCTACATCCCTCGGATTTCGAGAAATCGAGCGAAAATCAAAAAAAAGAAAATATTTATCTGGTTTCATCATTTCGTTACTGAAATTAAATAATGGACAATTTCCGCACTGGCTTCTGCCTCAATACGATAAAAATAGTATCGATTCAGGTGAATTAACTTCTGCGAACAGCAATAAAGTCGAATTGACCCATTTTCAAAGGGTGAAGAGACAGATAAATAAAGACTCGAGTTCCTCCTGACATTTTAATGACTGCACCCTAGGGGAATGAACAAAAAAAATAGTTTCTTCACAATACAGTGCCTTTCATTCAGAAAATTCACAAGCCCTCGGTTATCTATATCTTCCCTCTCATTTCTTCATTCCTTGTACTTTCTCGATACTGAAATTAATTTGGGATAATCGTACTGTTACGTCAGCGGTGTAAATATCGAAAAGTTGTGCATGAGTATGTGGTTATACCTTCAGAGTGAAAATACGCAATAGAAAAACAGTAATCATGAGGAGACGGTGAAATGTTAGTGATAAATGCGAGAAGGAGGAGATTGATAAGAATGCGGAAGGGAAAATTCGGGAGTTGATTTTATTTTAATATTTTTTGTTTCTTTGTCAATAAAGAAATAGAAAGATTCTCATCCCGAGAGTAATAATTCTGATAATCAAAAATATTAGTCTCGATAAACAATTAGTTACTGCAATTTTCCATAAATTGCATGCATTTTTTCATTAAATATGGAAAAGCGAAATGAAAATTTTATAAGACTTCTATCAATAATTGTAATATTTATTAATTTCTCAGTTTTTAATTTTCAAATCGAATGAATCGATGTATTCGTGAATTTATTAATTTATTGCACGAATTATAACATTTACTGATAATCAATTAGTTATAAAACAATCCAGATGTTAATTAATTAATTCTTGTGGAATTCTGGGAATTCTCTGTTTTTACTGAGAAAAAATGATGCAGATGAAATGGGAAAATGGGAAAATGGGAAATTTTGAGGAGGTTGTATGGGAAAAACAAATCATTAGATTTTCCAGCGATAGAGAAAAGTTTTGTAAATTGTCGATAGAAATCTTATGGAATTTTCTAACATTATCTACCGAATTTTTTATATTCACCCGAATATTTCCCTTTCATAAAGTTGATGCCTACTGAGTCATAGCTATACTATAAATACAATTGAAGACGATGAAAATGTATCATACGTGTGTTCTGAAGAATTAGCTCGGGTCTCATAAGCATAATTCAGCGTATTGTAAGCGTTTTGTGAATACATTTAACAAAAAAAATGCAAAAAAAAAAATTAATAAAACGACAAAAAAAGTACAAAAACACCATTTCGATAAACCAAAAAGTGAAAGTTGAATTTATTTATCTGTGGATCCTCTTCACAAGTCATTTATTGGTCCGAGAAAAATTTCTGGTCATAAATCCAAGCAGGAACACACACCACCCCCCGGGGGGGTGGAAGGGGGACTGGAAAAATAAACTGCCAATGGAAAAATCATCGACTGAAAAAGGGTAATATCGGTAGTGGGAGGATGGGTGAAAGTGCAGTTGCTGTTGAAACAAGAGTTTTTGTTTGTTTCTACGTTTTACGGTTATTGCCACGCGTTAACATCACCACATGGCCCACCATTTCCGGTTATCACCTATCCCTTCTGGAAATTTCATCCCTACTTTGTGTTTGAGTATTATTTTTATTAAAAATTGATTGAAGAGTTGATTTCGATTCAAAATAAGAATCATCTTATTTATTTTATATCATTCTATTTATTTTATAAATTAAAATAATTAATTGATTAATTAATTTTTACTAAATCAAAATTTTATATCATCCTATTTATTTTATATCATATTATTTATTTTATATATCGAGACTTTAAATTTGTATTCCATTGGTGAGATTATATATATTAATAAATTAGTGGTGGACATTATTACGGATGAATCGAAAAATACCGTAAGTTTGTTAAAATTAAAAATTATATCACGTCTCTCACTTGAATATTTTTGTTAATATTTTTTTTTCTTAAATTATTATTTTTTCTAGATAATTCGCCGACAAGGAAGAACAGGAATTAGTTCATGCCGTCAGAGGACATTGGGGATATCCGCAGTCGAGGATTGGTGTAAGTAAAAAAATTGATTTATTCTATTTTTTATATGTGAATTTGTTTATATGAAGTGGATTTTTCGCACTTTTAAATTTGAAACTTTAAAGAAAAAAAACTAAATCAAAATTTTATTCTAGCTGCGAGATCGAGTTCCATTTAATTTATTATTATAAATAATCTCCACTTCCTCTGGACCCAACACGAGATGAAAAAATTTCCGTAGAATCACTCAATCGTTAAGGCTCGGGTGGATTATCTAGAAAAGATAATTTACTCCGAAATTCGGATTCCTAATTACTTTGGCAATTAATCGTTTTTTTTCAATAATTGTTAGCTAGCGTTCTAGTGGTTGTCAACAACTACTATATATTAATTGATATACTAATTGTAATAATTGATTATACTATATTAATTGACGGAGTAATTAGAAGTTCCAATTTTGGAGTAAATTATATTTCCCAGACAGTTCATCCGGGCCTTAAGGAAAAATGACGCTGGGTAATTTTACTTCAACAGATCACAGAATTTACGCGAAAATTCCCACAATTTCTCTCCTAAGTCCCACCTTTTCGAAGTTTTCACTTCGCTCTAGGATTGCAATTGAAAAACCAATTTCCACGTTCTCTGGTAATTTCTATTGAATTTTTCTCTCCTCGTCGCCAGTAAAATTTACCGGGATTACCCTTAAGCGGAATTAACGACAGGGAAGAGGAAGTTCGTGGTCTAGAATCCCATCAACCCCACAAAATAAACCACAATTTCACGTGATCTCCATGAACTTTATATACAACACAATAATTACGTGTAAATGTTAAAATACAGGTATAAATGCCGTCTTATGGTACTCCATGTCTAGGTGAAGCTGTCGGGACGCAAAAACGTGATATTAAATTCATCGTCTGCTCCTGGAATTGTGACTCCTGGGGGATCAGGCTCTTCGCATGAATCGCAGGTGACGACCGAGTCTCGGGGAAGGGTTGAAGGGCAGATGACGACCAAGACGTGGGGCAAATTGGGGTGGTGGGGTTGGTGGCTGGTGGTGATTTATTGTCATGTCCTCGAATTCTCTGTCGATGTACCGGGACAATCGATTTCTCTCGAGATCGTAATTCAGGTATTTTTGGAGAATATCGTCGGTTAGTTCTCGGCCGAGTCGGGGGGTGAATTGGGTCGTGTGTCGTTTATCTCCGGCCCCTGGAAATTTAGATAAAGGATTCCATTTTTAATGGAAAATTAATTACAAACTTTAGATCATGCGTGGGAAATCTATTTGAGGGTTGATAATTCTGGAGTTGAAGAATTCGATTACCGGTTTTCTTTCGTGGATTATTTACGGAGAGTTAATCACTTTACATAATTAATAATTATTAAAATGGAAATTAATTAAAAAATGCGAAATTTGAAATATTTAAATTATTCAGAATTAAATTACTAATTATTTATTAAGTTACTAATTAGAATTGAAAATCGGAAAAATCGAGAAATTCAAAAATAGAAAATACCTAAATTATTAATAATTAAATTTCTAATTATTTATTAAGTTATTAAAGAATGAAAAATCGGAAAAATCGGTAGGTGTCACATTTCGTAAAAATCGGCAAAGTACTTTGACAATAAATAAAAAAAATTGTAGTAGATCAAAAAAATGAATGAAAGTGTGAAAATGGAGAAAATTGGAAGAATCGAGGGATTCAAAAATTGAAAATCGATTGATTCGCCAATTTTTTTTTTAAACCGTCCTCTCAATTTTCAACCGCCACGATCGATCGAGTGAAATCGGCAACACGAGTAATTAACAATCGAAAGGTATTTTTGAAAAAAATCGCTATTTGTCGATGATGAAGTGATTATTATTATTATTATTATTATTTTTACCGGGATATTGCACGTAAGTCCAGGGTCCACCGTTGATGACATCAGCCATAGCTTCGACGTCTTCATCGATCGTTTCCATTTTCTCATCAGATCTTCTCTTCCTGCCAAGTCTTGGGCCAAACCACATAGCACCAGCTATCCCATCGCCAGTTTCTGAACACCTACCCCCGTTGCAGAGTCCATTGAAATCCAAACTTGTCGGTTGATCTCCATCTGCAATACAAATCATCAAAAATCCCTGGAATAAAAGTACACGGAGTGAAGTGCAATTAAAAATGATCTGTTCATCAAAATTCCTGTTTATCTCGCGATTATTATTCCCCCGGAAAATATTCAGCTGTCAAAAAATTGAGAGTTACATATTTTTGGATTTATTTTTGTCAGTGGGGCATCTGAATTTGCAATTATTTGAGATTGAATTCAATTTCAATTAAAAATGGGAATTGAATTTATGAGTTATCTTGAGAATTCAAGAGAATTGGGTTGATGTTGACTGATGATTGATTTTTCAATGAAGACTTGAATTTTCAATCTTTTGACGGTTTTTCATTGCCATGTGGACCTGAAAATTGAGAATTATCAGATTATTCATGAATTTAACTGATTCGTCAATTAAGCATTCTCCAGAAATTTCACATCCCTTTGTTATTGTTAAAATTTAAATGTTTTTGATTGGAATTTCAAGTGTAACTTTCCAACAATATACTTCATTCAGGTCTACACCCCAAAAATTTCTCGTCCCAAGATTATTATTCCCCAGGAAAAATATTCAGCTGTGAAAAATTGATAGTTTCCACTTGAAAATAGAAAAATGGCGTGTGAATACATATTGTTTCGAGTAAAACGCCAAGATTGAAATATCATGATAAATAATAATATGTTTGACTGAAAATTGAAAAATTATCGCCGAAGCAGAAGTTTGAGGTGACATTTTAATTTGCGGTGATATTCTTGTTGAATTATCAGAAGAGCCATTCCCTCAGCTAAAATACCACTGTACAATCTGACCTCCGACTTTCACTATTATTAACTATATTATTAATTTGTCCCCCGCCATTGATAGTTCCTCAGTGATAAATCAAACAGATATCGCTGCAACAAATTATTTATCTCTGATCATAAACCATTAAGTAGACTACATATTATCAAACCAAATAATCTCGATATTTTCAAGTGGAATAAATATATATTTTCATTACCATAATCACAAATCACTAGATCAATAGCAGCCAGAAGGCAAGCAACGAGCACACAAGCACTTGTACACGATGTAGCAACCATTGTGTCCTCTCGGTATATCCAGATCAAGTGGTGATTTTTCCAGGAGAATCCTCACGTTTTATAGGGATCCTAATCCCCAGGTTGAGAGACGAAGGGAAAATTCTGTCATCTCTCTTCCTCTGTACACGTGCTAAATCCCAGTGGATAGTACGTGCCTATTCCAAGTGCTCTTTTCTCCTTTTTTATCAACACCGAGGGGATGAGAATGAGGAAAAAGTTGCGGAGGCGACAGAGGGTGAAAATCGAATCCGCGTCCAGGACCCCCTGCGTGCAATCTCGATAAACTCCTGGTGATTTGTCTCCATTTCCATTGAGACATCGAGTCGCCCATACACAATTCTCTAGAATATCCACGAGGGATACCATGAGTTGAGATCGAATGGCAATCAGATCGATTGACATAATAAGTCTTGAAGTTTCATTCCATTTTAACATCCAGAAAAATTACGTGACTTTTTCAGAATTTTTTCGGTGACAAAACCCAAAAATTTACTAAAACTTCTAGATTTATTCCCTGAAAATAATTCTCGCTGGGGGATTACGTGAAATGTTCCATCATTTTTCTGAAATATTTCTCTTCGTGTTCCCTAAATGAATCGTTCATCATCATTCGTCCTCGGTCCATCCTAGGCAGAACCCTTCACCATTTATTTTTTAAAGAGAACACCTTGACACGTAAATTAATTGTTAATTGGTTTCTCCCTTGTTTTTTTTTTTGCGTCACCGTGGGGTAAAGACTGGATCTCTGACCTAGTGTCTACAAACATTTCTGTCTGCCCCATAGGGTGTAATAGATGAGTTACAGTGACAAGTCACCTTGACTCACGTTCTTTCAAGCTTAAACCCTGTCAATCGTATTTTAATTTCATTTGCAACCGGCGAAGAAGGGATTAGATGAGTCCTTGGCACGTCATTGGCCCTTGTGTGTATGTGAATATTTTATTTGCCTGTGATTGCGTTACAAATCGCTTCCGACTGATTTAAATCGGTAAAAATAACTTTGGGTTTTGCTGTTTGTCCAGTGGTTTGCGCTCGGGATGTCGTGGAAGTCAATAATAAATTGTAATTCCACACGTCTCTGTACACCAGCGATAAAGATTTTAAAAACCTAGACTTAAAATGTATTGAAATTGTTATTAACTATTTGGAAACATGAAAACTCAATTTTTACGGTACCTGTTCGTGCTCAAATAAAAAAAAAACGGGAATTCATTGAAATCAAATTTTTAATCGATTTTTATTACAGAAAATCTGGGGATTCCCGATTTTTTTTCTAGGTATTACGGACTGATTATTAATTATGTAGCGAAATGGTAAACTATAGGATCAGTGCATTTTTTTCGAGGCCGGTTTTCAGCGAATATCTCCGAATTGAAGGGACATAGCGAATTTTTCATCTAAACACTTTTTATAGCGAAGAGTCAGAGCTACAAAAAAGGTATATATAAAAAAATCGTCATCTCCCTTCAATTTCGAGATATTGGCGAAAAATTGACGTCGAAAAAATTGCACTTACCCTAGTTCATCCCTTCGCTACAGAATTGAAAGATTATTAATTCCATTAGTTAATAAATTACAAAAATTTTGTAATAACCTTTTTTATGAGTCTCAATCCCCTCTACAAAAAAGGTAATGATGAAAATTTCGCTATTTCCCTTAGATTCTGAGGAATTTCAACAGAAATGTAACGAAAATTTCCAATGATTTTTTCATGAGCTAGAAGAAATCGTCGGGTAATTGTTAATGACATTTTAATGATTTTCCAAAAAATCAATGACTCGTTTCACGGTGGTCTACTCCTGTGACGGTCCACCTGGTGCTGGTCAAGATGACACTTTAATTGCCTAACAGATTGCTGGCCTGATGATTTAGATAGACTTGTGGAGAGATTTTAAGTATTGCTTTAACCAATTGAGGAGTAATTGAATAGAGAGGGGTGGGTAATGCCCCTCGTCTATGAAATAATGGGGATGATTCGGTTTATTATATTGACTTTCTCCCCTTCGCTGTGACTGATCTCAACTTGCCCCCTTGATTTACGTAATGATTGGATCACCGAGGAGTTGATTCAATCCATTTTATTAATTACAAGTGCGTCGGTAAATCGAGGAGCATCAGAGCACCAACTAAAAATAAAATAATGTTTATCTGGATTAGGTGTTCTGGGATGCATCAAAGGCGAGAGTTTACGTCTCTGCTATCTGCGCGTGCGGTATATTTGACGCGTGCTCACTTCCCCTTTAACTGTACTTATATCCATTGACATAAAAAAAATATATTACTGGACGTATTGTGATGCACGGAAAAAATACTCAAGAAAAATAGCGAAACATTTCGCGTAACACGCAATTGACAATTATTTTTCCAAAATTTCTGTAGAAATAAAATTTAAAAAATCTGATACATTCCGTCAATTTTCGGAGCTGTCGCTGATTGAGTCCGAGAAAAATATCATTTTTCTGGGAATCGTAAAATCTAATTGTGCAATTATTTTCCTTCCAGCTCATGAGATTTAAAATAAAGCAGAATTTTAAAAAATGGCGGGTAAAATCAGACACTTGCGAGAAAATTTTTATTAATTAATCCCCAGTGTCTCCTTTTTTTTATCGCCAAAAAATATTGGCGATAGTCCAAAAATCCAGTGTTTTTTGCGAGTTTAATTTTTTTTTTAATTATACTTTTGTTTTTGTTTTTTTCATGAATTGAATTTTTTTATTTCTATTGAATAATAATAATAGTCACCACTATTACATTATATAATAGTAGTTACTATTAATGCCAATAGTAATTACCATTACTAACATTATCATTAGTAATAATAGTAATTATTATTAATAGTTACTATTATTACTAGTATTAATAGAAATTATTATTAATAGTATTAATTGTTCTAGTAATTACTATTATTGATATCACTAGCTAATAGTAATTACTATTCCGCTATATAATAGTAATCCCTATGATTATTATTATTATCACTCCAGATTATGATTTTCACAGAAAAAAAAATTAATACAGCAAATGTAAATGAAAAAATCGCACGAAAAAAATTGAATACTTTAATCAAGTATACTTTATACTCAATCCTCGTTTATTCATAATTGTTATATTTATAATTTATTAGAATCATTGGAATTGAATAGAATTATAATTTATTAAAATAAACGAAAAATCAATTTTTTATCGATATTCATTGAAAATCGGATTTAGTAGAATAAAGTATTAAATATACTTTATTCAAGTACATTTTTTTTTTGTCGTGTCAAGTGGATCTCAAATATTTCAGTCTCGAGTTCTGTTTACATAATGCAGTGAACCCTGTCCACACGGACTATTTGTCAGGAACGGAAGCTGGACTCTGAAATTAGAAGACATCCTCGCAGAAATTTGATCCTAATACGACGTGGCGTCTCGACCAGAGTGAATTATGTGGTGCCACATCAGAGGTACGAGGGCCTAGCTGTCAGAAAAAAAATTCAATGCGCCTTCAATATCACTCGACGTATTCTCTAAACAAATGGCAATTCACTCAGGATTTTTTATCAGTAAACAATTAGTACAATGTCTCTGTTAATGTTTAGTTGAAGACTGATGTTAATGCACACGAGGCAAAATGTCTAGACATTTTTCCTTGACCTCTGATCAATGAGTGGTTTTTTCGGTGGGGATTTTTGATACCCTGGGATTTTTTTTACATCAACTCTTCCTCTTCTTCAGGGGACAAGGCATCTATTGTCGGGAAAATGGAGATTCGGAGAACTTGAGGGAAATGTATCGTTTACACTCGGCTTGGCGGCGATTTTTAAGTGTTATTGGGTATCATTTTTGGAGAATCTTTCGGAATTCGTTTTCTAGGGGGATAATGACGGCTTTTATGAGGGAATCAGTCGGAACGTTTGAGGAAAAAAGGATGAGCGATGGATTTTCTTTGAATCGTAGAAAACGAGAGGAAATTGTTTTAATAAAAAAAATATGGCATTGATGGTTTTAAGGCTCGGGTGGATTATCTAGAGAAGATAATTCACTCCGAAATTCGGATTCCTAATTATTTTGATAATTAATCGTTTTTTTCAATAATTGTTAGCTAGCGTTCTAGCGATTGTCAACAACTAGGCCTCTAGCTAACAATTATCGGAAAAAACGATTAATTAATGGAGTAATTAGAAGTCCCAATTTTGGAGTAAATTATCTTTTCCAGGCAGTCCGTCCGGGCCTTAAGGAAATATTCAGTTTAAAAGGGTTAATTATATAATTAAAATTTAGATTAATTGGACAGTATTTTGAATTTATTCTGATGTTTATTAAGATACTTTAGTCTTTTATACAAAATTTTTACAAACTTATAGGTATGAGTTGTTTTGTTGTTATAATAGAATAAAAATAAATTCTTTTGGGAACAGAAACTAGAAGTAGTAAATAAAATGGTAAATAAATAAAAAGTACATTTGGAGTTTGAATCGCAGGGTTTGGTTGTTCTTTAATACTCCTTCGGTAGAGACTTTTTATTTCGTGATGGGAGTGATTGAAAAAGTATCTATATACAAGAGAGTACACATAATAGTACATGAAACACCGGTTTAATACTTTGGTATTTTTATTTACAAACTAGCCTAGACTTTTTACAATACTTGGACCGTAAACTAGACATTTTTTCCAAGAAATTTTTGGCTTTTGGTTGGGGTTTTTCGAGTGCTGGCTAAATAATCTGCACATTGCGGCTTGAAACAGGTAATTTACCAGTTTGAAGAGGTAATTTATCAGAGAAAAAATGGGCTCTGCCGAAAGTGTTTTATTTGGTGGGATGAGATGAGATATGTAGAGTGGATGTATTGTTTTATGATCATAGATTAATAATTTGTTGCATCGATATCTGTTTGATTTATCACTGAGGAACTATCAATGGCGGGGGACAAATTAATAATATAGTTAATAATAGTGAAAGTCGCAGGTGAGATTGTACAGTGGTATTTTAGCTGAGGGAATGGCTCTTCTGATAATTCAACAAGAATATCACCGCAAATTAAAATGTCACCTCAAACTTCTGCTTCGGCGATAATTTTTCAATTTTCAGTCAAACATATTATTATTTATCATGATATTTCAATCTTGGCGTTTTACTCGAAACAATATGTATTCACACGCCATTTTTCTATTTTCAAGTGGAAACTATCAATTTTTCACAGCTGAATATTTTTCCTGGGGAATAATAATCTTGGGACGAGAAAATTTTGGGGTGTAGAACTGAATGAAGTACATTGTTGGAAAATTACACTTGAAGTTCCAATCAAAAACATTAAAATTTTAACAATAACAAAGGGATATGAAATTTCTGGAGAATGCTTAATTGACGAATCAGTTAACTTCATGAATAATCTGATAATTCTCAATTTCCAGGTCCACATGGCAATGAAAAACCGTCAAAAGATTGAAAATTCAAGTCTTCATTGAAAAATCAATCATCCGTCAACATCAAACCAATTCTCTTAAATTCTCAAGATAACTCATAAATTCAATTCCCATTTTTAATTGAAATTGAATTCAACCTCGAATAATTGCAAATTAAAATAACCCACTGACAAAAAGAAATCCAGAAATATACATTCCCATACCATTTCTCTATTTTCAAGTGGCAACTATCATTTTTTGACAGCCGAACATTTTTCCTCCGGATAAATAATCTCGAGACAGTGAATTCTCTACAGGTAAACATTCGTCTTTTCGGCAGATCCAATTTTTCTCTCAACGCGATCAGAAAAAAATCATAAATCATTCCAACGCGCGTACTGAACGGCTAGTTTTTTTTTCTGATGAATCAAAGGGGGAGGTATTTACTGTAACTGATGAACTGACGTCGCCGTCGACGGATTTGTGGATGACGTCTCCTGCTTGAGCTCGAGGGCCCACATGTGCTGGGGCCATCCAGTTCGTCCTTTGCCTTTCGATAGCTCTTCGTTCGGGTAATTCTCCAAGGACTGGCACATCTCGTTCTGTAATTGATCAAGGCATTGAATTCATAAAATAATTTTTCAAACAAAACGATCTAATATAATTATATAAATATATCAATGACATTTTATCTTAAAAATTTATTTAATTTTCAACTAAAAGTTCAAATCCAACGTTTTGGAAGATATTTCTTTCCATTTCCGGAAGTAGCTACATATGATAATGAAGAATGCTTAATTTCTTGGAGTGTGAGTTTCGGCCACGTCTGCTCATCCAAATCAATTAAATATGATTGATAATGTCTGCCAAAAGAAATATTCTTGTAATTGTCGGGTAATGAGAATTACCTCATCTCTACACTGTGAGAAATATTCAATAAAAATTACGTGTATTTTCCGTAATTCTGGAGCGAAATGTGGTTGTCGGAAATTTTATGGAACTGTCACGTAATTTTTATCTAAAGTCACAGAATTTTTCCGGGGTGTTCCGTAATTTTTATCTGAATTATCGGTGAAAAATAACGATACCATCACTTAAATTTTTCGAATCAACTCTGTAATCGGTAAGTGAACTAAAAGTTCCGTAATTTTTACTAAATATTTCTCTCCGTGTATGATAATGAAGAATGTTTAATTTCTTGGAGTGTGAGTTTCGGCGACGTCTGCTCATCCACATCAATTAAATATGATTTATAATGTCTGCCAAAAAAATATTCTTGTAATTGTTGGATAATGAGAATTACCTCATCTCTAGGTTCTAATAAAACAATCTTTTCTAAATTCAATTGCGCACGGTAAACGGTCCGACATGCTCATGGTATCATTTACCATAATTATAATTATAGTATCATTCACCATAATTATAATTATATTCCCACTACTCTACACGGTAAAAATTCCCATGAAGGTCAAACTAAAAAATAATTTACCAAATAGGCAGAATCTCCTATATTATAGTAATCTCCATATGCACTAACAAATCGATATCGATATCGATATAAAAATCCTGAAATAAATAAAAATATTCAGGAAGACCCACCGTAATTTGTTGGGACTTGTTCCGTCGCCCGTTGGATAGTATTTCCGCCCGGAAAGTCTGCGGTTCCTCTCCCTCATCGCTATCAAGAACCGCCATGAGATACCCAATGTACGACGCAGCGAGTCTGAGGGTCTTGATCTTGGATAATTTGGTATCAGCAGGAACATTAGGAATGCAATCCCTGAGATCGGCAAATGCATTATTGATGCTCTGCGTTCGCCTTCTCTCCTTTTTATTGGCAGTGTTTCGCCTCTTCGGTCTGATGACGACGCCATTTTCCACCCTGGACGCCAGATGCTGTTGGAGATTCATCTGAAAATGGGTGGAATTACCGGTAACCGTCATCTGGTGCAACGAGCTGCCATATTCCGCTGATCTGCTCTTCTGATCCATTTCCTGGGGAACGGGGTGTGGCATCTGCTGGGGCTGTTGGAGGTGCTGATAAGGGATGTTGTGATATGGCTGGTGCACCGGTGGGGAGTAATGCTGCACTGGAGAGCTGTAAACTCCATCTTGGATACCGATTTCTTCGATTATTGGAGGTGGTGTTGATGCCGCTGGACTACCTGCACCTGAGGAACCGCCCGATATTCCGGAGTCACCACCACCCCAATAGGTTGATTGACTGTCCGCATCTGGGATGTTTATGTGACCTGGGAGGTTGAGTTAAAAGATCGGTTAATGGGGTGAAATTAAGGTCTGAATCACGAGGTGAAATCGGGTGGACTTGAGGTAGATTGAACTGAAGAATTGACTTGAATCAAGTGGACAGACCGGTCGGAAGGGATTTGAGTCAAGTTGAAGAATTGACTTGAGTTAAATTGAGAAAAGTGACGGAATTTATTTGGATCAAGCCAAGGAATTTATTTGACTTGAATCAAGTGGAGAGCACGATCTGGAGAGATTTGAATTGAGCTGAAGAGTTGACTTGAATCAAGTAAAGGAAACGCTCTGAAGGGATTTAAATCAAGTCGAAGAATCAACTTGAGTTAAATTGAGAAAACTGAAGGAATTTACTTGGATCAAGCTAAGGAATTTATTTGACTTGAATCAAGTGGAGAGCACGATCTGGAGAGATTTGAATTGAGCTGAAGAGTTGACTTGAATCAAGTAAAGGAAACGCTCTGAAGGGATTTAAATCAAGTCGAAGAATCAACTTGAGTTAAATTGATAAAACTGAAGGAATTGACTTGGATCAAGCCAAGGAATTGATTTGACTTGAGTCAAGTCGAGACCACAGTCTGAAGAGATTTGAATTGAGTTAAAGAATTGACTTGAATCAAGTGAAGAAAATGGTATGATGGGATTTAAATCAAGTTGACGAATTGACTTGAATTAGGTTGATAAAGCTGATTGAATTGATTTAGATCAGGCCAAGGAATTGATTTGACTTGAGTCAAGTGGAGAACACGGTCTTAATGAATTTAAGTCAAGTGGAAAAAGCAGTTTCAAGCAATTGAATCAAATCGAAAGAAAAGAGAAAAGAATCGTTTTGAATCATGTTGATGAATCAGGGCTGACTCAACTTGATTCAAGTCGAAGAATTGATTTGAATCAAGTATTGAAAAATCAGGGGTGAATCAACTTAGATATAAGTTTCAGAAAAGATCGAAGCAATTTGATTCACGCCAAAGAATCGACTTGACTCAAGTGAAAAAATCAATTCCAAGGAACTTGACTCAGCTTTCAAATTCAACTTGAATCAAGTTTAAAAATCAAGGTTAAACCACCCCAGACAATAAAAAATCGACTCTCATACCAGAAAACAATTAATCCGAACGGACTTGAATCAAGTGGAAGAATCAACTTGAATCAAGTACAAAACTTATCCTCAATGGACTTGAATCAAACCGAGAATGGACATAAAAACTTGATCAACCCGAAAACCGAGAAATTGATCAGAAAAATCAGTAAAGCTCATATCCTTATCACTTTTAAATCCTTTTTTTTTCACTTGCTCAAATCAAATCCGTACTTCTTTATTATCCTAACACCGTGAATTTTTCTAGAACAATTTTCTCCGTGACCCTCCATTACCCAAACAATAAAAATCATCTCACCATACGGTAATTGCGTAATGTAATCATACGGCTGGTGCCACTGCGGATAATAATCCGCTTGTGCCTCGTAACCGCCTAGCATTATTAATTTTTCACTGAACAACAAAACGAAATCCCAATCAATCGTCACCGATTATTTTTTAATTGATCACTGTCACTGTCGAATTATCACTGGATTCACTGGATGATAAATGATTGAAGATGAATTATGAATTTTTGGTGATGATTTTTTCGAATTTTAGATGCAGACGCGTGCGCGGTTTCGGATGCTGCAGAAGTGACACTGATCTAGGGAACCCCCGGCATTGGTATCAACACCAAATCCCCAATGGGATAAAAAACCAATGGCAAGTGGGATGGGATCATGGGCCACACCCCATGGGCGGAGTCTTTTACACAAGCTATTCCATGTGGCTGGAGGATTCAATTACTAAATTGGTTGCTCCGTGTTGGATACTCTTTTTTTCGGGTGGGAGATGTGATTTAAGAAGATATTAATTCGATTTGGGGATTATCTTGGGATCAGGAAATTCGGTCGCATTACTGGGAGATAATTCAACGTGCATGGGAAATTATTTTGTCTATCAGGAAAAATATTCAGGGAAAATTAATGATTTTCACTGGGTAATTGAAAAATTGTAGAGAAAAATATTCAGG
Organism: Fopius arisanus; assembly: GCF_000806365.1. Lineage (NCBI taxonomy): Eukaryota > Metazoa > Arthropoda > Insecta > Hymenoptera > Braconidae > Fopius > Fopius arisanus. The sequence goes on from NW_011887757.1 coordinate 887,760, forward strand.
GAAAATTAATGAGTTTCACTGGGTAATTGAAAAATTTCAGATAAATTTAATATAATATAATATTCTTCTCTTTGAATTATACAGTCATCGGGATTTTGAGTTATATGAGGCTGTGTATTTTAATTCGAAACGGAAATTAAATTTACCGTTTTGAAATTTAAATTTTAGATTTTGATAATTCAAGAATATTGAGGTTTTTTGGTGAATTATAATTTATTTTTTAATGAAAACTTGAATTGTTGATATTTTTGCAAAAGTGGAGATGAAAATGGTCGGCATATTCAAGAAATTGAGTGATTTGTCAATGAAGAATTCTACAGAAATTCACGTCACTTTGTTATTGTTAAAATTTTAATGTTTTTGATTGGAATTTCAAGTGTAATTTTCCAACAATGTACTTCATTCAGGTCTACACCCCAAAATTTTCTCGTCCCAAGATTATTATTCCCCAGGAAAAATATTCAGCTGTGAAAAATTGATAGTTTCCACTTGAAAATAGAAAAATGGCGTGTGAATACATATTGTATCGAGTAAAACGCCAAGATTGAAATATCATGATAAATAATAATATGTTTGACTGAAAATTGAAAAATTATCGCCGAAGCAGAAGTTTGAGGTGACATTTTAATTTCCGGTGATATTCTTGTTGAATTATCAGAAGAGCCATTCCCTCAGCTAAAATACCACTGTACAATCTCACCTCCGACTTTCACTATTATTAACTATATTATTAATTTGTCCCCCGCCATTGATAGTTACTCAGTGATAAATCAAACAGATATCGCTGCAACAAATTATTTATCTCTGATCATAAACCATTAAGTAGACTACACATCTCATATTATTGAATTAATATAAGATTGAATCGAAATTCAATCAAATTTATTTTTTGATGAAAATGAAATGTTACGGTTGATGTAAAATATTGGGCGTTAGGGGATCAGAAAGAGGAAGAAGAGAGGATGATGTTGCAGGTCTGGCGCCGACCACCTCTGAAGACGTTCAGGCAATACACCAGAAAAGACACGCGACCCCAGACCCTAATAAAATGTAACCGGAGGCTGTCGCCAACAATACGAAAAGGATGTGTCCCCCAGGACCCGAACAATGACCACTTCCTCGTGATATCCTCCTGACATACGTAAATCTGGTGTCCACGTGTTACATTAGAGGTAACTTTCCCCTCGTGATAACTCAATCCGCATTTGCGGAAGAAAACTACAGGACTCGTTCTGCCAAATGAAAAACTACCGAATACCATAAATCAAAGTTTTCCGGAAAGACTCTCCACCCTTTTCGTTCGTGTTCGGTTTTCTTCGTTGAGAAATCCTTAAAAATTGTTTTTGTCTATCTTAAATAAAAAATGTTGTCGACTTTCCAGAATCTGATGAATTATCAATTGATTTAAAAGTTTAGTCCATTTTTTATTGCAATTTGTTATCAAATCGGTCTTATTTTATCTTTATTTTTTATAAAATTTATGGCATTTTGCAATCAAGTGTTTTTTTCGGTATATAAAAAATATTTATTTTAATTCAAAAATTGAATTTTACAGAATTTCATGTATTATCAATTTATTTAAAACAATAGACCATTTTTTATTGTTGTTTTTTCATTTCAAATTCTATTTTATTTTATCTTTATTTTTTATAAGATTTATGGCATTTTGCAATCAAGTGTTTTTTGCGGTAAATAATAAATATTTATTTTTAATTAAAAAATGTAATTTTACAGAATTTCATGTATAAATAACCCATTTTTTATTTTTATTTTTTATCTCAAATTCAGTTTTATTTCATCTTTATTTTTTATCAAATTTATGGAATTTTGTCATCAAGGGATTTTATCGGAAAATGAAAAATTTTTTTTTTCTTTTTGTTTGTGTGAACAATTTTTTTTTTGTTATTGAATTTCGGGGATACGTATTGTTGGAAGACGTTGGTTTGTTGATGATTATTGGTAAGAATTTTCAAGTGGTCATTGAAAAATTTTCGGGGCATGTGGAAAGTCATAAATTGAAACGAGAGGTTTTCCTCTCGTCTCGGGTGCGCGCTGGCGCCATCGCGAAACCCGGAGTCTCGACACCCCCGATTTTTTATGACTTTTCCCGAGGGTCGACCTATTTTTTTTCAATAAGAGAAGAGCCCCTGGAATTGTTAATCATTCAACATCATTATTCAATATTTTTTTCAATCCCCATCAACAATTGCCGAACAAAAAGATAATTTTTTCTGCCAATCCAAAAATTAAGATTGACTCACTCATTAATTATTATTATTCATTATACTTATCAATCAATTGGGTATTTACTAATTCTTAATTTTCGTGTAATTTTCTACTCTTTATTTAGTTAGGATTTATATTTATTTACACATGAACGTACATTAACAAATAATTGCACCAGCCGAATCGACAGACAATAAATCCGAATAATTTATGGTTTCAGTTTCATAATTGATAAATTAATGAATTAAGAATGTTATTATATATTTAGATTTGTATGTGCGATGAAAACAATTACTTTTGAATTGATTGAGAACTTTAATAATTAACAACCACAAAATGGTGTTGCGAATTAATCTCAAAGTTTATAAAGGCATTTGTTATTGTGTAAAAACGGTATGTCAGAATTTTTAACAATTTATTGATCAATTCTTAATTGTTAATGTCATTTTTTACTGTTTAATTAGATTGTACAACAGTTAGGATTAATATTTATTAACACCTGATAATTAATATTTATTAACCCAATAAATCCGAATAATTTATAATTTCATTTTCATAATTAATGAATTAATGAATTAAAAATGCAATTACACATTTAGATTCGTGTGTGCGATAAAACCAATTACTTTTGAATTAATTGAGAACTTTAATAATTTACAATTACAAAATGGTGTTGCGAATTAATCTCAAATTTTATCCAGGCATTTGTTATTGTTAAAACTTTATGTCAGAATTTAAAGAAATTTTTATATTTTCGCCGATACATGGAAAACAATTAATTAATCTTAATATACAAAAATAAATTATTGATATTTCAAAATATTTTTTAATTCTCCTGCATCTTTTATTTTAAAACTTTATGTCATAATTTAAAGCAATTTTTATATTTTCGCCGATACATGGAAAACAATTAATTAATCTTAATATACAAAAATAAATTATTGATAATTCAAAATATTTTTTAATTCTCCTGCATATTTTATTTTAAAACTTTATGTCAGAATTTAAAGTAATTTTTACATTTTCGCCGATACATGGAAACCAATTAATTAATCTTAATATACAAAAATAAATTATTGAGATTTCAAAATATTTTTTAATTCTCCTGCATATTTTATTTTAAAACTTTATGTCATAATTTAAAGCAATTTTTATATTTTCGCCGATACATGGAAAACAATTAATTAATCTTAATATACAAAAATGAATTATTGAGATTTCAAAATATTTTTTAATTCTCCTGCATATTTTATTTTAAAACTTTATGTCATAATTTAAAGTAATTTTTATATATTCGCCGATACATGGAAAACAATTAATTAATCTTAATATACAAAAATAAATTATTGATAATTCAAGATGTTTTTTAATTCTCCTGCATATTTTATTTAAAAACGTTATGTCAGAATTTAAAGTAATTTTTATATTTTCGCCGATACATGGAAAACAATTAATTAATTTTAATATACAAAAATAAATTATTGAGATTTCAAGATGTTTTTTAATTCTCCTGCATATTTTATTTAAAAACTTTATGTCAGAATTTAAAGTAATTTTTACATTTTTAATTAATCTTAATATACAAAAATAAATTATTGATAATTCAAAATATTTTTTAATTCTCCTGCATATTTTATTTAAAAACGTTATGTCAGAATTTAAAGCAATTTTTATATTCTCGCCGATACATGGAAAACAATTTGAAACAATTTGAAATAATAGGGTCGCCCTCAAGGATCGAATTACATGTAAAAGATCGTCATGACAGTGGTGAACGCCCACCGTGACGTATCCACAAGTAATTCGATATGTCGATGGCTCCCACACATGTCCATATTTAATTCAACATTTGATTTTCTCTTGATCCACTTTTTTATCTTCCTTTTATCAGCATTTATCAGGGATTCACTGCCCAGCTTCCACCATTATTTCTCATTTGACACGTTTTTACATGGCAAATTGACATTGTTACGAGTTTGGACGAGTAATAAAAGATCTTCTCGAGGAGATCTTCCAGTTTTTGCTACACTCGAGAGATGCTGCCGAGGAAGGGCGCCTAGCCTGGGAAAGAGGCAGATAAATCCACTTGAGATTCAGTTTATTTAGCCTCCGACTCTCCAAGTGCTACGTGCTATTTTACCCAGCACTAATTACATCGAGTGAAGAAATTTATGTTAAACCGACAGACTCATTACGCGGAGGGAAAAGTACTATAAAAATTATGGGAAAAAATGGAATGAATGAGCAGAAAAAAATCGATCGAAAGGATCCATCATTCAACATTTCAGTTTTTCCAGGATTTTATTACACTGACCTGATAAAAAACGTTGAATTTACATATAGATATGTATATTATATATATTCATATTATTTTTATATATTATTTATTGTGATATATATTTATTTTATTTTAAAAACTATGGTAATAGGAAAAGGAAAAATGTAAAAATAAAAAAAATAAAAATATTTATTTTATTTTTATTCTAAAATTATGTATATAGATGTATATGAAATATTATATATATATATATATGATTTTTGATTTTTGACATTTGTTTGTTAGACCGTCCTTATATATCAGGATGTGTAATCAGAGTCTCGGCCATTTTACATCCTGATTATATATATATATATATATATACGAAATATAAACCATATACTTTATTTAATATTTTATGATGAAGAGACGTGAGAAATCTAGACTGGAAAAATGTAAGGGGCGGTAACGTAATTTTTCACAGATAATTCAGATTAAAATTATGAAAAGTCACAGGAAAATTCCATGACAGTTCCACTTCCCTAAAATTTCCTACAACCACATTTCGCTAAAAAATAACAGAAAATACACGTAATTTTTATCGAACTAGCGTATATGGCGCGCTATGCGCGCCAAATCGTCCACGTATGGGGTGTTGTCATTGGAATATATATGCACGGTTATTTCCAATATAATATATACATGTATAGAATTTCAAAAAGAAGAAAGAAAAAAGTCTAAAAATTTAATAAGATTAATAATTTGATTTAATTTTTTTTAATAAATTATATTAAATTTATATATTATATTATATAAATTTAGTATAATATAATATATATATATATTATTATATATATTACATATTATATATTGTATTTATAGATATATATATTATATATAGATATATCATATTATATAGATATATTTTGATATGCATAGCGCCAAAAAAAGCTGACAAAAAACGTTACATGCTTTTTTTTAAAAGGGATATTTCTCTCTGTGTATATTAATTAGAGAATATAAATGACTTCGTCGCTTTTTTATTATAAATTTTTATTCCCTCTCACGTGGACATATTTCACCGACGAATTTCTGGAGTGAATGAAAATCTTCGGAGTATTCCAGAGAAGTGCCACACGTGTCATCGACTCAAGAAAAATAAACGAATGCCAGTAGCTGTTTTCCGATGAACTCCAGAGACGCGTCGAAATCCTTCTGTTTACGTTCGTCAGTGACTCTTATAAGAGGCATTCGAATGAAAATGGCTTATTTAACCCACAATTATTCGAAAACTCGTGGGATTCATTCAAATATTTACACAAATGCACCGCCATTGCGACTTGAAAAAAACAAGATTCGAAAATTAATTTCTAAATAATAAATAACAACAACACTGACTCATTAAAATTTCTCCCAACATAACATTATTTTTTATTAAAAAAAAAATAATCAATCTCAAACGAATTAATTAATTAAACAAACAATCAATCTCTTTATAAACACTTGCCATTTTTAATTGACATTCTTCACTCGGTGGGGAGATCACGAATTTTTCGCTTAGAAATAAATTTAGTTAAATATTGTAAATCATTTGTTTACGACGAAAATTCTTGTTTTTGTTATTAGATTTTGAAGAATCAAAAATATTTTTTATGTTACTATTTGATTGATTTAATCTTTTGATAGATCCGCGTCAATTTAGTATTTTTCAACAAATATGTAGTATAAATAAATAAATATAACTATATAAAATCAAAACAGAAAAATGAATTATTCAATTCTATTATATTATTTTTTTGTGACCATTGACAAGTTGATAAATATTTTTATAATTTTAATATACAAAAATAAATTATTGAGGTTTCAAAATGTTTTTTAATTCTCCTGCATATTTTACCGAATACTAATTCCGCATTTTAAATTATTGCAAACAAATTAAATTACAATTAAACTCAAAAATTTCAGTCAATCGGTTCAAACAAATTTATTCAATTCAGTAATTAGCATTCGCAATCATATGCGTTGTCGATTATTCATTAATTCCATTTGTTAGTTTCACTTTTATTTTATTTCATTTTTTAATGTTAAATACTGTGTAATGCAATTTTTATCGGAGTAATTGTTATTTACCTAGAATTTTATTTATGTGGCATTGGTGTTATTTAGATAGGAAAAATCGATAAAATAAAATAAAACTGAAACTAACAAATGCAATTAATAAATAATCGTCAACGCATATCTGATTACATATGCGTTGTCGATTATTGATTAATTCCATTTGTTAGTTTCACTTTTATTTTATTTTATTTTTTAATGTTAAATACTGTTTAATGCAATTTTTGTCGGAGTAATTGTTATTTACCTGGAATTTTATTTATGTGGCATTGGTGTTATTTAGAGAGGAAGAATCGACTCGAAACTCGTCTCGGTGGCCATGTGCTCTTTTGAAAAGATATCAAATCATCCTGTATGTACACGCTAAATATAGTTTATTGCGTTAGTGAGTATTAATGGAACTTATTGAAACGTCGAATGTTGAGATGAATTTTCTCCATCGCGTTTGATGTATCAGGATTCATTAACAATTTATGGTGTTGTCAATTTTTTTTTTCTTTTTTCTTTTCATGACTTTTTGAGTTTCAGGATTCATTAACAATTTATGGTGTTGTCTGTTTTTTTTTCTTTTTTCTTTCCATCTACTCTTTCAATTTTTACATTTTTCTAAAAGTTTTATTCTAAACAAAATTTACGATCTTAATATACAAAAATAAATTAAATTAATTAATTAATTAAATAAATAAATTTATTCGCTCAATTAAACAATTGTCAATACATCATCATTTATGATTTTAATTTAGTATTTTTCTACATTGAAATCGTAAATTAACAGTAAATTATTGTAATTTATGATCTCAATTGCGTAATTTTGTTGTGAAGTGTGAACTAGGATAAGTGCATTTTGTCCGAGCCCAGATTTCAGCCGACTGAAGGGAAATACCGCAATTTTCATAGATACCTTTTTTATAGCTCCGATTTTTCTCTACAAAAAATGTTCCCATAAAAAAATCGCTATGCTCCTTGCATTTTGAGATATCGGCAAAAAACTGGCCCCGAACAAATCTAATTATCCAACTTCCCCATTTCACTTGTGAATTTTCGTAATCTCCTTCGTAAATCACGCGATTAATGATTAGACAATCGTGAATTACAATTTAAAAATGGTAAATTATGTTTTCAAATCTCATGTATGACGGTAAAATGTCCCTGTACAGGGTGGAAAATTTGAAATATAATTTTGACTTTCGTTTTCCGAAAATTTTTATTGGATATGTTTTCTTTTTTCTGGGCGATGTTATCATTCAGTTGTAACTTCTCTTCAAGGATGAAGGGTTGACTTCCTCCACTTGTATCATTATCATTAACTCCGGCACAAACAGGAGCCGGAGGAAGGAAGTAGTTATGGCAGGTGCTTAAGCCCTGGGTGGCACACGCTCAAATTCCAGGCCTTCCCCCATCCCAATTTTGTCAACCTTGTAAAATAAACATCTACCATGTTGCACGTGTCCACCCCTTCATTCACAAATTCTCAATGAACAGTAAAATTTGGGTTCAAACGAGTCCCGGTTATGAGTTACTAGGAAACTCAGATGCTCACAGAGTTTTAGTGCATGAATAACATACGGACTCTTTCTTCTTTTGACTCCGTGGCCAGATATTTCCTCAATAAATCGGTGTTCTCTCTCCAAAAATGTTAGTCTCTCCCCCCAAAAAGATAATCACATGAAAGTTGAAAGAACTCTCAAAATGGCGGTTTTCTCAATTTTATCTATACGCGAATATCCAATGAAAATTATCAGAAAAAAAAGAAAAACTATGTGTTTTTATTTTATAATTGTTTCTGTCAATTGAAAAATTATTGCTTCATTAATTCTAGTTAATTGTTGTTAATTGTTGTTAATTGTTGTGATTAATTAATTTATTATTATCTGTCAATTCTTGATTTTTTAGTATTTATTTATGTTTCCCCATTTTTTCAATTCTCCATTCTCGAATGTTTAAACGTACATTAAAAAAACAATTACATTTGCTCAATTGACACTCAATAATGGCGGAAAATTACGAAATTTTTCTGGGAACTATAGGATTCAAGAGGGATTCAACGAATCGTTTGGACACTTGCGAAAAAGGAAATCATTCCCAGTAATTTATTTTTTTATCATCAAAAAACGTTAAGGGAGTCTAAATTATTGTCTTAATTATTTAAAAGTCTCCCAGTGTTTTCGCGAATATAATTTTTCCTTTCAATTAAACTCTTGTTCCCGTACATTTTTTATTTTTCAACGATAGATACATAAGAATCGGAATTCACACATTGAAATGGAAAAATCCAAAGCGCGAAAGAAAAAGGAACCAATTTTAGAATAAAAATAAAATAAATATATATAAATATCTATAATATATATATAATAAACCAGCTTTAAAAAACGTTACATTGAATTTTTTTTAACAGGAAAAAATATTTTTTTCCTTGTAACAAATGAGTGACAATATGCTCCAATTTTCAGAAAGTGTACAACCCATAAATGTTTGCACTTATCGCGATAGATAAGACTTATTACTCGATTAGTGTAAGATCAGAAGGTGTTCTGGTTAACATCGAGTTCGAGGGGAGTAGACTCTCATATCGGATTTGGTCGTCCAACCCCTGAAACTATTTTCCAGTTGACTCCACCATTTTCCTCTTTGCCGTTGGCATCAAGCCGTACCAGCAGGCCTCTTACTTCCCTTTCTCCAGGCACTTCACTATCACCATTATTACTTAATAGGTATATCGTTGCTGTGGGAGACGGCGCCATGGCCTTACAAACCAAGAGCAATCATTATCGCGTTATCCAGCGCCTGCTCCCAGCTCCACAACGCCCACCTCTTCTGGCCCAGGAACTTCCGAGGACTTTTATATTTCCGGATGTCCACATCCGACCAATTTTTACCATACCCTAAAATCATTCATTAAAAAATTATTGCGGATATCTTCTCGTTTTATGGAAATTACCGGAAACCTGTGGGTCAGATTAGGACATTTTAACATCTCCATGATTAAAAAATTAATTGATCCTTTGATTAATCATAATTATGAATTATTAAGAATGTTTATTACTCATTACTTTATGGATTTATTCATTTATTCTCTGAGGTGTGACGAACAAAATCTTGATAAACCGCACATTCACAAGATTTTCTGGAATGTTTTGCGGATATCTCCAGAATATTGAGGTTTGAGATAATTTTTTATAGGACTGATTTTGTAGAGAATTTCCAGAGCTAAAAAAAAAGTTCTCTTCAATTTTTTCATGAAGTGAACCGTTTTTGAGATATTCTCAAGAACAATGTGATTCATCCAAAATTTAGAAAAGTGTATCATTTCCACGTATTTGGAATCTATTGAAGGGCAAAAAAAATTAATCACCATTTTATATTCAAGTTTAACATGTATATGTAGTTTTCCCACGGTCGGAACGACCCTCAATCGCAAAAAAAAAAAATTAAAACGCTTTGATACGCGGAAAAGTCCGATTGCGCGTTCTAATCAAACAGAGAAAATTTCGCATTATTATTACGCATTATTCAGTTAAATAATAGTAATAAAATATAATAATGTTTTTGACATGAAAAAAAATCTTGTCCAAGAAATGAATAGGTCTAGTATATATATTATATATATATTATATACACATTCATATACTATTCGGATAAATAAGACATGATAGAATCATCGGAAAAATTGTATGAATTAAAAAATGAGTGAAAAATGAGAATGAAAAATAGAATAAAATTTAATCTCGGGGATTTTTCGGGGTAAATTATGAACATTCATTGAGTGATAAAATTTTTCTTCAAGTGTAGAACATTCCGTAATGAGTCCCATAATTGTTTAACCGCATAGGACCCCTCGGTGGAGCTGAAAGTAGAAAATAAGTCATCCCAAGTGCTACTTCATTGGCGGGGGATGATTGCGGCATATTTTCCTTTGATGGAAAGCGTTTGTCTGTCTCTTCGAAAGTCAAGGCTTTCTCGTGTGTATTTTCAACTGCTTTCACACACAAGTTCTACCAAACACTCGAGTTGATCGTCGGACATTTCCACCATAATCTTTTGGTACGGCCCTCTTATATGTTATATACCAAAGAACATGACATTGGGAACTCGTAAATACTTGTAAAAAATTTGTGACGGCATTTCGATAGATAGGAGAATTGATAATTGACGGAGGCATCTGGATCTCTTTCTTGTGAAATGAAAACAGATGCGGGTGATAGGGTCTTCTAGGGTTTTGCGATTAAATGGTATTTCTATCTGGGAAATAATGTGGTTTTCATTTTCTGGTTTCATCGGAAAGGAATATTGCGAAAAAAAGAGGTTTGGAAATATCGAGATTATTTGGTGGGATAATATAAGTGTGTAGAGTCGACGTGTGGTTTTATGATCAGAGATAAATAATTTGTTGCAGCGTTATCTGTTTGATTTATCACTGAGTAACTATCAATGACGGGGGACAAATTAATAATATAGTTAATAATAGTGAAAGTCGGAGGTGAGATTGTACAGGGGTATTTTAGCTGAGGGAATGGCTCTTCTGATAATTCAACAAGAATATCACCGGAAATTAAAATGTCACCTCAAACTTCTGCTTCGGCGATAATTTTTCAATTTTCAGTCAAACATATTATTATTTATCATGATATTTCAATCTTGGCGTTTTACTCGATACAATATGTATTCACACGCCATTTTTCTATTTTCAAGTGGAAACTATCAATTTTTCACAGCTGAATATTTTTCCTGGGGAATAATAATCTTGGGACGAGAAAATTTTGGGGTGTAGAACTGAATGAAGTACATTGTTGGAAAATTACACTTGAAATTCCAATCAAAAACATTAAAATTTCAACAATAACAAAGTGACATGAATTTTCTGTAGAATACTTAATCGACGGATCAGTTAATTTCCTGAATAATCTGATAATTCCCAATTTCCAGGTCCACATGACAACGAAAAACCGTCAAAAGCTTAAAAATCCAAGTCTTCATTAGAAAATCAATCACCAGTCAACTCCAAACTTCAATTCCCATTTTTAATTTCAATTCAATTCAACCTCAAATAACTAATAATTCAGATAACCCACTGTCAAAAAACCTATAAAAATCCGTTCCATGTAATTTTCCAAATTTCCATGCAAACTCTCAATTTCTTACAATATTTCTGAATAAATTAATCTTGAGACAGAAAAATCCATCCAGGTGACCTCAGTAGACTTAATTTTCGTCTGAACACAATTGAGACTTAATTCCCATAAAACCGGAAATACTTGGTGTAAGTGCATTACGTCAGAAGCTATACAGATGTCGATGGTAATCGAACAATAGGAGAAATCCATCCGGGTGTTTAGCACAACGGGAGAGAGCACCCCAGGGTGTCCCAGTGTCTGTTGCCCAGGCCGTCGCCGAATGTCAACGGAAAATTCAGATTTCCATCAGGCAAATTTCCACAGCACTTTGTGGTATACGTAACCACGAACCCTTCATTCATAAATTATGACATCCATCCCATCCGGGGGTGCGTGCCCCCATCGTTATCGTAAATTCATTTCCTTTGGAATATTGCCGTAATAATTCCGTAATTATCGATATCACTTCGGAGTGGAAAGAACAGCTTAATGTACTGCTTCCCACGAGAAAAAAAAAGTCTTTAGGGACACTGGGGAATATTAGGGTCACGTGCAGTCGTGTGGGCAGAAGATGTGACACTTGTCGCACCCGTTGGCCTGAGAGTACATTAAAAATATCAAATTCAATTTAATTTCCACGCGTTTTCACTTCTTCCTTCCAAAAAACCGAATCATTCAGTCCCAACTTTCGTAATTTTCTCGAGTTACTATGGATTAATTTAATTAATTAATTAATTAATTATTAATTGATCCATTTTTATTAATTAATTTAGTTTTATTGATTAATTAATTAATTAAACCTTTACATATTATGGCATAATTAATTACACCGTCTTGAGGGATAATTATGGCCCGTCTGATTACATCGAGAATTCATCACACTTCATTCTATCATAGCACAATTCATCGGGACGTGATTACAACAGAAAGAATTACAATAGCAACTCAATTAAAAATTCCATACGATAACAAATAAAGGAGAGATGATAAAATTGAAAATTTGAAACGCACGCAAATAAACAAAATCGCAGGGTTCACATTTAAATTTGATGGAAATACAAATACTGCAAATGTTGTAGTTAATTAGTTATGTGATAAGTAATGCTGTAATTGATTGTCCCTGTCATAAGTATCTGTAATAAAATGTAATGTAACAACACCTGATCGTAATAATTAGAGGGAATAATTAGATTACCAAATCGAGTCACTTTGCAATTCGCCTCTTTAAATCAACACAATTTATTTATTTAACGATATCTGTCAAATTAGTGGGGAAAATTGACAGACTCCATGGGAATTATCGGATAGTTAATTGTTTTAATTAATTGTTTATAAAAAAATATAAATATCGTCGTTAAAATTGTAGATTATTCTCATCGATAAAGAGACGACATTTTTTCATCTGTTTGTGCTCCTTGTGTTTCAAATCCCCAAGTTAATTTGAATTCTAGATAATTAAGTCACAATTTTATAAGAATTTTTGTTGTATCATTCCTTAATTTAATCAATTCTAAATTGTTTAGTACGAATTTCTGTTATCACTGACGTTATTGTGGGATTTGAAATTTGATTTGGATTGAAATCCAAAAATTTCACCGGCGCGAGAAAAAATTTAAGAGGCAATAGGTAGATAGGTTGTATATTCTGACTGGTAACTAAAATAACGCGGAGTGATTGCTGTTCCTTTGACACTGCAATTTGACACATGTTTTTCCTGATAATCGCAGAAAAAAAATTGCATTCTAATTACTGCCCTTCTGCTATTAATTATCATTCCCAATGCATCTGGAGAAATTTTCAGTAAAAATAACGGAACAGTTGACGTAATCCGAGAGATGGAATCTTTTACCAGTATTTTTAAGAATGGAAGAAAATTTGCGACATTGAGAATTTTCGCAAGTTGATCAATGAAAACAGTCCGAAATTGTCACGTAATTTTACCCGAACGAGTAAAATCTTACAGATGATTCTCGATTTGTTTTGCCTGAAAAATAAAAAATTCATGAAGTTCAATTTTTATGAGGCTCGTGTGTTGCTTGTACGTTCTGTTCCGTAAAAGTTTTCAATCGTTGGGGAAATAATGACGGAACTACTTGGCGTAAACACAGCGGTGAGTCATCAGACTAGTGGGTATTTTTTACGAAAGAGATCGTAGAGTTCACGTGACAATTCGAATAATTTCTATTCCAACGAGATCTTCTACGCGTGCCTCGCAGGTGGTAGCATGTCTTACGGTCATTCGAGATATTTCGATATATTTCGATATATTTCGATATATTTCGATAAAAATCGATAAATTTCGAGATCGATTCCCCTTGTCCTTTTCATCTTCTATAGCGCCGCCCCGGCCGCAAGCGGCCGGGACGTTGACCTCATTAAATGTGTGTATAGTATAGTGTGATGAGGTGACGATGCGATGTATGGTAGAGATGTCGCTTTCGATTATCGCAGTTGAACGATTATCGATATTCAATGTCAATTCGAGATATCCATGTATTTTTTATATAAGGATATTCCACCTCTCGTTTTTTAATTGAACTTCACTTCTTTCACGGACTAGTTCTACTGGTTATTTTTACTTTCTTTTTCTCAACAATTTTTACTAAATTTTTCTCTCCGCGTACGCTGCATTCATCAATTCGCAATTCATTGTTCATCCCGTATTTTTCCCCGTCCGTCTGTCTCCGGGACATTCTCCCAAAACCGCAGGTCAAAAGAATAAGCATCCTCCAACAGTAAAAGCTTTGACTCAATAAAAATCACAACGACGCGAATTCCTGTCGCGTTTTGGCACTTCTGTCGGTGACGACTGCAAATAATCACAGGAATCAATCGAATTTGGAATTCTAACTACCGGATCTCTCACGTAAGGAACGAAAATATTATCGTAACCCTCGAAGACTGTCGACACGACGTCATCGCTTGAGCGATAAATTTCGCTGGTCGATTTGAATCCATCGATCGTTGGGTTGAACGATCCTTTGCTGAATGTTCGACGTTCCCTGGAGCGAGTGAAGAGTCGAACCATTCGAGTGAACGGCAACTCGAAGCAGAGGAACAGAATCACAGAGAGGAGCATCGTAAGTCCCAAATTACCGAGGAACACATGCACCTGAAGAACACGAAAATAATAAAAAAATTAATAATTAGAACGAATTCCCTAATTACATTACACCGTCTTGAATAAAATCCCAGGGTTTACATTTAAATGTGATACAAATACAAATATTGCAAACGTTATAATTAATTAGTTATATGATAAAAAAATGCTGTAATGAATTTTCCCTGTAATATGTTTCCGTAATAAAATGTACCGTAATTATTAATTATTACGCCGTAATAACACCTGATCGTAATAAGGGGAGGTGATCCCGAAATATTACAGATTTCACATAGAACAGATAGAAAAGATTTAGAAAAAGACGAAAAAACAAAAACAAAAGTAGGAAAAGGAAATACATTAATTGATAATGCGGTGATTTGTTTTGTGGTTATTGAGTGAAAGAGAATTTAATTTATAATTTAGTGAATGGAATTGTTTTACCGTTCCAAAAGTGCTCAGACTTCCGGAGGTTCTGGCGCTTCCGTTGTTGTAGAGGAGGACGATGTAATGAGTTAAATACGCAGAGTACGTCAATTTTCCAAAAGGCATCCATCCAGACCAGGAGAGCAAGACCCCAATTGGACCTGCAAGATCATTCAAAAAATCATGGATTTTCTCGGAATTATTAATTCAAACAAGATTACTCAATTTTCGCTAATAAATTCGCGGTGAGCTTCCAACTAATCGCGTGCAATTATATAAAAATTTCTAAATCGAATCGAAAAAAATGTTTTCGTCGCATGAAAATGAAATTGAATTTTAAAAAAATCAGCGGAAAATTCTTAAGATTAAATCAATGAAAGATTAATCACCTGCATATCCTAGGACTGTAGTAAATACAATCCATCCAACAGCAACCGCAAATCCAGTCCTGTGGAATCCCGCGTAAATAGCAGCTTCGACTCCGTTGTATTTATAATCGTCGAAATACATCCCTCGGGGGCCGAAAATTACAGCAAGACCCACTGTTATAGCAAGGACCCAGCCCAAGACAATGTACCTCTGAAAACAATACAAATTACTCCAATTCTACAATACCCTGGCTCCTGATTAATTGCGTTATTGTTGAATATTTATTGATCGAGTGATGACATATAAACAATTAAGAATCTCAGGTGCGTTTGGGTATGCAGATAGTAGATGTAAATCGGGCCCCAAGGATAAATTATTAAATTTATTTAAGTAATAGACTCTCATTTTTAAATGCTTATAGATTATTGGTGGAATTTATCTCTTCGATGAGATAAGATGAGATGAGGAGTTATAAATTAATAATAAAAATCGGTATGTATTTATTGTGTAAATTGTAAATTGTTGTTGTATGGGTTTTATACTCACGTGAGATATCTTCGGGGCGTTGTTTCGAAATTTATGAAGGACATAACCGAGAATAAGTCCCACGATGTAAGGCCCAGCTCTTGCGTACACTCGTGTATATATCTGCAAGTAGACGTTGGCTACTTCGGTCTGCCTAACAAGAATTTTTAGTAAATATAAGAAGATTGATTGATTGATTGATTTTTATGAAGATGGATTGATGAAGAATATAGTCTGCCGAGAATTTTCCTGTCTCGAGATCATTATTCCCCGAGAAAAATATTCAGCTGTCAAAAAATTCATAGTTTCCACTTGAAAATAGAAAAATGGCGCGTGAATTCATATTGTTTCGAGTAAAATGTCAAGATTGAATTATCATGATAAATAATAATATGTTTGACTGAAAAGTGAAAAATTATCGCCGAAGCAGAAGTTTGAGGTGACATTTTAATTTCCGGTGATATTCTTGTTGAATTATCAGAAGAGCCATTCCCTCAGCTAAAATACCCCTGTACAATCTCACCTCCGACTTTCACTATTATTAACTATATTATTAATTTGTCCCCCGCCATTGATAGTTACTCAGTGATAAATCAAACAGATATCGCTGCAACAAATTATTTATCTCTCATCATAAAACCACACGTCGACTCTACACATGTTACATTATCCCACCAAATAATCTCGATATTTTCTGAATTGTAATTCCTCTGACAATACAATCATAAAATAAATTGAGTCTCACTCTTTATAATACAGCATCGTCCCGGTGAGTCGATCGAAGTAAGTGATCAAGAGTGGAGCAACAATGGAGATGAAGAGTCCCACTGACAGCACAATGACAGACGCAATGTGTTTAATCCCCAGGACGACAAGTGGATACAGAAATATCGGAGATATCCAGACAAGCTGCATGTCCACTGAGAGATACCACGACTGAGACATGCACATGTTGCCAACATCGATGTAATTATTGATGTACAACAAATTTGTCCACCAGTTGTCGACGCAGAACTGCCGATTACTCCCCACCCAGGTGTTCCACTGGGGACCACTGCCCATTTTATAAAATAATGTGGCATAGAAACCGATTACCACTGCATAAGCCGGTGTTAATCTGAGATATCGATGGAAATAGAGTAGTCCGACATTCAAATTGTAGGTGTGGGGCTGTTTTTCCTTTCGTCCGAGCTCGGAGTACGTCAGGAGGATTCCACCGAGAAGGAAAAACGTATCTGTTACGATATTTCCGTTGAGGACGAGAAGATTCGTCCAAATCTCGTGCATCTGGAATTTGGTGAGAGCATATTATTCCTCATATGATAGATTTGAAGGAATTTAATAAAGAATCTCGGAATTCCTATGGAAAACTGCAATGAATGGAGTTCTCTAACAACTCTATAGGAGTTCTGAGAAACTTCTTGGAGTATCTCTTAACAAAATTACAGAATGAAATTTGATATTCCCCCATTTAAATCCCACAAAAAACAATAAAACTTCAAAATAACTAGAAGAGAACACCTATAGAATTAAAATCTTCAGGAGAACTCCAATAGATTTCCAATGTTCCACCAGAAAAATCGGTAGATCAAGAAAAAAAATGAGTAAACCCACAGTCGGAATACTGCTGACATCCAACTGCACACCAACAGCCTGCAGATAGTACCCATGACCATAAATAATCCAACAAATACTGAGATATCTCAATCCATCCAAACAGGCGACATTATCTCCATTATTCCTCGTATTCAACAGACTCTTTCCATTAGTATAGAGCGAAAAAGAAGTCAATAGCAACCGTTTAGTGTCTGAAATAATAATAACAGATCCCTCGATAACCATGACATTTAGAAAAACTGATAATCCATAATTAATGAATTATTCATTACCATTATGATCCGTTTTCTCTGCATCTGTTGTCTTAACCAGATCATAAGTTGTGCTGACAATGACGATTATAGCAAACAGGACCAGAATTGATCTACACAAAGATAAATATCAATATTTGAGTCCATCATTAACCTCAGAGAACTTGATGCCTGTACCACGACATATTTTATTGAGTACATGTAAATCAAATCGGCAATAACGAGCACAGGACGATCGATGTCAATAGTGTGACAGGGCTCAACGGTGACTGTCAAATTAATTCGACTCCCTGACAGCAATGGCTCCAGTGACATCTCCAACGCCCTCTCAACGTCTTGATTGTCGCAGGACGATGGAACACACCACAACCATTCGTAGGGAACAGTAGCTCCTGATTTCCAGTTTTTTACGTCCTGAAATAATCATCGATGTCAGTGTATTCGGATTATTTAATGAGTTGTCTGGTAATGCATTAATTATCCACCGGGGAGTGCTCACAGATGCCAAGGCTAGACTCTCCAACAAGTCACTGAGGTCTCGGGTTTTATTTACTCTTCCGGCTGTCTCTGATATTGTGAAGTGAACTTTTGCGCTGCACGCTTTACCCACAAATCCGTAATCACTCTTTACCCGCAGGCACTCGTCGTAATTACCGAGCTGTTTGTAATTACCGGTTATTACGCCAGACGGGATCTTCGCTGACGCATCGTACACTGGAAAGCAGGTGTCAGACATTTTTATTTTCAATTATCGAAGATTTTTTAGGGGTTCAATTGGGATTTTAGGGAACTCCGGGAATTCGTTGGGAAATTCTATTGGATTTTTGTTTATTTTTCACTTCTAGTTGAATTTTCTATTGAATTTCATTTGGAGTTCTCTGGGAATTCACTTGCAGTTCTATTGGAGTTCTGGGAAATAAATTTCGTTTTTCTTTATGTGATTTCAGTTTTGAAGATTGCGTGATTCGATATTTATTGGGACTCATTCTTATTTAGGGGTAAACAGACCTGATGACAGTTGGAGTTCTTCAGGAACTCCAATCGAGTTCTCATGGAATTTTTGGAGAACTTTCTTTTTCGTTACGCAAATCGCGTAGAAAATCGCTGCGAATTCGAAACGAGTGATTTCTATTGAAAATATTATTCGTACAGAAATATTTTATAGAATAATCTAGTCTTCCAAGGAATTTATTAACAAAAAATGTTGTTATTCTGCATAATTGTTAAAAATTGACAGAAAGAATATAAAAATTCTATAGAAGACATGCCAATCGTGTAATTGCAAAAAAAAAACTAATATTCCATATAAAACATTTCTATATAAAAAAACAATCCAATTTAATAATAATTTTTTAATCGCGAATCCTATAAAATCTAGTGCATTTCTTCCAGAATTTTCCTCAACGAAAAATAAAAAATCTTAGAAGATTAATGATGTAGTTCGAAAAAATATAAAAATCGTATAGAAATCGCTGAAAAATATAAATAATCCAATGCATTTCCTACAATTCTACAGTCCCAAGACATTACATCACTCCACTTTAAAGTGATTATCACAATTCATTCTAATCTCTTGATATCAGTCAAATTATCCTCGACATGACGAAAATACAACAGCCCGATAATTGTCTCGATTAATTCACCTGCTGGCGCGGTCAATGGCCTCTATTTACGTGATACTGCAAAATACGAAAAATTTAATAATGAAATATTTATAATTTCATATAATGTCAAGATAAATATGTAGATTAGATTATTTTTTTTTATATTGAAATGAAAATTATTTGAGATACTCGGATGAAGTTGTGAATTAATCTCATTGCTTTTTTTTTAACCAACCTTGCGTCAACACTGAAACAAGCTTGCGCCAACATTGGGGCAACCTTACCCCAACATTGTACCAGGGTTGGGTCAACATTAGATTGACGTTAACGCGGCAGTGGGTTTTCAAGAAATGAGTGACACATTGAATGAAATTGAACAATTATTTTTTGAGTGATGGTCGGAAAATTTTTTATTCACATATATACATAGCATATGCACGGACATTTTTTGAAAAAGGTTTTATTTGGAAAAACCTTTCCAATTTCCAAAGAAATTTCGAAAAAAAAATGAAAAATTAGTCCTCCTGACCCACAGGAATAGGAAATTTTTTATGGAAAGATTAATACGATAAAAAAAAATGTAAAACCCATTCCAAATTTAGTCATCCAAAAATGGAAAATTGCTCACTTAAAACACAACAATTACAATTACGTCCACTCGGAAGCAAAAAAAAAACCAGAATAAAAACCGCGAATCACTCAACGAATAGCACCAGGAGAGCCCAGAATTTTTTTTTCTTTCCTGGAATTACCGTGAGGTCATCTTTCACAATGAGCGCACCGATAAATTTCCGCGATAATGACGCTATAATACCCGCATGCCCCATCATCATAAATAATGCCCTTCACCAGTTGTCCACAATATTCCAATATCAATATTGATGAATTATGAGTGTCGCAAGCACTCCAGGCTCGAATAATTGCGATGAAAGGTACTCAAACCGTGGAAACAATTACTGTTCAATCAATTAAGTTTGTAATTATAATACATGTGGATTAACGATGCACTTGAGTTCATTATATTGATAGGAATCTCAGAGTCAACCCCTGTGCAAGGTCAGTCATTTTAATCCGACCTACTTAAAGTCAACTTGTCGACGCAATATTGTTACGTCGTCATATTTTTTTTTTCCTTTTCCACATTAATTGCATCCACAGGCAAATAATACGAATCGAGATATAAAGCGGCAATTATATCGGTAATTCAACCGCTCTCAATAAAATACCGCGAAATATTTGTTTCTATTAAAAATATATTTTGCTTTTGAAAAATTAATGTGTACGTGACACTGACATCATTTTTATATTATAAATATAAATATTATAGTATATATTAATTATATTATATTATATTATATATTCTATTATTTATGGAGTATATGATATATATTTGTTATTATTATAAATTGTTAAAACCTTTTTCGATGACTTTTCATTGGGAAAAAATTAATTAATAATTATAATGTTGAAGATAATTGCAATTTAAGGATTAATTGTTGGGCGGATCATTGGAAAGATAAAACTGACAATTTTTTATCATTTCAAGAGGAAATAATTGTCTCTTAATTATATTAATTAATTCATTAGAGTAATTATATTAATTACATGAAGAGTAGGGGAATTTTACGGAAATTTAATAATAGATCATTTATTATATAATCTGTTGACACATCGTAGCGATAGCTTTGTAGCAGAAGGGTGTAAGTACCGAGGAAATTAATTCAACAATAATTATGTTTTTGCAGTTCTGTTCCAGATTTCATTTGTATTTTTTAATTTTTTGTTATAATTTTTTTTGGTACTCACGCTGTTCTGTTATCGATTTATCGATAGTGTGTCATTAGAGATAGAAGGAAATCTTGAGGGAAATTTAGATAGAAATTTTTATTGTGTAATGAATTTTCCACTTGGAGCTGTCGCACTCTGAGAGAAGAACTTCCTCTCAATTCACGAGAATATTCTTTTATGCATTTTAATGATTGTTGCAAATGTTAATATAATTAAGTGAAAAAAACGGTTCAATACTTTTAACAACTCCCTGCGCAGTTTGAGATAAAGCGAGATTGATGACCGATTTAGATGATAAAAAATTGTGGGACAAAATGATATGATTGGTTTTATTTTGACTCTTCAAAATTGACCTAGATATTTACCAAAATAATAATTCCCAAGAATTTATTCCAGCGGGAGATCATGCAGGGGTTTAAAATATCTAATTGTCTCTAGTGCTCCTTATCAGACCTAATAAGTTCCTCGATTCTCGCTATCG
Organism: Fopius arisanus; assembly: GCF_000806365.1. NCBI lineage: Eukaryota > Metazoa > Arthropoda > Insecta > Hymenoptera > Braconidae > Fopius > Fopius arisanus. The sequence continues at coordinate 909,630 of NW_011887757.1, forward strand.
ATACATCATTATCGCTGTTGAAAATCAATAGTCAAATCTGTTTGGAGTTCATGAAGTTCCTTGAGATGTTCCCCTAAATCCGTCTTCAGGGAGATTCAAAAAATATTTAATAGAAAACCCTCACGCTTGTCCAAGAGATTCTATTGAATTTCTGTTGAGAATCTATTAAAAAAACTCCGGAAATTCACGGCGAAGAAGTTCTAAAGAAAAATAAAAAGTCTATTGACTTCCTGCCCCCAAATATCCATTTTCGTATTGACACAAATTTTATGTTCTTTTATTTTCTAAAAACAAATTTTTTTTAATAGAAATAAAAAATAAAAAAATAGAAAAAAATATAGAAAAATATAGAAAATTTTATTTTCTATAGAAACGATGAAAAAAGAAATCGGAAGAAAATATAACTTCAATAAGCGGGAGTAGAACTCCAATTGAAATTTACTGAGAACTCCGTGGATATAAATCCCAATGAGAGCTATAGAATATATTATTTTTTTATATGACTCATTTCGATATTTTCTTCATCGGAAATTTTTTGATTGAAATATTTTTGGATCTCACCGTTATTTTTTGTCGTTTTTCAAAGAGAACTCTTATAGAATAGTAAAAATCTATCGACTTAGTTCCTCTTCAATATCTCTATCCAAAATATCACGATGGAGGTGCATAATCTCCTGTAACACCAGCGAAGAAACTAATCGGAATTTGCAATGGGAATTCCTACGAGAACTCCGTCAGAACTCCTATAGGTGTTCAGAACTCCAGTAGAATATCTCAGAGGTCTATAGATTTTCACGCGAGCCTTTCTCCCACTTTCCAGGTGATCGAAAAAATCAAATATGATGTTTACATAGAATTCCCTTAGAACTTCAATAGAACTCCTATAGACTGTCAACAGAACTCCTATAGACTGCCACCAGAACTCCAATAAAATTCCTCAGTGAAGACTACTGATTTGAAATTCCATAAAAATACTACATTATGCCTCAAGTTCTGTCCTCGTACATAATATATATCGAATATAATATATAACACCCACACACGAGTTCAACTCGACATTTATCTATAGAAAATACTCTATATCGATTCATCGTTCTTCGTAATTCCAATTACTGCTTTATAAAGTCCTATAGAATTCCATACATTTTATTTTCTCTTTGATAGACATCCGTCTATAGAGACTAGACATTTCTCGATACAAAAATATTTATTATAGCCATTGCATTTTTAATCTAGGAACTCCAGGCGAAAATTCATAGAAATTTCCTTTCATTTTATAGATTATCACCCGCTATAGCCTCCATCCCCATTTTTTCACTGATAGGCATTTTTCTATAGACCAATATATACTTTCTATAGATATTTTTTCTATAAAAAAAAATCGATAGGATTTTTTACGAAAATTTTCATATGAATTTATTCTGTAGAAAAATTTATAGACTTCGATCTCTGGGAACTTTTTTCAGTAAAAAAATTCTGGAGACGTTTTTCTATAGAAAATTTCAGTTGATAGGGATTTTTCTCGGTAACTCATTGAGACTATCGATCTATGATTTCTAGGCCACAATTTATCGAAATTTAATCTCTCACTTACTCTGTAGCGCCCAAGGTGTGTAATTGCGCAATGCACCTGCGTACAATCCGCCATCCCTGGAGCACTCCGGGGATGTTTTATCACCGGGAAATCCCAAAGGCTCCGTGAGCACCCTCAGGAGAGTCTCTTCCGGTCTGACACTTACAACAGCATTAACAATAAAACCATTGAACCATAAAACCGAGATTAGTCGTAAATCCATGATTACTATTTGAGACCTTCGGAGGAAGATCACTGATTTTTCCCAATCTATCAGATGTCAATGATCGATCTCCCTGGTTGATATAGATCACAACAATTTGGCAGTCCGAACGTCAACTGTCGCGTCAAGAATGCCGGATTCTCTTATATATTGCTCGCCTCGATGATGATGATGGCGGGGAAGAAAGAGAAACATTGCACGTTTATTCCCTCCCGACGCCTCTGATCTTTATCTCTATCTATTGTCTTGTAATGCGTCTAGTAATATCTATTATTGGTCATTCCAAACTACTGCACACCGAGAAATCCTCTCTTTAATCATTTATTCACCGGTTATTTCCCCCACCATCGGATTAAAATTGTTTATTAATTCATTAACATCAAGGGCATTCAGTTGGAACTTGAAAATTCATTCTATCACTTCCTTTTCAAATAAAATTCAATCCGCAAAAATCAGTTTCTGTATTTTTATCCTCACGTTGAATTTTATATTTTTCATTATTTAAATGTTATTAATTAATCATTTCCTACTTATAATTACGGAGTATAATGCGTATAATGATTTTTTTGGTATGAGTTAATTGTTTGATTATTCTCATCAATTTTTTAAAAATTCAATTTCGGAATTTTCATTTTTTAAATTGATTTCAATTGAAATTGGATGCAATTATTTAAACTATAAAAATGTGTGAGATTTGGATTTTTTTTTTTTGATTTCTCAAAATTTTTAACAAAAATGTGAGGATTTTTGAGGGAATTATATGAATTAATGCTTTTTTAATTATAAATAGGAGAATATCGGATTAAAAATTGTGGGAGGAATTTGTAATTTTGTAATTTTCTCTTGGACGTTCGCATATTTTTAAAATAATTTCGTGTTTAATGTTGCTGTAGACTGCAGTTCACCTGCCTCAATGCCGTTTTTAGAGGTAATATTTTTGGAATTTCGACACAATACCATTTCCAAGTATTATGTCACAGGTCTTTCACCTGTTTTAATTGAGCCAAAAATGTCAGGCTATATTTAATTTAGGGGGCAGTTGCATTTCGCGGAGGGAAAAATTACCGAATAAAAACAGAAGATTTTCCTGAAAATCCAAAATTTTCTCAAAATTTTTCACCTGCAATTTCTCAATACACAATCAAAATTTTTTTATTTCCACAAAATTTAATAAACCAGATTCTCATTTTATCAAAAATCCCAAAAAAACCTGATTTTTTAATCGTCTTTAAACGATCAATTAAAATCAATCATTTGATTGATTGAATTTTCAAAAACAAAATTCTCTTAAAACCAAAAAAAAAAAATTCTCTTAAAACCAAAAAAAAAAAAAAATCGTGCGATTAATAAAAATTTTGAGAAAAAATAAGATTACAATTCCTTTCTCATCAATCACAAATCTATTCGTTAAAAAAACTAATTAGCAATTTTTTCAATTAGCGATTTTTTCAATTAGCGATTTTTTTAAAATTATTTTTTAATTAAGTGAAATTTTTTTTTTTTCGCGAAAAAAAAGGAGTGAACATTTTTTAGTGTCAATCGAAGTAAAAGGTGAATGATTTTAACGAACTGGCATTCCAGTCGGGAGATAACTCCTTAATTCAGACATTGAATCAACAGGAGCAATGAGGTAAAACCAGTCGTTACTGTGACTCCAGCTCTCACCAACGGTGTAACATACAATTGGGCAATTTTCGGGTTGCTACGTGAAATTAACGATGCTGTGCCAGATTTCTTTTGAACTCGAATGGTGAAAGGTCAGTAAACCATTAACGCGTGAAAGCTCCTTTTCCAAGTTTCATAATAATCGAATCCAATCTAATATTTCATCGTACCCTTCAGGACTCAAATTCAAGTTCAATTTCACCATTCATCTTCCCCAGACCAATTGTTTCTATTACAAACTAAATAATCCCCTTTTTATTATAAAATTTTTCATTATTTATCATTTCTACAATTTTTTTATTGTCACTCCATTTAGTTTATTTATTTTATTTAGTCTTAACCATTCAACAATTTTTTAAATAATCTTTGTAATCAATTATTCAATAATTATTCTTTTTTAGAATAAAAACAATATAATTCTAGAATTAGAGAATCCAACGCACTTGTCATGGATTTTATAAGAAACTAATTACAATAATTAATTTTTTGGAAAAAATATTAGAATTTCAAATTTTGTTATAAATTTTATTAAGGGGTTACATGGGTTTAATTGAAAAAAAAACCCGCATTTTTACCATTTATTTTTTTTATAAAGGAGGAAATATTTAAGGCCCGATTGGAGTATCTGATTATCTCGTTTTTTTTTTCTTGCTTTTTCATCTGAAACTTTGGCGCATAAATAACATAAATGCATGTAAGCTGAAAAGAAGTGAGAATAAAAAATAAAGAGTCCGTGCTTTTAAATAGAGAATGAAATTATAATTGGTCTTTCATGCTGTTTATTGATTGATTAATCGCACTAATATTTATTCCCAAATAATCCGTAATAAATCCTAAACAACCTGACCAACAATTAACAAATTAAAAACTGAAAAAAAACCTCGCCCTCCACCTGAAATTAAAAAAGACCAAGGACCAGGGTAATAAACAATTCATAATTCCCAATGCTAGAAATATATTTCCACAGCATTACAATAATTACTCGGTCAAACATGATCCAGACCGTTGATCCTTTCAAAATTCACTGCTCAAAAACCAAAACATGAACCTGATATTTTCTCAAATCCTCTCACCAGGGAATGTGTATAAGCACCTCAAAAATATTCTTTGGACTCTAATGCCGAGGCAAGATCGACCGAGTTCCCCCAAAGAGAATAAAAAATAAACCGCTACATGATCAAAATAATGCCGTAATTGAAGTAATGAAAGTAATTCACTCGACCCAGTCGATTTCCTTCAGCTTCTTGTAGACATCATCGAATACATCGTTTGCAGATCTTTCAGAGTCAAATCGCCAGAGTAGACCAAGCTCTTCGAAGTGTTTCACCATTGGCATGGTGTCCTTGATGAAGGTTTCATGTCTTTTGACAAGTGATTCCATGTTGTCATCACTCCTGCCACTGCCCTGGAGTCCACGATTCAGACAGCGTTTGGTGCACACCTCTGCGCTGCACTCCAGAAAAATCACTGCTCTCACAATGGTCTTGTCGGACATATTCTGAGGACAAAATCACAAGAAGAACATTAAATATAATACACTGAAAATTACACTTGAAATGTGGCCCACTTTGGGCCCCAAAAAGGGTCCTTTGTTCAAATTATCCAATTATGATAATTAAATAATTATCCTCAATCAAATTATGATTGCACGTAAAGAACAAAATTGTTTTTAATTGAGATTCAACTTAAAATCTAATTATAAATGAAAATTCAAATGACTTTGTTAATGAAATATGTAATCACATGCAATTTTCCGGTTTTCAAATGTAATCATTTGTTTCTGGAAATTGACAATAATTGTGAAATTATGGGAAAATATATTTCATAGATTTTTAAATATGACATACAGTTAATTTGATTAATTGGCAATTAATTTTCCCTCTCGAGAATCATGACGTCCTCGTGATTATTTCCCGAGTCATTGCCCTCTGGAGAGGCGGAAAAATTCAGTCATCGAAGGTCGACGTTTCGAGTGTTTTGTTATCATTCCTTTTTTGTGCGTAAAGGTGATAGTAAAATTGTTATAAATATTTTTTCCACCGCTCTCGATAAACTCGAGCAATATTTCAATTTTCCTCGAATCCCAGGTTTAACAGAATTTTTCACTTGTGAAATAATTTCACTATTTCTCTCTATGTGAGAGGAAAATTATTCCATTTTAATTGATAAAGTGATTGTTTCTCTTGGGATAATAAATAAATAAATCAATTTTTATTGAGTGAGGATTTTTCTGTGGTTGCGGGGAAAATCAAAAGGGCGCGTAATCCATCAGTGATTACACAAATATTGTGTAGACAGGTGAGAGATATTCTGTGTCATAAATATAATGAAGAATTATTGAAATGAACAATGAGATAGCATTTTATTTGTGAACCAGTCTCTGGGTTATTGAACTCGTTAAATTACTGAGTTGTTTTGGAAAACTCTAGGCGAAAAAAATTCGATATAATCTATCAAATGATTCATTATTGACTCATTCCAGTAAAAAAATAGAGTTATAAGAAATCTGAATTATTGAAACGACTTAATTTCCGTAGAATTCCATAGAAAAATATGTAAATCAATCGAAAAAATAATTTTTCATGGACAATATTTCGTTTTGACAACTCAATACATTGTAATTTTTTTTAATGGGATAACATTTTATTTGTGGACTTATCCCTGGGTTATTGAACTCGTTAAATTGCCCAGTTGTTTTGGAAAACTCTAGACAAACTCTAAATTCTATATAATCTATCGAGTGATTAATTACTGACTCATTCGAGTAAAAAAAATAGAGTTATAAAAAATCTGAATGATTGAAATTACATTCGCAGAATTCCATAGAAAATTATGTAAAATAGCCGGAAATTTTTTATATAAAATATTTCGTTTTTCTGATTCAATGGATTATCATTTTTTATAGAAATTTGTCGGGATTTTACGATTTCGAATACAAGAAATTATTTTCTTTGATATTTTCGTTCCACGCGAGATTATTTTCGATGGCTGATGCATTTTTATTATTCATTGCTAATTAAATTCGTAGAGAAAATGAAAAATAGTCGTGACTATTGAATTACGACGACTAGACCAATTAGATTCGTGGTGACTTGTTATCTGGAATTATTCAGCGATTTCGTATCAATGCAAAGATTTTTCAACGGTTGCATAATTTTCAGGAATAGAAAAAATAATTAGTCGGCTTGAAAAAATTGTTTAAAAAAAATCGAATGAAAATGGAAATTAGTGGAGAATTATTGGAAAATTAATGAAAGAAAAATAGTACAATTGAAAGGAAAAAAAGAAAATTCATGTTTAACAATTGATTTTGATAAAAAAGAAGAGTGAGTTGTAAAGAAAAATTCAGGGACTTTTTTGCTTCAAATAATTGTAGCTGATTTTTTATGACTAGATTGCACAATTATCCATAGAGATAAAGAAAAAAAAATACTGAAATCAGGTGATGGCCAGTTGTCAATTCTATAAATCTCAAGGAGAAGAAAAAAAATATAAAAAATACATGGAATTTATATTGAAATTCCAGCATACTTTCAGGAGAACTCTAACAATAAATAAAAAATATCTTGAAACTCCAATTAAAACCGACACAATGATTTTTTAAAATGAAAATCAATTTTAATAAATAACTTTCCAAAATAAAAATAACAATTAGATAATACCTTACAGAAAGATTTGAAGTAATTTTAATGCATCCCATCTTAATTACAAACCTAATTAAATCATCATGGGGATTGATATATTTAATAAAATAGTCTCATTGTTAAATAAATAATGGATGGATGGAATGGATAAAAACGTTAAAACAATAAAATTCGAATTTCCCCGAACTAAAATGCACAAAACAAAACAAATCCGATGGACATACTAGAATTTATTGCTGTGTGGAAAATAACCTTACTTTAGTCCATCCATCGAGGTTATCCTGATTCCTAGGGAATCCATCAACGAGAAATCTGTTCTTGGAGCTCGTCTTCATGGCCTGATGGATAAGAGAGCAAGTTATAGCCACTGGAACAATAGTTCCATTCTTGATGTGCTCCTCGATGAGCTGTCCAAATTGAGAATTAGGTTTAGCTCGCTCCTCTCTGAGTAGATCACCAGCTGACAGGTGGACATATCCAGTTTTCTCCACGATTTTAGCACACGTCGTACCTTTACCAGAGCCAGGTCCCCCCAGGATGAACACTACCTCTGGTTTTTGCATGGCAATTCCAGATAATCGTCTCAGTCCTGGAAATTATACTGTTACTGTTCGAGGTACCAACGTACATCTGATTAAAGGCGCTAAGAGGTTGAGCTGATTATTTAGGTATGCTGACCAATTCCCCTGGATGCCCCTGATGAATTCATCGGGGAGTGGAATTAATTTTTTTTTACCTGATAATAACCTCGGGAAAATCATTTTCAGGGACTGGGAGGATTTTGATGGAGAATTGTAGATCTGATGGTAGGATTCGTTGCGCAGGATTGCTTGTTGTGGCTTGTGGATTTTTCATTTATCAAGGATTTCGGAATTGTCTTGGGATTTGGATTTTTTCATTATTACTGCCAGGTTTTACCGGTGTCTGCTGCACCAGCACACGTGGGGACTGGTGTTTCGGTGTTTTTTTTCGAGTCGGTGATGGAAAGAACTTTTGTGGAGAGGATGTCCGGTGGTTTGGAGTGCTGCGGGAGTCAGTGCAGGTATTATTCGGAGAATGGGGATAATGATTTTTACAGGATTACTCTGATAATTGAACAGTGTTTGCTGATATTTGTTCTTATTATTATCGCGATTACTCAAATAATTCATATGGTGTGGACATGTTTTTTTTGTTATTGAAAAGAAATCAATTGAGCATTTATTTTATTTTTTTAAATAAATCGATTATTGAGCGATAATCGATTAATCGAAGTCGAAATGAATGAAAAAAAATTGTTTTTTGCCCTTTCAATGCAGGGGACACAAATCGATTATTAATCAAAAATCGATTAATCGAAGACAAAAATAGACTATTGGACGAGAATCGATTAATCGAAGTCGAAACGAAAAAAATCAACAATTGAAAATATCGAAACCTCAATTTTGAATATGTTTATGCCCCTCTCGATTGTTCATAATAAATCGATAATCGAACCACAATATATCGATTGGCGTCGAAACTAATGATCGATTAACGTGTATCGATACGAAATATCGCACTTCACACAATATCGACAATTGATCGAGAAAAAATTACATATCCGCGTGTTCGAATCGTCTGACGCATGACAACTGGATGTAATGATGTTGATCACTTTAATCATTATGTAATAAATTCAATGTTTGGAAGTTATCCGGCGAGAGATGACATCCGCACGCTAGGTAAGAAACATTCAAAGCAATAAAATTTAGACTTGTTACGTGTTGTTATTGCGTACTTGAGAAAAATTATGTTTTATCATATAATTATGAGAGGTTAGAGGTGCCGGAAATTTATTTGCCCGTGAATTCTCATACTTTGTAATATTTCCAGATAATGACATCTCAAATTCCAAAATTTTGCGTTAACAGTGAATTTTCATTTCTGTGTTGCTTCTCGAATCATTTTTCTTTCATCGTCTGATAACTTTTTCCTACGAGAAGTAATAATTTTGGAATCGACGTAGTAGTCCTTGAAAAATCATCAATAACAATTGTTATTGATAATTGAGGCTCGATTGCAAGAATAATAAAGGAACAATAAATTTTTGAGTCTCTTTCAAGTTTGTTATTAATCGATTTGAAATGCTAATGTAAATTGAAGACGTTGAGGAAAGAAAACATTTCGCAAGAGAAGATTAAATTTCTCATGATTTATTCATCGATAAAGATTGTTCGAAGATCCATTAAAAAATGATTTTTTGATGTCGCGGGTTGCATAATATTTTTTCCAATTTCCCTATTGAAGTCTCTGCTAATCACAATTTAAATTCCCAATCCCCATAATTTTGCAGAGATTAATTAGTTCTTTACAACTGAACCGAGAATTGCCAATTAAAAATTTACCAATTACTAATCTAAGTCCACCTAAAAATTCATCTACTTCTGCGAAATATTTAATACTAAACCTTTCATCAGAACCTGCAACTTATAAATAATAAATAGATAATCTTTTTTATAATTGTCAGATTTTAGATTGAGAATTCACAATGCTGATGCTAAAATCATGCCAAAAGTTTCCTGGACTCCCGAATTTGTTGAGGACAAACCCCTGGAGGCACTCTCGATACAAATCCCCGGATATCACACGTGTCCACACAATATCAGTTCTCCCAACCGATCTCAACCACAAATCCAGGATAAATAATGGAATGAATTATCAGCAGAAGAGATCAGTGAGTGTTGCTGCAAAAATAGTTGACCTCTCGCCTCCAAAGATTCAGCCATACATGAAGCTGATGAGGATCGACAAGCCGATAGGGTCTTGGCTGCTGTTCTGGCCCTGCAGCTGGAGCATCGCAATGGCAGCTGCTCCAGGATGTCTTCCAGATCCCAACATCCTAGCCCTTTTTGGTCTTGGAGCATTCGTAATGAGAGGGGCTGGTTGTACTATCAACGACATGTGGGATCAAGACATCGATAAAAAGGTAGTCAATTTTGAATTTAAACTATCAGAGAATTTCTTTGGAGATTGAGATTACTAGAGTCTTACAGGATCAACTTGAGATTTTCCTTTCCTTTCCTTTCCTTTCCTTTCCTTTATTTTCCTTTCCTCATCCATTTAAAGAGCAACTCGAGTATTGAGTCCAGTTTTAAGGCTTTTTAATAAAAAATAATCTTAGAGAGTTCTAATACTAAATGTTAGGTAGCCAGAACAAAAAATCGACCCCTCGTTTCTGGCGATGTGACGCAATTCCAGTCTCTGGTTTTCCTCGGGGGACAACTCAGCGTTGGACTTGCTATTTTACTCCAGCTGAATTGGTACAGCGTTTTTCTTGGAGCTAGTTCATTAGGTGAGAATATTGTTAATTGATTGGTCCGTTATCTATTGAAAATATTCATTACATAATTTCCAACGATAAAATAATAAAATTGCCAGGTGAACTAAACGTGCCAGTGCAGAAGATTGAGAGTAATTTTATTAATATCAGGTTTAGTTGTGATTTATCCACTCATGAAGAGGGTGACTTACTGGCCTCAGTTGATCCTCGGGATGACTTTCAACTGGGGAGCACTGCTGGGCTGGTCAGCAGTCCAGGGCTCTTGTGATTGGTCCATCTGCTTGCCATTATATACTGCTGGAATATGCTGGACTATTCTGTATGACACGATTTATGCCCATCAGGTAGTCTTTCATTCAATATTAACATTTTTGTTTTAAGTCATCCAACAGATCAATTTTCATAATTTTTTATCATTTTACAATGATTTAATCTTCAAAAATATTAAATTAGTCTTTTAAATCGATATCAAATGCGTGGAAATTGATTTATTAACGATTTTTGGAGGACGTTTGAAAGAAAATGAAGTTAAATCTAGGAAATTTGGATTGATTAATTAATTTATTCGGAATTTGTAGGATAAAGTCGATGATATCCTCCTGGGAATTAAATCCACTGCTCTGAAATTTGGGGATAAGACGAATTTATATTTGTCTGGATTTGGAGCGTCGATGATAGGTAGTCTAATTACTTCGGGAATTATGTCCGATCAGACGTGGCCATATTATACTGCTGTTACCCTCGTTGCTGGTCATCTAGTAAATCAGGTAATGGTATTACAAAAAACTAAAAATCCTCTGTTTTTTTCTCATCGAATACGTCACTCAATCAGTAAAAATGATTCCTCAAATTTCTCAAAAGAATTCCAAGAATGCAATCCCAATAAAATTTCTACTCTAGAATTCCAGTAAAATTGACACTCAGACATTTTTAATTTAAATATTCCATTACTCAATCCGAATTATTTTCCCGCAGATATCTACATTGCAGATTGACAATCCAGACGATTGCGCCAGGAAATTCATCTCCAACAGTACAATAGGATTAATTTTATTCGCAGGGATAGTATTAGGAAATCTAGTGAAACCTAGGAAAAATGAATTGACGGAAGCGAGTGCTGATTGAACCAAAGACCGTTGCAACGATTGATTGAATCAATCAAAACTTCTCCAAAAATCTACGATATCCTTCAATATGTAAAGACAATCTCTCTGGACTCATATATTCTATATGAAAATCATTAAATATTTCAATAAAATACACTGAAGTAATTTTGTTACTTAAACAAAATAAATTCCAATCGAACTCTAACTTTTTTCTCCTTCTATCAATTGATTGTCATTTTCTATTTATATTCAATTTTTTACTTTTGATTTTTCACAACTTTCGAAAAAATGTCCAATAGAAAAAAAATATCGAATTCAAATTCCCGGTATTTTCCCGCGGTTGTCTCCCATTGGCGAATTTGTTAAAACCCGCGCTTTTCATTGGTCGCGTTTTTGTCAAGTTCAATTCTCGAGTTTAACCTCAAATTTTGGATTTTTGATAAACGTGGACTGTTTTGAATGGACAACTAATAAAAAAACGTCAGATCTAACACCGAATTGCCAGAATAATCAACGGCAAGAATGAAAGACGAACCGTTATAAATCAAACCATAGGGATTTATTGAAATAAAAAACCAGTTATGACATCAGCCCTGAATCACCTGAAGCTCAGAAGAAAGACAAAAATGTGAGTATTAACTTATTTAAGACGAAAAAACTCCAGAAATGGATAAAAATCCATCTTTGTACACTAAAAATACAAAATCTATTTTCTCCCCCAGAAGATGATTCTCCCACACCTCCTGGTGTTCACCTGCGCCGTGACGCTCTCTTCATCGCATTCCTACCAGAAAAAGGACCTGGTGCACCTGAAAACGGAAGTAAAATCGATGTTCGATCACGCGTACTCGAGTTACCTGCGATACGCCTATCCCTTCGATGAATTGCGTTCCCTGAGCTGCGACGGTTTCGACACCTGGGGTAGCTTCTCCCTGACGCTGATAGACGCCCTGGACACCCTAGCGGTTATGGGTAATTTCACAGAATTCCGTCGAGTCGCCGAGATAATCTCCTCGAGGAAGAACTTCGAGGCGAACATAAATGTCTCAGTCTTCGAGACGAATATCCGAGTAGTTGGTGGTCTCCTGTCAGCTCACTTGCTCTCGAGGAAGGCTGGAGTGAAGCTGGAACCAGGATGGCCCTGCAATGGTCCTCTTCTTCGTCTTGCTGAGGACATGGCAAGACGACTGCTTCCAGCCTTCGACACCCCGACAGGAATGCCCTATGGCACTGTAAATCTCAAGTATGGAGTACCTGAGGGAGAGACTCCCATCACCTGCACCGCAGGCATTGGCACGTTTGTCCTGGAATTTGGCACTCTGTCTCGGTTGACTGGGGATCCCATCTACGAGGAAGTCGCTATGAATGCGGTCAAGGCCCTCCACTTCCACAGGTGATTCCCCTTAACTGTCAAAAAAATTTATCGCGTTTTCAACATCTGCACGAGTTATTTCATGATTTTTTTATTACCCTACCGCACCTTTTGTATAAATTTCCTAGGTACTTTGCAATTTTTAATTTTGCAATATTAAAAAAAAAAATTGCAATAGTAAATAGATGATTAAAAAAAATAATTGAATAATTAAAACCCAATTAAATCAACAGATCGAAGATTGGACTAGTTGGAAATCACGTGGACGTGGTGACAGGCCACTGGACAGCCACAGACTCTGGAATTGGTGCTGGTGTTGACTCCTACTTCGAGTACCTGGCAAAGGGAACTCTTCTCCTCCAAGAGCCCTTCCTCGGGAACATGTTCCATGAATTCAGAAGAGCCATTGAGACGTACGTGAGAAAAGGGGACTGGCACCTGTGGGTCTCCATGAACGAGGGACAGGTGACACTTCCCGTCTTTCAATCACTCGATGCATATTGGCCTGGAGTTCTCAGTCTCTTCGGAGAGATCGACGACGCCATGAAATCACTGCATAATTATCACAAAGTGTGGAAGCAGTTTGGATTTACACCGGAGTTTTATAATATTGTTCAGGGCGAGGCTGGAACCAACAGGGAGAGCTATCCACTGAGGCCTGAGCTCATCGAGTCCGTTATGTATTTGTACCGAGCAACGAAGGATCCGTTTTTGATTCAGTTTGGGGTTGATATTCTCAGGAGTCTCCAACACAGTGCCAAGACGTCATGTGGTTACGCCACGATAAATGACGTGAGGGATCACAAAAAAGCTGACAGGATGGAGTCATTTTTTCTCGCTGAAACGACGAAGTATCTTTATTTGTTATTTGACACTGACAATTTTATCCACAATAATGGGCAGGTGGGTGAGGTGGTGAGGACACAGTGGGGCCAGTGTGTGGTGGACGCTGGAGGATACGTCTTCAACACGGAGGCCCATCCAATCGATCCTGGAGCCCTGAGCTGCTGCAGGCCAGTCCAAAGTCTCTTCAACGACAGGAAATCAGTGATGGGGAGATTCGTCTCTGCTACTCTCCAGGATGACGATTCCCAGGAGAACACTGTGGAGATTGATAGATTGATCGATATCAAATTGAAGGAGGAGGAGGAGAAGAGGAGAGTCCAGGTGGTTATTGATGAGGAAAATCCTGGGGAGAATGCGACTAGTGATGTCGAGGGGTCTGCGGTCGTTGTGGAGACCGAGGATGAGACCGGAGGTGATGCTGAGTCTGAATCTAAGGAGCAGGCCAGGGGTCCGGACCCTCGAAACTCAACGAAAACTTCACAATTTGAGGAGCTCCTGAGGAAACCTTTCGTCCCTCAGGCTCTCCTCGAAAAAATTCGAAGGCTCAATCTCTACCCCAGGAATTCAACTCTCGCTGGGGATTATCAGGTCATCACCTGCTCTGCTCAACCTTTCTTACAGAGAATTTCAATTGTTGGAGAATTCTTCTGATTAATGCATTTAACATTCGTATCTTTTTGGGACTTTTATCGAGAATTTATTTGTGGAGGCTGTGATCTTGAAGCCAGAAATTCCAAACGGAAATTAGATTTAATTCATATGGTCCGAGGAATCTGTTGGAATTATTTATTTAATGTACCCTTTGTGCATTTTCATTCGTCCTGGGGTCAGAGTGAAAATCCTGCGACATTTTTCATGACTTCATGACTTTAATTCAAAACATTCATTAACGCCACATGACATGAAGTTTAAAAAAATGTTACTGTCCGATAAAACGACATATCAGTGGAAATCCCCGAAGATTCCCCCTTTAAAATTCAGTTCCCATGTCTTTTTTACAGAAATATCTTTTTTTTCTTCACAGATTATATTTGTAATTTTAAAAAAATCGTCACGTTGTCGGTTTTGCCCTGAGTGTCCATTTTGCATTCACTCTTATTTTTTTTTTATCACTTGTGGAGAGAATGCATTATTAAAGAATAATGGAAAATCCCAATGCATTCTACGGAATTGGCGGTAGTTTCAAGAAAAATTTGACACACGTGACGTCACCTGTCACACTGATGACGTCACCTGTCAGCCTGCGCAGCTGAGAGATAATGACCACCACCATTTCCATCTCCCACCCACGCAACACCCAGTGCATGACTAATAAAGCCCAATGTAAGTTATGGATATCGTAATGGCATCAGTGGTCGGTTGACTCTGTCATCAGAGCCTTCAATCGTCCCGTATTTTTTTTATCTCGATGAGATCCAATCCATCGGACCCGTTAATTAATAAATAACCAGCGAGTCCATCTGCTTCTTCAACAAATGAGTTCGAACTATCAGCGACCAACTGCGAGTAATTATCAAGTTTTCGACGAGGACTCATACTCTAATTATGGAGCCGAGGGGTACGGTAGCACCAGTCCTAGTGAGTATCTCATTTTTTTCAGGACTTTTTTCGTTTTTTTATACTTTTTGGTTTATACCTCCATTTTAACTCGTGGAAATCTGATCCTGGGGTGTTTGGGGAGGGAATTGTGAATTTTTTGTTTTTTTATGGGAATTGTAAATTTTTTTTGTATTTTTATGGGAATTGTAAATTTTTTTGTATTTTTATGGGAATTGTGAATTTTTTGTATTTTTATGGGAATTGACAGAATTTTTAATGATGTTGTGGGTTTTAGAATTTTTTTCTTGATAAATATCCCGGATTTTTGAATTATGTATTATTTGTTAAATTCTATTGAAGGGTTGACAGCTCCTGTCAAACTTCGGTAATATGTCTATTTGTATTAGATTTGTTTGGCAGATTCTGTCAGATTTGTGTATAAAATCTAGTTATATAATTTAGTCAATTTTATGTGATCACATTTTCGGACTTTAGAATAAAATATGCCATTAATTATTCTGTTAAATTATATCAAATTTGTTTGACAGCTCCTGTCAATTTTCAAGAACCGAAATAAGGTATTACGATTTTCGAAATAAATTGACAGAATTTGACACAAAATCATGTCTTCAAACTTTTTTTTACAAAATCCGTGATCTCTAAAATCAACAGAATGTCATTAAATCTGACAATGACAATAAAAAATGAAAAAAAAAAAAGCAAAAAATTTAGAATCCGAAAAATTGTGTGACAATTAGTCCTCAGATGTTCGAATCGAGAGTAAAAAAATGAAAGCATTTGTTAAGTAATGAATCGATTAATAATTTGACAGATTCCATAATTTACTAGTTGTTGTAATCAGTGATATTATGACAGATTACGATAAATAAATAAATAAATAATAAATCCATCAAAATTTGACAGAATCTGTCGACACGATTTCCACGGCTGAAAAAAATCAGCGGAAGTTGGTGTTTGGTGATTGTTTAGAATTGAGAAATCACGTTTTTCCTTTGTAGTCATTAGCTGTTGTGTTATGACATAATTATCTTCCTCTGGAGGAGGGATTTTAGCTTGGACTCTAGGTGTACTTCCAGTAGTGCTTTGTAGATTGTACTAATTTCATATTCCATTATGCAAGTGCTCTCCAGTGCTCTCAATTATTAACAACCTCATGAAAATATTTAAACTCCCCTCGACTCCCACAAATCCTTGAAAGATTCAAACAATTCCGTTAATTTTTATAAAAATTTCAATAAACAAATCTCTCCCCTGTACAGTTATGATTTATTCGCACCAGTTGTTGACCCCCACGTGCTGTCATCGCCGCATGTTTGCTCTAGATAAAAACTGAAGATTGGTTTTTTGTTAATTCAAGACATGAGATAACAAACTGGAAGTCTGATTAACATTTCTCTTTCGTCTGGTGATGGTAAATCTCTCAAAGAAGCTCTAGCCTCTGGTAAAATTGCAGTAATTTTCAATAATCCAATAAAATTGATTGGAAAAATTTTAAACACCGGATTAACAATTGGAAATTTTTTAAATATTCAATCTCGCGTTCACTTTATTCACTGAATTTTTAAATATAAAATGTAACTAATATTTTAATATGTGAAATTATATCAGAATTATTGGTTAGATTCCGTCAGATTTGCATAAAAAATAGAGAATATTATGAGTTTCAATATGAATCCATAGAATTTTATGTGATATTATAAATTTTGGTATTTTTTAAACAAAATATATGGGAGGAATTTTCGTTTTGGAGTCGAGGATTTGAAATTTGTTTGGGGATTATTAATCGTAAGGGCAGAGCTGCTTTGAAAGTCTAATTATTTTCTGCACAAGCTTGTTAGCTGCATGCTTCCTGTGCTTTCTGTCTGTTCTTCTAGAGTATGGATCTATGTTGTCTTGCGATTCTCCAGAGACTCGATTGAGGATGGCACCGAGAGAAGATTCAACTTCGCCAAATGATTTGAGTCAGAGGAATCAGAGATTCGAGGGCGATGATCTCACAGAGAGTGCAGCCTTTGACAGGCAGACAGCCCTCATGGATGCAGATATGCACTGGGAGATGAATTACCATGAAGCTGCCATTTTCCTGGAAGTAAGACATTTGTTATTATTTTTTTATTCATCCATCGTTAATTTTTTCAATTCCAATCACCCGGTGCTCGAATTTTCGGGGAATATCTCTGAGTCTAAGGGAGATACCGAAATTTTTGTTATGAACTTTTTTGTGGAGAGAAATGAGAGCTATAAAAAAGATTCTGATAAAAATTTTGGTATTTCTATTGTATTCGGAGATATTCCTCGAGAACTGAGCGAACCGGATGTTCGAACAGGAAATCTCATTTGAATAATGAGTTTTCCAATTATTTAGAGAATTTAATGGATAAATAATTGAGAATCGTGGGATTTTTGATTTTATCAACGCGAAATTGTAGAAGGTACTCAGGTGTTCTCAAAATACAGAGGATTTATTCTTTTCCACAGTGGAAAACTCCAGGAATTCATTAGCTTCCATCATAATTCACCCATTCCTCCTCCACATTTTATCATTTTCCATTGCACTTGTCTCACTCCACCAAAACGCGATAACCATGCCACAACAATAAGCCCCTATCACGCAAAAATCCCAATTTTTTTCATTTCCATAGCTAGTAGGGAACAATTACTAATTATTAATGCAGATACAGCGATAATTCAAATGAAAAATCAGTAATTAAATCGGTCTGGTAATTTTCCCAGTTCGATAATGTTTAATGCGGAGAAATCAAACTATTCGTCATTTCGAATAGTTTTTCGATATTTTAATGAGTATCAATTGGTTTTAGGAAGGAAGAAACAATGAGAAGTTCGACTCTCATCCGAGACATCCGGAGGATCTTCCAGCCTATCTTCTGGTTCACAATAGTTGGTACTACGGTCTTGATCTTCTCACTTCATTAATTCTCCTGGCTTTAGCCTTTGTCGAAGAACCAGCTGTCCCTCTGTTCCAGGTCTGAATTCAATTAATTTTCAAGAATTTTTCCGATAAACAATTCTCGACAGAATCATCCTGCTGCTAATTACGACACGTGCATTTTTTTATTATTACATTTTTTATAGATACAAATGAGAGTTGAAAGAGATATTCATGGGAATTTCGCTGTTCTCCTCAAATTTCGAGATATTTCGTAAAACCTCGCGTTGAAAAAAATTGCAGTGATCCTAGAATTCATGTAGAAATTGAAAATTCATGAACTTCTTCTATAATAAATTAACGAATAAATATTTATAGAGAAATCGTAAGGGGCGATTGAATGATTTTTCAGAGATACTCCAAGAAAATAAAAGATTTCGGAATGAAACAGTAAATTATAGATCCGGAACGATTGGATGTAGAAAATGTAATATAATAAATAATTTTATAATATAATAAATAATTTTATAATATAATAAATCATTTTTGTTTTATTCAATTCTAGTTACCAGTCTGGGCCCATGGATCCATCGAGCTTCTGGCGTTATTAACAATTGGAGTGGAGTTGGCATTAAAACTTCGTTGGATTGGTTGGGGCACAATTCTCAAACACAAGAGGACAATGTTAAAGGTAAAATTCAATGGAAATATTAATTATTTCCATTCAAATTATTTTGCATATCCAACACCTTCATTTTTTATAACCTAAATTATATCAATTTATCAATCAATAATTGAATAGTAAATAAAATTCGTAACGAATTGATCACAGACGAAATAAATGAGCAAATAATCATTTTTATTAAAAATAAAAAAACGATTTTTCTTAAATGAGAAAATATCTGGTATTGTCTAGTGGCAGGTTTGAACTTGCGAAGTCCAGATTGTGAAACGGACGCTCTTACCAATTCAGCTATGATACAATAAAGTTTAATATAAATAATTTTTCATATCAAATCATCATGTTTTTGGATTAGTAATTGTCATATCGAAATTTTAATAATAAAATTTGCAGAACTGTTTTGAAAACCTTGTAAATATTCTATAATTCACCAAAACAAACGCTTAATGGGGATCGGAGATTGATACAGGAATAATCCAGATCAGTTGGGATAAACTTATTACATATGCATGTGATCCATTCAACCAGACAATTTGCGGTGATATTAAATCGTCTTTTGTGGATTAAATTACCGGATCGATCCGGTTTGCCCTGGATCTAACCAGTTCGATAATTTATTAAATAAAAAATTCAGTTCTGTATTCTATTTTATTTTATTTTTCATTTCATTCTATTTTTCTACAAAAGTTCATTATTATTAAATTACTATTGACATTTTCTTTCTTCCCTGAGACGAACAATCTGTATGAATCACAATTTTTTCGTTTTCGTATCAAAACCGAATTATAACTTCTATTTAAATTGTAATAATGTATTTTATTATACTTATAATTAATCTCTTTAGTTTTACCATTGCAGTCTCCAGGATTCGCTGTCATGTTGCTCAATAGCTTGTGAAGTCCCAACGGATTTCCTGAAATTTTAATCACGTTAAGAGGGGATTACAGAATTAATTGTTTAGTTCAACAACTTTTGCAGTGCATCACCCTGGGAATAATGTTCTTGGAGGCAACGACAGTTCTAATTCGTCAGTCCTCTCACGTGCGAGTGACGCGTGCCCTGCGTCCAATTTTCCTGGTGGACACGAAATACTGCGGGGGTGTCCGACGATTTATCCGTCAAATTCTACAGACATTGCCACCTATCCTCGACATGCTGGGGCTGCTTCTCTTCTTCATTACCACTTACATGGTACTCGGGTACTTCATGTTCTCCGAGGGCAACAGGAACTTTGGCACACTGCAGGACAGTTTCGTCAGCCTTTTTGTACTTTTAACAACAGCCAAGTGAGTGGAGTTTTCTAAACAAATGGGGAATTGCTCTTATATCGCATCTTTCCATTCAATTTCTACTTAAAAAATGTATTCATCAATTGGTGATTTTGTTATTATTCTTTATCTCTCAATTATCTAGAATGAAATAGAATAAAATAAAACAGAATAGAATAATTATAAAATTTCGGATTCTCCATGCGAAATCATGAATTATTTGATATTTAGACTATCGATCAATCGATTTTTGGGACTAATTATAGTCTAAATAATAGATGAGCAACGGAATGATACAGCGTGATAAGACAAAGCTAATCACGAGATTATTCTAATCAATATTTCATAACTCATTGATTGGCGCATGATCTTCAAGTGACGATCTTCCCAAGGATTATTATTCAATTAAATCTTCAATTATTTATTTATTCTTTGTGTCTAGATGTTCAAATAACGCAAGGCTAATTACAGGGTCGAATAATTGCCGATAAATATATTTTTCTCATTAAACACTACGTCTGCAGTCAAGATGAGATAATAATCGACTTCAAAATAAATGCAAGGCCTTTTCCAGCAAATAAGGAATTATAAATAATGATAAATAATAAAAAAAAAGGATGTGAGAAATTGGGAACTAATTTATTTTTTGATTATTCCGTTATTCAACATTATGTATGAAAAATTCTCGTTTTATCCACGAAATTATCAATTAAGTGATCAATGAATATTAATTAATTATTATTAACAAGCGTATTTCGAGCGCTTCACACCCGCCATTATGGACAAATATTAATGATATTTCATATTTAATTATTATTCATTTTCATATAATTGTTTTTAATCGATAATTCCATTTTCATTGAGTCTACAGATAAAAATTCAAATTTGTTTCATAAATGGGAGGGGCCTTATTAACAATTGAGTGTAGATTTTTTTTTAATGATTATAATATAGTAATAATAATAATTGTACATAAATTACAGTTTTCCCGATGTAATGATGCCGTCGTACTCCCGCAGCAAGTGGTACGCTATATATTTCGTAACATATCTCTGCACAATGCTGTACGTGATGATGAATCTGATGCTTGCGGTGGTGAACGAGACATTCACATCAGCTGAACGTGACAAATTCAAGAAACTCTTCCTCCACAAGAGGAGGGCTTGTCAACATGCCTTCAAACTGCTGGTATCCAAACAGAATCCAGACAAAATGCGATTCCGTCAGTTTGAGGGGCTTATGAGGTACTACGCACCCCAGAAGAGCACTCTTGATGTCATCCTCATGTTTCGGCATATGAATGCATCAGGCAGTGGTGCACTGAGCTGCGAGGAATTTTTATCGGTTTATGATGTCACGACACTTCAGTGGGAGCCACAATTCACGGGAATCCCCTGGTATCATACAGCATGGCCTCCACTGCAGATGCTCTGCACAGGAGCTAATGCTGCAATCATGTGGCCCTATTTTGAGAGTCTCGTCTGTGAGTTATTCCTCTTGCATTTTAGAAGAATCAATTGTCTCTGATTTTTAAATATTTTTGAATATTTTTTTCCCATTTCTTAATAAATCATAATTACAATAACAATAATAAATAATAATTTAATAATACTAATAATATTATTGATGATCATTAATAATGGGATTAAGGATCATTTTTTTTGGGAGATTATTCAAATGAACAAAGAGAAATTAGAAAACAAGTGGTTGACTTTGATGATTTGTTTGCAGATGCCACTATTGTTGCTAATGGAGTGGCGATGTTTATCAGATTATTCCAATCGAATGCTGATTTGATAGAATCCGCGCACAGATTTGCCGCCTGCTGGGATACACTTTTATTTGGTGCATGTGAGTAAATGAAAAAAATTGATGGTCAATCAGTTTTTTGAATATTCATCATTAATTCCACGAAACATCAATCAAAATTTCCACTGAAACTTAAACTCTCCAATTTTCTCTTGATAAAAAAATTGTATACATTTTTTATTAGAATTGTTCACTAGAATTTTCAAAATCTTTCATTTCTTTCGTATTTTAAAATACAAAAAAACACCAGAAAAACTTGGAAAATCTAATTTCGAGAATTGAAAATAATTTCCATTAGAAGATGGAATTGAAATTAAAAATGCGTGATTTGCTTTTAAGTTTTCGTTACTGAGGCTTTGATAAAAGTCCTGGGATTGGGTATGCGGAGGTATTTGAGCTCTGGATGGAATCTCTTCGACCTGGGGGCCTCCATCATGTCCCTAGTCGCTTCGTGTGCTCTGACCCTCTTCCCCGGGGCAACAGTCCTGGTGATCTTCCGACCACTTCGTCTTCTCCGATTATTCAAAATGAAAAAGAGATACAGAGATGTCTTCGGAACTCTCGTTATTTTATCACCGTTGATGTGCTCCACTGCCATCGTCATGCTCATTCTGTATTATTTCTTTGCCATCATTGGAATGGAAATGTTTGCTGGCTATGACATGAGAAATTGCTGTGTGTAAGTATCTGTTCTATTAATTATCTTGAAATTGAAATTGAATTTTATACAAAAAATCTTCAAACGTTTTGAAATTCTCTGGGAATTTTCCAGATTTCATTAAATGTTTACAAAAATTAAACCGTTGAATTAATCTACTATATTAATATTAATTTATTATATTTTATTGATGAATTCAGTGTCAATAATTTAATATGATAAATCCAAAATATTGGGAAGTCCTGATTAATTTGGGAATGAATTTTGTTTTATTTTTAGGAACACAACAGTCGAAGATTTCTACAAATACTCAGCAAACGGAAGTACAGCCCTAGGGTATTATTACTTGAATACCTTCGACAATCTCATGGCAAGTAGCATGACACTCTTCGAATTGACAGTTGTCAACAACTGGTTCATCCTGATGAATGCTTACGCAGTCACTGCTGGTCATTACACAAGAGTTTATTTCATGATTTTTTACCTCGTGACCATGATTGTTCTCACGATTGTTGTGTCGAGTTTCCTGGAGGCTTTCAGGTTCCGAATTCAGTACAAAAGATCGACATCGAAACGAGACGAGGAAAAAATGCTGCACGAAGAGGTTGAACTAAGATGGGATGAGCTCCAGTCGATTGTTCAAGATTTTCAGTTGCTGGAGCAGCTCAGAGGATTGCTCGTAGTGGGGGTGAGTTAATTCAATTCCTGGATTTTTACTGATTACTAGTGTTAGACCCGAGCGAATTCCAGTTTATTAATAATAATTTATGAAAAAGATGAATAATTTAGATGATTGATGAGTTTTACTAGCCGTTAATTACACCAAAATAGTGAATAGTGATTTAAACAAAAAAATAAACTTTTAATCAGAACAAAGTAAAAAAAATAAATTAAATATTCCATATTCGAGTTTTTTAAACATTTGAATTCATTTTAGAGCACGACAACGTACATTGGCTCACGGCCAAGAACCCGGGAAGTTCTTCAGAGAAGAATGTACACCAATGAGATATTCGAGTGGCTGGCAGAGGCAAAACTTGAAGAGAAAGACGTGAGGTGCCACGTGGGGAACAGTTTCGATGAAATTGGAATAGAAGACGGTGAGATAGACCCTGAACAGGTTGTTCTCAGTCGAGAAAGGGCACTTCATCATCGCAATGGAGTCACAACGAGTCCCATGTAATGAAAAATCACTGGAGATCACGTGGAAATCACTGATTCCACCATTTTACATTCAATTCTTATTTCTCGACTCGTTCACCCATTTAACATGTCACCTTTCAATCCTCAATCTTTCTACGGATGAAAAGAGCTCATTAAAGAATCATAAGGTTTTTTTTAAAAACTTACGATTTTTTGATGAAATTATTTCGCATGTGTCATCCTTTTTTATTCAAGAACAACAATAACAAAGTGAACAACCTTCAAGTGCAATTCGAACGTTGAGGGGTAGAGAGATTATTTATCAGCTAGTCCTAATTATTGTGTTATAATTTATTTTGTTGAGGGGTTTGTGAGTAACTCATGCTTCAATGCACGACGCATTCCCTTTTTTATTTTGTGTCGATTACGATGTGATGGAAATCAAAAAAGAAAACGTCTTGATAGAAGAAAAAGTGAAAATAGTTCGATAGTCTTGGAGAATTTTAGATTAAAACAATCTGGAATATACTTCGCACGAGACGAATTAATAGAAAAACTCTTTTGATAAGAAATTCTACGGAAATTTTATTTTAAAAAATCCATAAATTTTTGTTTTGTAGAAAAAATCCCCTGGAATAATTTTGGAATGTCGATATTTATAGATATTTTCCGACAAATATCTCTAACAAATAGAATTAGTTCATAGAATTCGAAATGAATTTCAATAGAATTTTCAGAGTTCCAGTGGAAATTCAGTAGAATTTCTTAGTAAAAGGGTTTTCTTGTTGAATGGTTTCATAATTGAATTAATGACTATTTAATAAATAATTGGGTGTGAAGGCGAATATCATCGTGAATATTAATGAGAAAATGGCTGTTGTGATTAATTTAGCTAATCCCCATTTTGCATCCTCGAGACCTCAGGGTTTCTGTAATTCGCTGGCATTGTTTATAATATAAGTACTTATTTATTGTGAGCAGAATTGCCGCATTAATTGTTGATTTTGTACATAACAAATTAAATTTCGTCGTTCCTAATCATGCAGTATTTATCGTAGCTGTAAATCTCCAGTAGATTAAGTAGAATAATTAACTCGTACTACATAATTCTCAATAGATTAACTCATAATTAGCATCTGGATGAAATAAACTGATGAAGCTGAAAATGGAGAGAAATAGGAAAAACGTGTGGAAAAATTTTGTAAGATTTTCTGGACTCATGTGAATTCATTTTTTAACAACAATTGAGGAAAATTTCAAGTAGAGAAAATCTTGTGTCCGTTTTCGTCGTAAAAAATCAAATTGTAAAATTTTATGTGAAACTTATGGTTTTATAAAAAATCTGTGTTTAATAAATTTTTTATTGAAGCTTCCTTCATCTTTTTATCATTTTTTAAACAATTTTTTCCGTGCATTTATTGGTTTACTAGTGATTGTAATTGTTTTAAATTAAGCGTCACGATTATTTATATTAAATCCTCTAAATACACGAATCATTACAACAAAAATTTAATTTATACAAGAAATTTTTTACATTTTTAAACGTTTCTCAGAGTTTTTTTGCAAAATTTTTCCATACGTCTGTGAAAAATCATTTGTCAAGCACAAGTAAACACATTTGTTTAATCCAATTTAATAATTCATCGATAACCACTATTTTGTATACAAAATAAACAAAAAGAATTGTATAATGAGTTGACCCATTGAATCATGTAAGTAAATAAATCAAAACCGCCCGTAGATCTGTATAAAATCGATAACCAAACGTCCCACGTCTAGATTGTTCGATAACCTTACCTGAATCTGATGTTAATAATAAATAATGAAGGTATCATCCGAGTCCAGAAGTGAGAATACATTAACAAATTGTATGAAGGTGGTATTACTGAAGAAATAAATTTTTCAAATAAAAAATCTTCTTCGAAATGAATCGAAACAGATGTACAACTCGAGGCCTAGATGATACCTTGTGATAAATTTGATCATGATGTGTGCAGCTGGACTCCAGCACCTCCTAGGTTCGTTAAAGTGATGAGGTAACCATTGGCAATAAGTTTTTTCGATATACTTGTAATTGTTTCTGTTGGAGTGTCTGGTAAGAGCAGAATATAGGCATAACCACCGCCTCCAGCACCAGTTAATTTAGCAGCTAGTCCATAATTCTTAGCTTCAGCACAGATTCGATCCAACGAGGGATGAGACACTTGACATGTGGCCAAAAGACCTTGATTGACTTCCATCAGTGTCTGAAATTGATTAATTAAATAAACAAACAGAAGGTGAACGTGAGAAAAAAAGTTGGAAGAACCTTTGAAAAGCGGTAGAACTCACCATCAACTGTTGATAATTGGTGTGGATGCCCTCGTCTTCTCCTGATAAATTCCTGAGCCTCTTGATGACCAGAAGAGCTTCCTTGGACACCTGATCAATGGCTTCGAGGACAGGTCCAAAGATACTGGGGTATCTCCTCTTGAGTTCCCCTAATTTATCAACCAGGGCTTTCGTACTCCTCTGGACCCTAGTATCCACCAGAAGAACTCTCATCTGTTTTGCCCCCAAGATGGGCTCAAGAACTTCACCCCTTCTGAACTCGATAATCGATCCATAAGTGCATACAGAGTTGTCAATTCCAGAGGGTGTCCCATGCATGATCTTCTCACAGCTGAAGGCGAACCTGGAGATGCTCTCCAGCTGCTTGCCATCAAGACAGGACACCTCGTTCTTCTGTACCCGAGACAGATGAAGAAAACAGGTGGCAATGCATACAGCGAATGATGCAGAGCTGCCAAGGCCCGAGGAAATGGCCAGAGCTGAGTCCATCGTCACCCTGAAAGGCCTCACTCTCAGCCCCTCCACCTGGGCAATCCCAATCAAAAGGTAGAAAAATGCTTCGAGCGCTAGCTTCTGCTGGAGATTCGTGTAACCAATTCTCTCGACGAACTTCTGCACGTGTGGGTAAAAATTCTCATGATCCAGGAACTCTGGACAGTCATTCGACAGGAAATAATTCACTATCTCATTAACGGAGATATTAATTTGCAATCGTACTTTTGGCATCGACAGAGTGATCACCTCGTCGTCGAGTTCCTTGAACTCCAGGGTTGTCCTCAGATCTAAACTCGCTGCTGCTGCTGTTTTACCGTAGACAACTGCGTGCTCACCGTACAGAATTATTTTACCAGGGGCTGACACTTTGAACTCCATTGCTGTGAGAAATTACTGGATCTGGTTGAGATATCCAGAGAATTGTGAATAATACTTGTGACGTCTGTGATATGATTGTTTTTTTTTTGTTTATCGGAGTTCAGCTATGATTGATGGCTCTTCCACTGGTCGGGGGTCAGTGTCTTCTGGGAGAACGCGTGGATTTCCTTCAGCTCCTCTTCCAGGGCTGCGTTCACCAGCCTAAAAATTTTTACTATAAACCACAAGAAATTCGAGGAGAAAAACAAAAAATTGCCTAGTGGAAATCCACAATTCTACTATTAAAGTTCTCCTCAAATTTTCTACTCCTGTTCTATTACGTAATATTTACATTTGATATTTCTTTTCAAGATATTCTCGCTTTAATCCAAGTAAATGTGAGTACGATCTAAGGAACCATCACTTCTATTTAATGAGCCATTCAAGGTCACACCTTAATTCGATATATACTGAGACATGTATGACTTAATCTTTGAGACAAGCATATCACTACTGACAGGATCAACCAGGGAGTTTCGTTTTTAAAATGAAACCATCTTTTTTAATACATACAGATAAATATGTATGGGTGTTCTATATACCAATTATGTTAATGAAATGCACGACACATTTCATAATTACCAGGTAATTATAATAAATTGTGATGCAGTGGGTGTAGATTTAATTTTTGAGAGTAGTTTGTGTACCTGTGACGTTGTAATAACGGTTTGCCCTCGAATTTTTCGGACACAATGACAACAGCAAATTTGGCTCCACAACCGTCCGACTGATCCTCCACCTCCTAGAATCACAGACCGCAGCATTAATTAAAGTCTATTGGAGCCAATGAGATTCAATTAATCACCAAAAAGTGCTCCAGCTTTCTATTTTATTTTTTTTTTCGCTTTGAACTGCCGCAGGAGTTTAAAATCATTGAAAATCTTGAGATCGATTAATCGAATTTATTCACAAAAATATGTACAGAATATTACATCAGAGATTACACCAGTAAATTTTATATTTGAAAATCATTTGTCAAGACAACTATCAGTCCTTCGCAGGAGATTTTCAAATTAACAATGTTTTTTTGTGAATCTTCAACGGGATGTTTTAATTAACAAATTGAAATGCTTTTTTGGTTTGATCCTTTGTGCGAATATGTTGAATGCGAAAAATTGTTGGAAAAATTCTCTCGTTTGCTCTAGAAAGTTTCGGATTTTCTATCTGTTTTTTTTTATAAAAATATTTGAATGTTTTGCGGAGAGAGATTAACAGTCTTAATTTTTCAATAAATATCGGCAATTCTGTCGCGAAATGGTGAGCGCGTTTATTTACTCCAGTTTTTGGTGAATATCTCGGAATAGAAGGCAGATAGAGATATTTTTGTCGATACCTTTTTTGTAGCTCTAATAATTTTCTATAAAAAATGTAGACACCGAAAAATCGCTATCTCCGTTCAATTTCGAGAAATTAAGGAGAAATCGGTAAAAAATGGGCTCATGCTTTCACAGCAAAAATCAATCAATCAATCGAAGGCATTAAAGTTTCATCATCCTGTCCCCAAGATCTGCTTGACATTGAAATAAATTAAAAACCCGAGGAAGTGTGCACAGGAATAAACCGACACAAGTAGCGGAAACAGATCGGGATACTTTCCAGGGGGTGGCACAAAAGCACAAGCAAAAGCCAGAAAAATCGCGCCAAACATCGACCCCCAAAACGCAATCCTCCCCGAGGTCTGCCTCACCCTGCTACCCCCCAAGTACCTCCAGGTCTGAAGGACCTGAGGGAACATCATCCCGACAGCGACAGAATAAAATCCCAGAGTTCCACAGAACGCGAGTCCCAATTGATCCTTTAAAATAAGCGGAATCATCGAAAAACTCGAAATAATCAAGAACCAGAAGCAGAAGAACGGATCATCCCCGAAGTGCAGCATCACCGGGACAGCGACGAGGAGAATGGACTTCTCGTGGACTTGAAACGAGAAGAGAAAGAACCCGAGGGATGTGTTAATCAGAGCCAAGAGGAACGTCTTCCTCGTGGGCCTGAGGAGTAGATGAATATTGGAAGGCAGAACTGAAGAGACAGTCACGAAAAATGTGATCTTGAGGAGTTGCGCAGGTGTAAGGATCTCCTTGAGCTTGACGATGACGTTTAAAGCGCACCAGATGTTGGCGACTTTGTCCTCGAAGAGTCCTCGACCCACTGGGAAGAGCCTGAAGAGAACATCGAGGGCTGCTGGCCACTCGATGATGAAAGGCCCCCAGATGATAAAAAAAGTCCCCAGGACGACGACTGCAGTTTTCAGGATGAGCCCCAGGGAGGAGCACCAGGAGTCTCGGCTCATCCTCAGGGAGAGCCCCAGGATGTGGAAGAAAAATGGAAGAGAGTGGTAGAGCTCCATCTGTTTGTAGTTGAGAGCAAGGACGAAGAAGATGGAGGCGAGGGAAATTAATTTTTTCGACATAAAAAGGACTGCGAGGATGAAGAGACCGAGGGAGATGGAGTTGTATTGAAAGTGACCGTGATCGATCAGGATTAGCCCGGGGTAGAGGAGAGAGGAGAGCATGAGGAGGTGGGAGGACTTCAAGTCTAGGATTGGGGGAGATTCAAGGAGGGTGGAGGACTTCACAGAGCACTCGAGAGACTGTGAGGTGTTTTTGTGAGATTTAAAGGACTTTTCGGACTTTTCAGACTCCTTGGATGACTGTGGAGACTTGGTAGAGGACTCTGAGGTATCCAAAGTCTCTTTCGAGGACTTTGAAGACTTTTTAGAAGATTCAGCGGACTTTAAAGACTTTTTTGAGGACTTCAAAGGCTCTTTGTAGGACTTGCGGAAGTCTTCGGGGAGTCTAGAGGACTTTGAGGACTCTGAGGACTCTGAGGACTTATTGGAGGGCTGAGAGGACTTTGAGAGCTCCTTAGAGGAATCGGAGGGCTCTGAAGAGTGGAAATACAGGACAACCGCTGGAATGAAGAGCAAGAGATCTGCTAGGAGGACTGACAGTCTCATGAACTGCTTGTGATCGTCGGATTCGAATCCTCGGGAGGTCTTCAGCTCGACGAACGAGGGATTCCAGAAATTAGCCATTTTTCCGAGCAACAGACTGTGGTACGCAGTCAGTGGTGGATAATCCAGACCCCAGTACTCCAGGTCGTTGTTTGTTGTGTTTCTGTACCAATCCTTCAACGGAACATGAACTGTTATCTCCTGCCAATGGCGTTGCGCCTCGTAATCACCGTACATCCGGGGTTTGCTTTGGCCACTGTACGGGTGGAGACTTGTGGAGATTCTTAGGATCACACCCACACCGATTACGAGACCGAGGACTCCCAGGTCAGACATTTCTCCCGAGGGAATTCTTTACTGCAAGTAACAGAGAACCCTCCGTAGAGACGATCATTACGTCTGGGAAAATTCAAGGAAGATCTCGCGATTTCGGAAATTCTAGGAATTCTCTCGGGGATTCCCCGGGTTTTATCAAAATTCTACTGACTATTTTTACGTTTTTTTAATACGGCTCCGGGGAAAATTTGTCCTGTCGTTTTAAGAGAAATGAAATTGAAAAGAAATCGCGAAATTAAAACAAAATTTGAAATTGAATAAAATAAATAAGAAGATTGAATAAAATGAACAAATTAAATGATTAAATAAAATAAAATCAGATTATTTGAAGGGCATTATAAAGTTCTAAATTAAATATTGTAAAGCTCTTAAAATAGAATTATAAAACCTTGTCGTTATTAATTTGGAGATACCACACGTGCATAAAATTAATTCGTATGTGAAGTCATTCAGTCAATAGTTCAGTCTGAATAGTAATTAGATAATCCGATTGTATCTTCGTGGCGTGTTTTTTATCAATGGCTTCATTCAGATAAGTTTTATCACGTCGTGCCATATCTAGATTACTCATCATATCGTTCATCATCGTCAGTGCGCATCAAAAAATTGAATGATTTCTCCATTGAATTCCTACAGATCTCTGGGGATTCCATCGAATATTCAATTAATTCTCTTTAAAACCAGAAATTCCTGGAATTTTTTCCGTGACGACTCGTAGACATGAATTTTTGGACAATTTCCCCTGAATTTCCCCTAATGCAAAACTACAAAAAACAGTGGAAAAAACTAACAATTTTTAATTAAAAAAATCTAGAAGGCAGGAAAAATTCTAATGATTTCTTTTCAAAATTATATAATTCTTAGGATTTCTACTGCAAGAATTCCCTAAATTGCTGCCCAGAATTCTGCACTGCAAAATAAATCAAAAAACGGTGGAAAAAACTAGTGGAATAAAGAATTTAAAAAATTCATGAACTTTTTCCAAAAGGATATCGCCAAGAATTATATTTTAAAAAATGGTGATAATTCTTGTAAGAATTCCCTATAGCATCAATTGAATCCCGACAGAATTGACCAGAAATTTCATCTAATGTTCATAAAAATAGTCTGCTCCATCCATTTTTTCCATGCAAGTGAATGTGGATATGTCTTCTGCTGCGAACTGATAACGATATCATGGGTACGTGAAGTCAACTATCATTGTAAACAATTGCAGGTTTAATAAACAGTAAAACTTCGAGAATTTCGAAAGAGAAAAAGAATTACTTACGACGTGAGAGGCGTCCAAAGACTTGATGAGTTTCGTCTTGATGTATTCTTCGGAATATGGCATTCTAGAGCTTCTATTTTTGTATTTCAATTGTTCGATATGCTTTTGAATATCTTGACACGTTTCTCAGTATGTGGGTAGAACCTTCAGACGGGTCAGGCCACATTGACAGAATTCCTGGTGTCAAGCACGAATTCCCGGAAATTGACAGCAGCGCCACTCTCTCAAATTGGCGGTAAATGATTGCAAATTTGAAATTATCTTTATCATTTTTTTGGTGTGGGTGTTTCCCATTGGGGCTGGAACAAAATTGACCGGTGATTTTTTTAATTCCTGATTGCATAATGACGTGAAATGTTAAAATTCATTGTGTGAAATGTTTATTTACAAAATTATGCAGTAAGTGGGCGATTTCTTAGTTATTGAAGAAAATGTCGAGAAAACAAAAACGAGAAGACAATAATAAACAGAAAGATTAAAAAATAAGTGTACGGACAAATAAAACGGACACCATTACATTTTTTTGATTTTCCCCATTTTTTAATTTTTTCATTTCCATCATTTTTTTATTTATCTTTTCGATCTGTTCCTAAATTTTGGTTTAATTGACCAAAAATTTTATTCGTCGTATTTTAGAATTGACTTTTGGTGTAGGATGTCAATAAAAATATGATTCGTTAATTTCCCCATTTTCGAAAATTGATATTCGAATAGTATTTTGTTTTCTGATCACAAATCTGCGATAAAAAGCTATCAGCTATCATCTCTTGTAGCGAAAATTTTGAAGGAATTTCGAGTTCGAGAATTTCGAACTGTTTAAGAAAACCACAAAATGACGGGAATAAATTCCCAGAATTTCCAAAAAACACGAGCATTTATTCATTAAAAAAATCCGCTACACTTCCAATTTCTCCGGATCATCCCCCCAATATTTCCGATAATTGCTACCTCGCCCCAACCCCTAACTCTTGCTCTTCTTCCCCTCCTTGATGGAGATGACGTATCTCTGGGCGACATTGAGAGGTGGTGAATACCCATCAGCGTAAGTGGCATCCTCGAAGAGTACCTCGTACTCCTCAGTGGCAGATGTTGGCAGCTGATTGACAACAGCTTTGTAAAAACATGTGGTCTGGGGATAGAGTGCCATGACGATTGAGCCCTTGGGGAAGAGGGCGTGTGAATCAGTCTCAGGATTGGCCCTCATCAGGGGCAGAGGAACAACTCTTCTCTTGGATAATGTGTGCCTGTCTTTCTGCTCCTCGTCGATGTCATCGACTTCGTATTTGTTAGTCGTCGCGTTGAAGTGCACAACCTCCGCCAAAATCCAGTTCTCCTCCTCCTCGGCGCCCTTCACCAGAGCTGCCACCATGTCTCCCATTTTGGCAATGTACGTGGACTCCGCGGGAATGGCCCCACAAAGTGGTGGGGGCTTTGCACTTGGGGTTTTACCGATGTACAGGGGAAGTGTTGCTGCTGTACTCTGCAACATCTTCATCAGGGCACCTCGACGAATCGTCTCTTTGTTTCCAGCATTTCTTGCTTGGATCCTCCTCTCGTTTCTTATTGACCTACAGTAATTACGTCGATTACTATTAAAGTTGTTTTGCATGTACTGGCGAAGATATAAAAATTGCTTGAAATTTTTATATAATGTTTTTGAAGCGATAACAGGTGTCTGTATAAAATTTGAGATTGATTCATAAAAAAAAATTTTATGGTCATTAATGATTCAAGTTTTTAATTAACACGGCCTCTTATGGAGGAAATAGAAATTTCTGTAAATATACTCCAAAATATAAAATTATGATGAAATTTTGAATTGTTGAAGGGCCCAAGTGGTAAAATCCAAGAGTACGTGGAGGGGTAAATAGTACCTTATCTCATTGATCTTCGTCAAGGCATTCCTGAGGAGTTCCTCCTCCTGTCCTGCGTCCTGCACCGCTGAATTGTACAAGGATTTGAGTTTTTGCTGATAATAAGGCGTCACTTTATCGTCGGGGGCGACTTTCTCATGAGCTTTTGTTATATTGTTAAGATTGATCTCTGACCTCGAGCGCTCCTTCTCGATATCTTGGAGTAGCTGGAAAATATTCTTCAATCGCTCCTGAATCTGAGTCGCAGCTGCATCCGCCGTAAATGGCATTATTTTTAATATTTTTCCTAATTAATTGACTTTGTTTATGTTTTTGTTTTGATTTTTTTGGAGGTTATGAGTATCGAGAGTCAAAATCGATATTTACTATCGATCATCATTAAATCGATTATTCAAAAATCGATTAGTCCAGCAGAATCGATATATCGATTATTTTTTATCGTTCGGTTTGTTTCGATAAAAATCGATCAATCGTTTAGCCCCATCATTCGATCGCTCGATTCAGAATACATTTTCTCGATAAGTCGAAAAATCATGAATGTCTGCGCATGTGCCTGCGCACCACGCGGCAATATTCAGACGATTCATCAACAGCTGATCACATACAACCGGTGAATATTCCGGATTTTCTCTGCACACATCATCTCTCGCTGAAAAAATTGTCCCATTATTGCCTCGTATTAAATAATTAGATTAAATTATTTACGATTTACTAGAAAAAAATTCTGAAAAGTGAATGAAGTGTTGAGTGATATTTTTAGTTCAAGAATTGTTCAGAATGATTTAGAAAGGTTTAAAAATCTGAGAAAGAGGAAAATGGCTTTGAGGATGATTTTACATGTGGGAAAATCAGTGCACGATGATATTTTAATCACTCCATACGGTGTAACCAATTATGTGAAGAGGTTGGAGTCACTGGAGAGAGTTGGAGTGCGAATGAATAAAAGGGGATTCAGTGGATATGTCGCCTCGGTTTATGTTTATTTGTTAAAATCCTCTGAAGTCTACAGAGAATCAGCTGTTAGACTCTTAAATCAATTGACCTGGGGAGCAGTTCGGGATGGGAAACAGCCTGTCGTCCTCCTGAGGCTGAGGATGCCAAGGAAACAATTCCTGGATTACAACTGGTGACTGCCATTTTTCCCTAATAATTCTCCATTATCTAAAAAAACATCAATTCCAGGTGGAAATATTGACGGTTTTTTTTCTAGGATAAATACGATATTTAAGATTTTTAATAAAATCGTTGCAGAATAATTCGGAGCTTGAGGTGAAATGAGGGTTAGATGGAAGTTGTAATCGTAATTATAAATTTTAGACGAATGATGCAGAGAATTCCATCAAAAACAGTTTAAATTTCCGATGGAATTTCAATTTTTCTTTGTCTCTGGAATTTCAGGGGTGAGAGAGTGACACAAATGGCAATGGAAAGGCGAGAGATCGATTATGCTCTGTCCTGGCTGTCAACTCTCGGTGGAGCTTTTTCAGCAATGGGAGATCACTTCGCTGACTATGTAAATAAATTTCCGCCTTTGAATTATAAAAGTATTCCAGAAATTCAATGGGAATTTCCAAAAGAAATTCATTGGCAATTCAATTTCAAAAACTGACGATTTCCCATAAAAATCCTAGCATCCCTAACCGCCGAAATTCTTTTTTTTCGAAAGCATCAATTCGTTATTTAATCTAAGAATTAAATAATTTTCAACAAGACGATTATCATTTTAGATAGTCCTTCTGTGATCCGAGAACGATATCTGATTTTAATTGCTGCTCCACAAATTTAAATAAAAAAATGTCCATATTACTCTGCACTGTTAATTATACAAATTTGTGATCGCAGGCTCTAGTAGCTGGTAAAATATCAATGCAGCAGTTCAAGCTGGCTCTTCGTCTGGAAGATCCATTTCTAGCCGCTCGATGCAAGCTCTACGCCGCCCTGAGTCTCATCCAACAGAACAAATTAAAAATTCCTAAGCGGATAATACCAGAAATTTATAGATACGCCGTCCAAAACAAAGATATCCGCTTGATGAAAATGTGTCAGGGCATCTGGTCGAAGCTGAAGTACCACCATGAGCTCGAGAAGAACAGGAGATGATTAATCCCTGAGAAAATTCCTCCAACTCAATGAAACATACTGTACAGTTGTAAATAATTCAATTATACTGGATCATTATTGTAAAGCAAAGATATTTCTTATTCCGTAATTTTAATCGTGAGAAATTTTGGTTTCTCTTACATGGGTATAGGTATAATAAAATTGTTAAGTATCGAAAAATTCATGTCTGTAATGTTTACGAATCGATAGAAAAATTTATGAACGAGCTAGGCATCCCATGGGATCCCAGGCTGGCAAGAGTTTCGGTTCTCGATTAAATACATCAAGAACTTCGTCCGGTACGAACTTTTTGTCCACTACAACTTCAAATACAAATTCATTGAACCAGTCTGATGTGAGTATTTGATAACCTTTGTCTCCACGTTCCTCACCCCAGGAGTTCTCTACCCTGAGTTTCTTCACTTTTCCATCGGTCTGGAACAAAAAGTAAAAGTGAATGATTAACATTATTTTATCTATATTGGCGAAGATATAATTGTCTGGAATTTTTACATGTTTTTGAAGTGATTGCAGATGCCTGTGTAAAATTTGAGATTGATTCTTAAGGCCGCTTTATGATTATTAATTATTAAATTCAATTAAGTTTCTAAAAATTCGATTGAAATGTTCCCATTTCTCATTAAAATCTGTTGTCATGTGGTCCAAAATGCGAAAAAAGAACTGAGAATTCAATTTTTTAATCAACATTAATCCAATCAGATTCAATTCCTCCAAAGTAGGTAGCCCTCCTAGTAAATAAAAAAGAAAAGGTAAAAGGCCAGGACTCACGCCAGTAGAAACTGCAGTGAAGGCCATAGCATGGGTCATGGCGGACTCGCCGTAGATGAGCCTGTCAGCCTTGCTGAGTCCGAGCTGAATATCAACACCAAAAACAGCATTGAAATCATGAGCCTTGAGATCCTGAAGACCATTCTTGGATGCAAATCTCTTGGAGACTTCGGAGCCAAACCAAACAGCTTCTCCACTCTTAATACTGTCAACAACGAGTGACATAAGCTGCTCTGGTGGCTGATTATTATAAAGTGTTCTTCGTCCTCCCACCATATTTCCCAGCAGCTCAACCTGATAAAGATTTCCAAACTCATTGGAGGGTCTTGGATCTGTGACGAGACAGACTTTGTCATCGACATTGTAATAAGGCTTGACGTATTTCTTGTAGAAGTCCAGAGGAGTTATCGGTCCAACGCAGTTGTACACTTTTGATTTGTCGTAGTATTCCCAGGTGATGGTCTCCTGGGGTACTCCCAGGCAGATACCAACGATTCGGAATATCACCTCCATCTGCTCTCTGATTTTATTCTCAAGGTCCTCGTCAGCTGATCCACGGTCCACCATTTGTTTCAGGACTCTGGCGTATTCACGCAGTTTACTGTTCAGGAGGGAATTCATCCTGGAGGAGGACTCGCTCGTCCAGGATTCTGGAAAACTACTCTTTGGAACTACGCCGTAACGATTTATCAGATTTATCAGCATGTCCCATTGTCCACCGTCTGGCACCGGTTCATATAGCAGAAAACTTGCGTTACGATCTTCGATTTTCTCCCCTCTCTTTGCGATTATTATTATGTTGTGGAGGAAAAAGTTGCTCCTCTCGATCTGCAATTCAGTTGTTAGTAATTTTTTGTAAATTTCCTGTCATTTTTCCTTTCAAATTTTTTTGTGAAGTCGATGGGACATGGAGAAAAAAATACTGGCAAAAGGTACGTGAGACGTTCCGTATAAATTAATGTTTGAAAGGTAAACCTAGGGCGAATGGCGAAATTAGAAAAAGTATGGGGTAAGAAAATTTACAATAGGTGACTATACCGTGAATTTTTTGGAGTAAATAATAAAATTAACTGTCCATCTCTTATTTTTTATCATGATTCTAGATAAAAATTACTGAAATCATTCTTCAGTCCACGATTACGTGACTAGATACTTCTGCCTGTACTTTTCTCTCCGTTTATGTTTAAAAAAATTCTAAATAAAGATATCAGAATGAAAAATCCTGTCTACCTTATCCCAGAAGAAGAGATACGCCTGGCTGAACTCGAATTCCTCCAGATTGTACTGCTTCATGAACTTGATCCTTATGACATTGAGAGCAGCGAACAGCCAGCATCTTCCTGAATTTTTCTGATTGGTCATGGGTTTGACCTCCGCAACTTTATGTTGAAACACATGATTACTTTTTTCGAGATTCTGTCGAGAGACGCACATCTCCACGGGATCATTTTTCACGCAAGAATTCTGCGCCTGAATATTTCTCTGATTGTTGAAGAATTTCTTCCTGAAGTCATCGATCACTTCAGCTGTCAGAACACCGGCTGTTTACAAAAAAAAACAAATTATTCTTCATTCCATATTTTTAATGCCAAATTATCGATTTTTTTTTGTCGTTTTTCCATTTTTTAAACGAGTTTCTACTACAAATTGTTCCATTTTTGATTTTTAACTTTTTTAAATCTTTCTGAGAATTCACGGATGAATAGTAGATTGAGGATTCAGCAATTGATTTTCCAAAAATAGAATAAACGTAAATAATGTCTAATTACTGATAACAATCGAAAGCATGAATTTGTTATTGAATCTGATAACAATTAAATAATCTCCAACGCTTATCATTTTAGCTTGTAATTCTGTCATCCGACAAAGATCTCCGATAGTTCTACTACTCCACAAATTGTAATTAAAAAATTATCCATATTACCCCGCATTTTTTTTGTGTGAAAAGAAATATTAATTTCAAAATGGAGAAAATATAAAAATGCGTTTATGTTTATTTTTTGGATAAATGGAATAATGCAGTTTGATATTTCCGAAGGAAGTGCTCGCAGGAGATTTGAGTTTAAAGTCTAAATATTGTGAAATCATTGCGAATCCAGTGGATTGGTTGGGCGGCCATTTTGTTTGACAAAGTGACTGCTTTTTCAAGGGTAGAGCGAAACCGTCTGGGAATGTTTAATAACTGCAGTCGCCAGACTAAACACCAGCTCTCATTACTTGATCAGAGTACTTCAGATTTTTATACTCAATAACGATCAGAGTAAATCCTAACATTTGCAACAATTTTTCCCTGGCGTTAATAAATAATAATCAATTGCACGTTAAAATCGTCGAACAAAACGAGTTTCCTGTCAACATCTTCTGAAAGATATCTCGAAAATCAACAGTCCCAGAGAAATCTTCATTGGAAACTTTTTCTCGAGCTCCTTGTTCCCCGCAAAAAAGATCTTATACAAAATTTCGCCAACTCATCTCGCTCCGAAGATATTCTCAAATAACGATTGTGTCAAAATCATAAAAACCATAAACTGGACTGAGACCCGACATGAGAGAATATCTCGGAATCGAAAAGAGACAGAAAAATTTTTATAGGAAACTTTTTGCCCGTTTGATGTTCCTCTTGAAAAAAGGTTCTAATCAAAATATCATCATCTCTCTTCCCTTAAGAGATATCAATGAATGAATGTTGTGATTGTAATTCTGGAGCCGAAATCGTGTAGCCATCGCCCGCTCGTATGTTTTTACGAATGACAATAAATAATAAACAATGATTTATTGTCAAAGTCATGTTATCGACGTTGTACTTACGTGTTTCCATTTTACGTAGTTGATGCTGGGAGATGATTTTGTAAAAATAATACGCAAATTAATGAGTAGAAAAATGCAAGCAGTGAAACCGACGCAGATGGTGGAGGCCGATGGACTCACTGATGATGTCAACGTGGAATGTTTCGGATTTTGGACGCCGGCAACGGGTTATTTTTTTTTTTTAATAGTTTTCTCAGAGGCAGCACTGCAGCAGACGCCATTGGGTGTCCATTGAGGGGCGGGGTTGTGTTTTGGAAGGGGATAATCTGATTAGGCACACAAATAAAAGAAGATGAACGATCCAAGAATTGATGATAATCAAGTAACCCAGGTCCAGATCTCGAAAGATTTTATTATCCCAAGTCCCCCGGCCAAAATCACGAAAATTAATTATTTAACCCCAAGTGCTCATCATTATTATTACCCACTTTTTGTCCATTATTTGCGTTTTTTTCACTTTCCAAGAGCCTAATTAATATTGCTAGGTTGTTTATTAATGTATTTATATTCGTTTAAGTATGTCAATACTTTAAAAATGGAAAACGAAACGATTTCTAATGATTTTTCATATTATTTCAACGTCCCCTGTATTAAAATCGTATTTCTCTAATCGAATCATTTCTAAATGAGCCTCTTCGAGTTTTAATTATGCTAATCATGTTCTTCTAGGGAATGAGTATTTTTCATTTATTCTTGGGTAGATTCATCCAATGATTATTCATTTTTTTCGAGACTTGACATTTTTTGCGAGAAGAATTTCCATTAATGATACTTTGATGTCAATTATCACTTTTAGACTTTTGTATGTATTTTGTTTAAATCACTGAACAACAAAATTTATTATCTAATCTAATCATCAAGAAAGTACATTGAAGGTCATAATCAACATGATGATTTTTCAGAGGAATATAATTGGAGGATTGAACATATGCGCAATCTTACTGGTTTATTCCTTCAGTACTAAAATTCTACAGTTTAGTAACAATACTTCAATGATAAATATATTTTATTTACAGATTCAGAATGAGTCACAATGGATTTAATGTATTTTTTGTCTTGTCTCTTGTCTATTTTTAATTTTCACTCTTGTTTATTAAGACTCAGCATTGGGTGTCGTGGGTTCGTCGACTTTAGACTCTAGAGAAAATGGAGGGATTCTACAGTCAAACGTGTAACCGTCTTCTCTCTCCATTCTGAATGTTCCCCTGATGCAAAATAATATTTGTAAAATTAATTGATTATTTCTGTGAGAACAATTTTACGATTCATCCATTGAACAATAATCATAAATTCCAATCTTTTGAAAATATCAATTAGAGATTGACGTACCACATGTGACCACTGGGTGCTTGCAGACTCACGTGACTGCTGTATTGAAAAGCTGGAAGAGTTTTTGAAAGAACAGGTTCCTGACCTACGACACCTCTACCACGAACAGTCTCCAAAGTCCCGGACAGGCTGAATATTCGCCAATGTCTCTCTCGTAGTTGCACGCTGAGATCTCCTAGATTCTCCAGACGAATACAATAACGCCACTAGTATAAATAAAACAGACAAAAAACAAAAAGTTCAATCAAATTTGGTTTACATATAAATATAATCCATTAATCCATAAATATATATCCATTAATCTTATCACTTTTTTTGTATCCCTCATATTTACAAAAATATTTAAGATTTATGTCTTTTAATTGACAATCGTGAATATCTCAACAAATAATGGTGATACGGATTTAAGTCATTCGACTAAATCTGTGTATTTTCCACAGATAAACATTGTTTATTTGAAACTTTTTCATGTATCTTCAAGTATTGAGTAGCCAAGGTATTAATTATTTGAAAAAGGTGAATTATTTGATGGTTTATATCAATTGACGTAAATACTAAAAATTCTGCACAAAGTAATCCTATTCCTGATGAGCTTCCCCCAGAGCTCATATTTTTTTCGTTTGGATGAGGCACGCCAAGAAATAACGCAGAAAATTGACGGAAAACCCGTATTATTTAAATAAGAAAAAACCGCTCCATCGGCACGTTTTTAATTATTTTTTTGAATCAATTGAGTCGATAAATAAACGAATAAAATTCCACCATGAGCATCTGCGGGCCACTTTAACATACAAATATATATAAATAATGCAGACATGATTAAGGAATATTCTAAAGAGATGAGACAAATTTATCTGACAATGTCCCGTAATTTGTACACACCCAATAGACAGATGTAGTTTGTGTTTCCCTGCAGCCCATGTAAAAAGGAATTACAGTCACTCTTATATTGTCTGTCGTCTCCTTGTGAACGTCCGAGAGCTCCAGCCAGGGATGATTTTTCTCTTGCCATGCCCTGAGGGTCTCCTGGGCAACGAATGGCGGTTCTCTCCCAGGGTGAAACGTCAGGAACTTGTCGAAGAGCTCGTGTTGTAGCGCTGTTTTGTCGTTTGTCGAATAAGGCAATATATCCTCGTGTGCTACGTAATCTAGTCCTGGAATTGCATACAGACTTCTACTGCTTTCGTTATTACCGAGGAAAGTTACGGCTTCAGTTTGTGCTCTCTGGAACAGACAATGAAAAATAAATGGCCGTGGACAATTAATTAAGACCAATTAATTTCTTTTAATGTCAAAAATTATTGAATAATTGTTATTAAATAATAGTATCCTGAGAGAATGCACATTGATACGGAATATTTCCCTTTTCATTAGACCGCACAGACTTTTCCGCATTCCAAAGAGAATACTTGTCCCAAATAAATTTAATAAATTCATACAAATATTTATCTTAGAATATCTGAATTTTTTTGTCGTTACAAAATTTATTTGGGACAAACAATTGTTTCTCTCACAGGCATTATTATAGAATTTATGACTCACTATGAATGGACAATCCCTTTGATCGATCAGGACCTGATAAAATGTGTGTGTTCGACCTTTCACTTCTTTCCCTACGCTGTTGTAATTATTTTCATCGTCTCTGAAAGAAGAAAGAGAATAGATTGAATTTTTCAGGGTATTCATCATGGAATGTGTAAATTGATATGAAAACTCGAGTCTGTTTTTTTCTAAAACTCGAGAAATCTGGTCTCAACTCCATAAATATCTTACCCATCTTTTCTATTGGGTAGATCCCTGTCATAAACCCTGGCAAGCCAGGGAAAAAGAATAACTCCACGATACCCAAACACCCGATGAAGAATCAGCTGGCCGGTTTCATATTTTCCCTGTAATTTCGGCGTTTCCAATTTTCCAACCTCCGCCAATCTGCAATTAATCAAAATCTCAGCTGTCAATCAACATCTCGATCCAATAAACATAGATTACACGTGATGATAATCGTAATAACAAATAATAATTTTATAGGTTAGATCTTTTATATTTACGTAATGTAAATTACCGTATGTATTTAGCACTCTGGACACTGAAAACTTTA
Source organism: Fopius arisanus (assembly GCF_000806365.1). Taxonomy (NCBI): domain Eukaryota; kingdom Metazoa; phylum Arthropoda; class Insecta; order Hymenoptera; family Braconidae; genus Fopius; species Fopius arisanus. The sequence continues at coordinate 952,167 of NW_011887757.1, forward strand.
TTCGTAACATCTAGTAGACTACTTGTAAATTTACTCCTTAAACATATACGCATTAATTCCATAATCGATGGAGTGAATTTGGGGCTTGTACTCGAAAGGGGATGGAGGGCTGATTTTTGGCTGTCAGATGTGACAAGTCACATGGCCATGGGTTGCCATTCCAGAGACTGAAGCATTCAGATGATGATGATGATAGTTCCAACGAAATTGCCTGCGAAATCCATGGAAAATCGTAGATTATTTGCATTAAACAACAGAGAGAGTCGTGATTTTTCATTCTGCAATGAAAAATCACGACAATTACTCAACATAAACATTTACTAATTATTATTCATGAATTAATAATATAATCACGGTTTTTATTCATTTGTTTATGAACTGTTTATGGATTGTTTATGAATTGTTCATCAATCGCTATCCATTGCCCTTCGGCCAACAGTAATTAATTAAAAAAAATGATTCTTTTAGATTTTTAGGGAGAATTTGACAGGTGGTGATGGGAAAAGTGCTAGCAGATTTACCTGAGTTTTTATTATTTATACTTTGTTGGAGAATTTGTTGGATCAGTTGATGCGCAATTCGAAAAAAACAATGGAAAATGAATTGCAGCTCGTGCCGGTGTAGTTCAGCATTTGGACATCTGTTTTATTGACTGGAAATTGCAGAAATAATTTCTCAGTGGATAAAACACCGATGGGATTTTGAGATCAGCTGATCAGCTGTTCAACGCGTGGGAAGATTATGTCAGTGACAACAATATTTGTCGTAATGACTCGTCATTCCTGTGATTGTTGATTGTTTTTCAACAATTTCGTCGTATGATTATTCCCTCGAGATTCAGGATGGATGTCGCTGGTAATTTGAGTCTAATTAAGGAGAAAATCCGCATTGCCTGCTCCAAAAGATCACCGGTGAGTTATCGAGATCATAATTCAAATTGTTAATTAATTAATTAATTAATTTCGGAGAAGAATTCGTTGAAGTAAAAAGACTGGCATTTATTTAGAAAATTAGTTGTTGAAGAAATTGACTGATTCAATTTTCAAATTGATTTATTTATTGCTAAAAAATTGTTGTTCATTTATTGTTAAAAATAAACCCCATTTTCTCTAGTAACCACAATATAATATTAATGCTGTGGTTTTATTTTTTTAAATTTTTTTATTTTATTTTTGTGTATTTATTTTTTTATCATTACTGTATTGTTTTTAATAATTCATTGAATTTTAGTCGGTACCGAATAATTTTGTAACTCGTCTGATAAATATATAAATAATAAATTCGTGAAGAGTTACGTTTCGAGATTGATCAATTATAAATCAAATTGATTTATAATCGATTAATTAAAAATTAAAAAGATATCATTTTATTCTAATTGTATTTTCTCTTATTTTAATAATTCTCCTTTTAAACTATAATAACTTCTTCATCAGGATTTAGCGAATGTCACGCCTCGTCTTGTAGCTGTGAGTAAGACGAAGCCCCCGGACCTCATAATCTCTGCTCTGGATGCTGGACAGAAAAATTTTGGCGAGAACTACGTGAATGAACTTGTGGAGAAAGGAAATCACCCCGACCTGAAGAACAGAGACATCCGGTGGCACTTCATCGGTCATCTCCAGAGGAATAAAGTTAATAGAGTCTTGGGGGTGCCTAATCTTCATGTAATAGAGACTGTTGACAGCGAGAAACTGGCAGCTGCTATTGACAGTGGCTGGCAGAAATTTAGGAAGCAAGAGGATGACAAATTGAATGTCATGGTGCAGGTGAATACGAGTGGGGAAGAAGGTATTTTAATCCAATCGATTTATTAGTCCCAATTCTTTTTTAATCTAGCAACAATTAATCCTGAAAAGATTATTTTCCCTTTTAAAATATTTTATTGAGTGAATTTCGGTGGAAAACTTCGGGTTTTTAATTGAAAATAATTGGTTTAGTTGAATTTAAATTATGAATCTAGTAGTTTGGAAATATTTGTAGCAGAATTATTGGAAAAAAAAAATTGATTTCAATGGAATTTTCATTGTTTTTCAGAAAAAAGTGGCTGTGACGTCGGGCAGGCCTCGGCGTTAGTTAAATATGTTTTGGAAAATTGTAAAAATCTGAATTTCATGGGGGTTATGACCATTGGAGCATACGGCTACGATCCAGCGACTGGACCAAATCCAGATTTCTTGTCATTAATAAAATGCAGGGAGAGTATTTGTAGAGAATTGGGGCTAGATAAGAGTAAAGTCGAGTTGTCGATGGGAATGTCAACAGATTACGAACACGCAGTGAGTATTTTCCCATAAATAATCACCTCCACCTCCATTTCCACTAGAAATTTGTTTATAAAAACGAATTCCTCTCTCGTCCTCTTGTTTCTCTAAAAATACATTTCTCATTTTAATTTTTCCTTTTTCTCTTCAAGATTGAACTCGGGAGTTCGAACGTTCGAGTTGGCAGTGCGATATTCGGAGAAAGGCTTCCAAAATGAGAACAAATAAATTAACAATAAATGAAAAAAAAAAGAACAGATAAACAATAAAAATCTATTGCATATTTTTAATTCAGCAAAGAGACGAATTCTGTTTATATCTTTCTGAATCTTTGAGATCCTTGAAATGTAATTGTTCAGCTTGACTTTAAATAAACAGAGAACACATGCGTCTTTTAAATAATTTTATTTATATGAATAGAATGAGAATGGATGAAGGAAATCGCGATAGCTCGGATTGCAAGTCCGCGATGATTACCTCTCTTAAAACGAAACGAAAACAAAAATAAACAGTGAAATAAACAAAAAATATAATTGGATGAGGTGGGACAGGAGAGAAGGGTTCATGTTGATAAATAATTATTGAGTTAATTTAACGTATAACATATATACACGAGCAAATGATTCGAAAAATAATCGAGATAATGAGTCGAAGAGCCACGACTCACGTGAATTCAAATGGTTTTTCAATCATCAAAAGTTAAAATGTATTTTAATATTGTTCATTTGTTTTTAAAGATGTCATTTTTATGGGAGAGATGCTTATTTATTCAGCCTATTATTTATTCGTCTTCATCGTCACCCTTTCCTGTCAACATGTCAATCAGACTTGGAGTGTCGATCATTCCTTTCTCGTCAATGTACATGTTGTCGAAGGCATCGTTCACTTCCTTGGCTGTGAATTTGTCGCCGAAGGTCATCAGGGCATGCCTCAACCTTCAGGTCCATCCGATCGAGTCATAGAAATCATAAATCATCAGTTAAAAACGCGATTTCAAAAAATGGGCCTAAAACTTGCGTGAGTTTTTGAGGATTTTCTCAGAATCTGAGGCAGATACCGGATTCGCTCATAAGAACTTTTTTGTAGAGTGGACTGAGGGCTACAAAAAAGGTCCAATGGGATTTGCGGTATCTGTCGTGGATTCAGAGTTATTCCTCGAAAACTCGGGAAATACTGGAGGGTATCGGTTTTACCGGTCGCCGTTGATCTTTCCGTTGACGTCGAAGGTCTGGAAGGCCGCGATCACGACGTCGTCCTCATCCGATCCTGCTGTAACATCGCCAACGAGGCATAGTGAGTATCTTGAAACGGATAAGGGCCACACAGGTACATACAGGAAGACATATAGAGTGCAGGAACAGAGGGCGAAACACGTTCGCACAACTCGTTATTTTCATTATCAACAGACGATTTTTAAACAATTTAACACGACTTTTAACACGATCTGAACAATTTAGAAAACAGGGGGATAACTTCAATTGTTTATGGAGATCAGATCACTCAGGTTTGGAGATCATTCAAGGAACAAAAAGATTTGCAACGAAAAATTCATTGAAACTCACATTTTTCTCACCTTAATTTAATTTTTAAAAAATCAGACATGATTGGAAGATTTGGAGATCTTGAAAATGTGAAATGTGAAAATTCAAGTTCTGAAAATCCCAAAATAGTCGGTGGATTGGGGTGGGGCGAACAGTTGGGAACGATAACAAAAATCACGAAAAATCGAGGTAAAAAAACACGTAACATTGACACAAGTCTAAATATAAATGTAGAAGACTCTAAATTTAGATGGCAGAATGATTTTATTTTGAAAATAGCCTCTATATAGAGCTTCCAATACTCCTGGGTGACTCTTACCCGTCGTGTAATTTTTTTAGAGCCTAATAATGTCTCGTACGCACCTCCGGACATGCGATTTGCGAAGAGGGTGAGTAGTTGGGTGAAGTTGATGGGTCCAGGTACTTCCTCCAGCATGTCGTCCAACTCTTTGTCAGTGGCAAGACGACCCACCGAGTCGAAGGTCTGACGAAGATCCTCTTTGCCGATAACTCCATCCTTGTCGTGGTCCATCAGTTGGAACGCCTGAATCAATCAAAATTTTTCATGGAATATATTTTTTTTTATAAATAAGTTGAATGATTTAAGAGAGCAACGATAATTAACGATTAACGATTCACATTCGATTCTTCACCTTCGCTATTTTTATTTCATAAATTAGGAACAATAATAAATTAATGGTCACTTATTTTATGAAAATAGACTGCCAGAATTAATTATCGATGATGAATCAATTATTTTTTATTAGTTTTCTTTTTATGATTCATTAATTAGAAAGGCCAGAATCAATCAGGAGAGGACACTATTCACTGATCAATCGAATCGATCAATAGGATCAATAGGAGCCTTTCAATAGAATTCTCTAGAGATTTTTTTCTCAATTTAATTTGATTCAATTCAACTCATACATTTAATTATTTCCCCAATTAATTCATCACTGACTCAAGATTAATCTAGAAATGAAATTGAATTTAATTTACTTAAATCGTTCAATTGTCTAGTTAATTAATTGATTCAGAGATTTTATGTCGATTTAAATCAATTCGATTCAATCCAATTCAAGGCAAGCGTTTAATTGTCCTGCCAATTAACTCATGACTCAATCAAGATTTATTTAAAAATTAAATTCAATTCATTTGAATCGAATCGTTCAATTATCCCGTTAATTAATTAGTGTCTCAATCAAGTTCTTGAAAAATTCAATTTAATTTAATTAAATCGTCCAATTGTCTTTTTAATTAATTCATCATTAACTCTAGATTTATTAAACAATTAGATTCAATTCAATTTAATCGAATCGTTCAATTGTCTTGTTAATTAATTGATGTCTGAATCAAATTCTTGAAAAATTCAATTCAAATTAATTAAATCTTCCAATTGTCTTCTTAATTAATCAATCATTAACTCTAGATTTATTAAACAATTAGATTCAGTTCAATTTAACCGAATCGTTCAATTGTCTTGTTAATTAATTGATGTCTGAATCAAATTCTTGAAAAATTCAATTCAATTTAATTAAATCTTCCAATTGTCTTTTTCATTAATTAATCATTAACTCTAGATTTATTAAACAATTAGATTCAATTCAATTTAATCGAATCGTTTAATTGTCTTGTTAATTAATTGGTCTCTGAATCAAATTCTTGAAAAATTCAATTCAATTTAATTAAATCTTCCAATTGTCTTGTCAATTAATTGATGACATCTAGTATTTTCTTGTAGCTGCTTCAACCTTGGAATTACCTCTTTGAATTCAGCGACCTGTTTCTGCGAGAACATAGAAAATACACTGGATCCAGCGCGTTTCGCCCTCTTGGAACCGCGGCTGCTGGCACGAGCTGAACTCGTTGGAGTTCCAGACGGGCTCTTCGGCTTGGGCTCTTCCTTCTTGGGCTCTGGCTCTGGTGGTGGTGCTTCAGCAGCCGCTGCTGGTGCCGCCTCCTCCTTCTTCTTGGTCTTCTTCTTCTTCTCCTTATCCGCCTGAAGAATTAAAAAAACAATTGTCAATTTCAACTTCAACTCCACCCAAATCCGCACCCAGAGAAAAATGAGCTCCAAATTAATTGATTCGTCAATTAAATATTCTAGAAAAAATTTTTACAAAAAAAAAATTTATGTTTTTGATTGGAATTTCAAGTTAATTTTCTAACAGTGTAATTCATTCAGTTCTACAGCAATTATTATTGAATTATCCCCTCCCAAGATTATTTATTCCCCAGGAGAAATATTTAGCTGTAAAAAATTGATAGTTTTCACTTGAAAATAGAAAAATGGCGTGTGAATACATATTGTTTCGAGTAAAACGCCAAGATTGAAATATCATGATAAATAATAATATGTTTAACTGAAAATTGAAAAATTATCGCCGAAGCAGAAGTTTGAGGTGACATTTTAATTTCCGGTGATATTCTTGTTGAACTATCAGAAGAGCCATTCCCTCAGCTAAAATACCACTGTACAATCTCACCTCCGACTTTCACTATTAATAACTATATTATTAATTTGTCCCCCGCCATTGATAGTTACTCAGTGATAAATCAAACAGATAACGCTGCAACAAATTATTTATCTCTGATTATAAAACCATACGGTGACTCTACACGTCTCATATTATCACACCAAATAATCTCGATATTTTCAAGTGGAATAAATAGATATTCAGGAAGGCTCATTTTTTCGCGGATTGCCGAAGAACTGGGGAATGTAAAACCGGAAATCCGGAAACCGATGAAGATGATTTCCATTTTTTTATTGAATTTTATTCAACTAACCATTTTTATTCAGATAATTAAACCGGAAGTGGGGGATAAATGCTGATGTGGAGGCAGAAATGCTCGCGGATGGACTGAAGACGACTGTCGAGAGGCCCAACCCCAGGGAAAATCGGTGAGGCGTCCTCGGTATCGTGTTTGGCCTAAGAATAGGCCTATCCCCAGTTTGGAAAACCCCCTCCCCCTGGACGTATATAGACCGAACCCAAAACATTTTCACTCCTCTCGAGTTACCGATATTACGTAATCATCATCCAAAAAAAAAACTAAATCTTATTTCAGGATTGCGGAGGTCTCGAGACTTTTGGAAATCTCGATTTACTGGGGGTTCGGAGGACTTTAGGATTTGAAGATCTAAAGTTGAGTCTGGAGGTCTGGACATAAGACTTTTGTACGTCTGGATGTGAGATTTTTTGGGGATCTGAGTTTTTAAGATTGTGAGGCTGAGTGAAAATTAATGTTTGGTGGAATGGTCTAAAGTCTGAAGTCTGAGTCTTCGAAGTCTCAACTTGAGAGATTCAAGTCTTCAGTTGAACTTTTTTTGGGATTCAAGTTTCTGGTACATGCGGTTTGAAAGAATTTCAAGTGGATCCGGAAGTCTGTATGGTAGAATTTTTGAAGTCGCAAGTTGGGAATTTCGTAAGTCAAAACTTGAAGATTGGGAAGTTTCAATTTAAGTGTTGGAAGTTTGAACTTTATGTGGGACTTTTGGAAGTCTCAACTGCAGTCTTCGCAGTCTCAGCTTGACCCCTGCGAAAGGGTTTTTGAAGTGCTTAATTTGACTCCTGAAAGACTTCAACTGAAACTTGCGAAAGACTTCACTTGGGCGTTTTCAATATTCCAACTTGAGACTTTAAACTGTCAACTCGAGACTTCCGCAAGTCTTGATATCCTTTCAAACCCAACGTTCCACTATAGAGTGACTTTAGAGAATTAAAGTTGAGTCTCAAAGTCGGAAGTGATTTCCAAAAGTCCTAAGTCGAGACTTTGTAAAGTCTCAACCCGATCCTTCAAGTCATTCAGAGCACTAACTTGAAAAATTGAAATCCCAAATCGAGACTTTGCAAACTTCCAAATTGAGACTATTTCCCCATAACTTGAGCCACTTTAAAGTCTCAGCTTGCGATTCAATTTTAATCTCAAGTTCAGTAATTTCGATCGCTCAAAACTTTATTTCCTATAACTTGAGCCACTTTAGAATCTCAACTTGAGACTCAACTTTAATCTCAAGTTCATTAATTTCGACCGATCGAGACTTTATTTTCCGTAACTTGAGCCACTTTAAAGTCTCAGCTTGCGACTCAATTTTAATTTCAAGTTCAGTAATTTCGACGGCTCAAAACTTTATTTCCCATAACTTGAGCCACTTTAGAGTCTCAACTTGAGACTTCAGTCAACCCAAGACTCAACTTTAGTCTCAAGTCCAGTCATTTGAACCGATCGAGACTTTACTTCTCGTAACTTGAGCCACTTTAAAGTCCCAACTTGAGACTCAACTTTAATCTCAAGTTCATTAATTTCGACCGATCGAGACTTTATTTCCCGTAACTTGAGCCACTTTAAAGTCTCAACTTGAGACTTCAGCCAACCCAAGACTCAACTTCAGTCTCAAGTTCAGTAATTTCAATTGGTCAAGACTTTATTTTCCGGAACTTGAGCCACTGTAAAGTCTCAACTTGAGACTCAACTTTAATCTCAAGTTCAATAATTTCAATCGCTCGAGACTTTATCTTTCCTGAAACCGCACACATCAGGATGACTGAAGTCACTTCACTATTTCGCATCCACCGAATCACCAGTTCACAAAAACGAAAAAAAAATAATGCCGATTTTCACATCCACGCGCGGATTATCTACTTACCATTTTACCGCTGTTCCGTTAGAATCAAATGGATGGTAGCGAGATGGTTAACACTAACCAACTGCCGAAAATATTGAGGTGAACTTGACTAAGTAACTTAGCATCCAACTACCCCCACCAGTTAATTTGGATGTGAACGTGTTCATCTGACCATATTTAGTGCGAGCCGAACTCAAAATAGCGAACCCTTACCAACATTTGGTTTCGACTAAAACGGTTTCAGCCCAGGAGTTCTCAGAGATTTCACAGCTACGGCAAACATCAATTGTTGTTATTCACTTCTCCGAGAGATCGGTACAACCGATTTTCCGTCATTTCTCTCATTTTTCTATTTCAAATTTATTTCCAAATCCCATAATTAATCACTTCCTCTCAACTTCATCGATAATACCAAAAATATAATTATTAAAAATGTAATTAGTTCCTGCAATCGGTTTATTGATAATTAATTGAATAATTGCGGTTTTTCATGGAATATATTTTTTATTTATCATTCAGGTGAACAATTTAAGAGAGCAATTATACGATTTGAGATGCGATTTATTCATTTTAATTCGATTCTCCTCCTTCGCAATTTTTATTTAATAAATTCGGATCAATAATAAATTAATGTTCATTTAATTAATGAATATTTACTATCAGAATTCATTACCGATCACGAATCACGTATTTTTTATTATTGATCTCTCCACGATTTACTGTTCATCTCAAATTGTTACTTTTTCCCCATCATTATTTATTTATAACTTCTGGGGTAGTTTCAACAAAATAGAATTCAGCGCCAAAGATAACGTTCAACAGGTCTTAACGAAATAATTAACAAAAATTATTCATTAGAAATATCTCTCATTATAATTTGAGATCAAATATTTCAATTTTTAAGTAGACAATTAAATTTATTAATTAATAATATCCATTGTTTTTTTCTCGTACATATATTTTATTGTTCTTGTTTTCTACCAAATGGTTTAATCAGAATATCGAGGTAATTAACACACGGTAATTCACAATCTTTCCTGGATCGCGAGTTGAAAATCCCGATGTCTCGTTTTACTCCAGAATTCGGGTCAAGCATTTCTATTTTCGTGATGTTTCTTATTTCCGCTGTGGAATACAGTTGATGGTTTTGTAATTTATCGGGTGGTACGTTCGGTGGATTTCGATCTAGTTTTTGAACAATTGATGCAAGTGTTGAAGCTGTCGCACACGTGACTGGTGGTTGTCTTGCTGCTAACAGGTCGCTTTTTCCTCCTGATGGCCATTTCCGTGAGATTGGATGCCAATTGAGAGGTGTTTTGATGATTTGGCTTCTGTCCCAGTGGCATTGATGCACTTCGCGATGTACGAGTCACTCTGATTCTCCTGTGATTCAATTTTCAAATGGAAAAATCGTTTTCCGCTGCGTCTTCCAGCAGTTGAACTGATACAAACCGATTCGTCGCTTCGATTGGAAAAATCTCCGAAACTAAAGGAATTACCGATTTTTTTGTTGAAACCTTTTTTGTACCTCTCGATTAGCTCTACAAAAAATGTTTTGACACAAATTTCGCTATCTCCTTTTATTTCGATAATATTTCTCCTTTTTCCAACCGAACCGATGTAAATCGGTTTACCTCTATTATCAGGAATTCCTTTGAAACTAAACGTGATAGCAAATTTTTTGTAAGACCTTTTTTGTAGCTCAAAAGTAGCTCTAGAAAAAATATCTTGTCAAAAATATCGCTATCTGCCCTAGATTTCCAGATATTTTGAAGTGAAATGAAGTGATCGCAGGAAAACTTCAGTGAAACCCTGATTTCCATTGATCATCATAAAAAGTGTTATTAATTTTTTTTATATAATCCATCTTACGCCATCCGAAGGTCTCCGACTCTCGATTCTGATTTAGACGACATTCTGGTGGTCCTGCCTTCCCTCCATGATCTGGAGATCGAATTAAAGCAGAATAATCAGATGATACATTTTTCAGCAAAAAGCTAGAGTGCAGAAGATTTGTTTAACAAATTTTAATTGTAAATCATAGAGTAATGGTAAAATTTACTGATAATCAGAGGAATCAGAGCAGTCGGAGGTATTTATGGTGGCGTCACTGGATTCAAAGATGTCAGGCGATGCAGACCGGAAGCCCGAAGTTGATGAGTAGTTGGACCTAGTTGGCAAGTCGTTGATGAGAGGTGGCATGAAGACCCGGCGATTCACATCTGTCCACCAGACCACTCCCTTGTAATCTGATTGTTCCCTTTTAAAATATTTAATGGTTATTAGGTGCATGAGATGCAGTAGGATCGTCGATGATTGGTCGAACGAAATTACTCATCGATCGATGATCAATCAATACTCGACCAAGTGACCAACTAGATCAATCGAGTAATCTATCCACTCGATGGTGACTCGATAACAACTTGATCTACTGATTGATTTATTCATTCGATCGATGGCCAGTCGATCGTTCGTCGATCGTTGGTCGACCCCTGGTCAAGGGTCTGTGGACGAATGATTGATGATTGGAGTGAACAACTCGACAGAACTAATTTTTTCTCTCATTGCACGGAAAATCGAGACGAAATAAAGAGTTATATAATATATCTTCTCATTTTTCAATTTTCTTTCACAAATTTCTGATAAACTATTAATTAAATCGACGTAAAAAAATGACCCGGTTTTAAATTTCATTACAAATTAATTTAATATATCACAAAGTTTCAAAAATTCCCAAAAATTGACCAAAAATTTAGAATAAATAGGTGGACGTACAATTAAGAATAAATAGACGCACGAATTGTCGATAAAAAGACAATAATGATAAAACCAAAAAACTGTAAATTTTTCAACGTCAATTCCATCCATCATTTCCAACAATTTCCTGGAAAATCCTATTCTAAAAGGGAGAACGCTTGACACAATCGATTATCTCGAAAATCTCGAAATCATGAAGCCACGATTTCCTATTGGTCCACCTAAAATGGCGCGAGATTACAAAAAGTCGACACTCCCTTACAGAAATAGTTTCATACCGGCGCGCAGGCGCGCGATACGAATTCTCGT
>NW_011887757.1:963797-965574 GCF_000806365.1 Fopius arisanus
CCCCCCCAAATGAATACCGTTTTATTACAGAAATTATTTTTGGTTTGGAATGTAGAACTTCGAAGGCTAGTGATCGTCTCGCGAGGGGAAGAACATGCGCTTGCGAGTGGTAACTGGGCAAAAATCGAAATCGTATACAAATTTCAAGAGTACGAAGAGGAGCCAAGTGCTCAGTAGATAAAAAAAGTAGATTGTTATGTACAAGTCTCGATGATCTTCTCGAGATTTCCGGGACTCGGCTCTGGAAGAATCAAGGACAACCTCTTCGACCGGGGATCTAGAAATATTCGTGGGAGTTAGAGAATCGCTCTTGATTTCCATTTTTCTCTCATTCTTCATCATTGCATGCATTAAACCAGAAGGATGACTAAAACAGAATTTCAATGACTTACAGATCATCACGACTGATCCTCTCCTGGTACGCCCAGTTCGCAAGATAATCCGGCTCCAACACTCGCTTCCTCTGAAGATATCTGTAACTCCTGCATACAGAAAATTCCCAAAAAATTCATCAAAAATCGCGGTAATGTATCTTGAGATTAGAATAATTACGGGAGTCCTAGAAAGTCATTAAAAATTGTTGCATTCTGAATTATGAATATTTATTTATGGATTAATTTAGCGGTGGTTCAATAAAAATAAATAGATAATTGAAGTATTTGGTAATTATCTGATTAACTGAGTCTTAAGTAGAATTCTCTAAAAATATAAAAAATGTAAATAATGCAAAGAACAGGTAATAATAATATAATATAATGATATAATGTAATATAAATATAATAATAATAATATACATCGTGGGATGAAAAGAGGATTGACTGAAGTAGAGGCTCAGTTCTGGGGGTTGGAGTGACCCCAGCGGCATCGTAGTACTGCACCCCAAGAGAGGGAGGGCGCCACACACAATGGGGGTGTCGTCCCGTCATGAAAATCGAGGAGGTATTCACTGAAATGTGAAAATTCAAAATTTTTGAAAAAGTATCAGGGGAGCATGAAAATAAAGGAGGTATTCACTGAAATTTGAAATTTCGAAATTTTCAAAAAAGTATCAGAGGAGCATGAAAATCGAGGAGGTATTCACTGAAATTTGAAAATTCAAAATTTTCAAAAAAGTATCAGGGGGGCATGAAAATCGAGGAGGCATTCACTGAAATTGAAAAATTTAAAAGTTTCAAAAAAGTATCAGGGGAGCATAAAAATCGAGGAGGTATTCACTGAAATTGAAAAATCTAAAATTTTCAGAAAATAAAATTGACCCAGTCAGAGGGACCCCAATTGGTCCCTCTGACAGCGGGACTGCTACTGAGGCAGTAGCAGTTACCGAGTCGGCTAACGGGCAGACCCCCCACCATTGGGTGCGGCCCCCTCTTTCTCTTGGGGTCAGGTACTCCCCCAGAACTGAGCCACTCATTGGGGGTTTGAGTGACCCCACCGGCATTGTAGTAACTCACCCCAAAAGAAAGAGGGGGCCGCACCCAATGGTGGGGGGTCTGCCCGTCAGCCGACTCGGTAACTGCCTCAGTAGCAGTCCCGCTGTCAGAGGGACCAATTGACCGGGTGAATTTTATTTTCTGAAAATTTTAGATTTTTCAATTTCAGTGAATACCTCCTCGATTATCATGCTCCCCTGATACTTTTCGAAAAACTTCAAATTTCAGTGAGTACCTCCTCAATTTTCATGTTCCCCTGATACTTTTTCAAAAATTTTGAATTTTCACATTTCAGTGAATACTTCCTCAATTGTCATGCCCTCCTGATACTTTTTCAAAAATTTCGA
>NW_011887757.1:965876-974429 GCF_000806365.1 Fopius arisanus
AAAATTTCGAATTTTCAAATTTCAGTGAATACCTCCTCGATTTTCATGTTCCTCTGATACTTTTTTAAAAATTTCGAAATTTCAAATTTCAGTGAATACCTCCTCCATTTTCATGCTCCCCTGATACTTTTTTGAAAATTTCGAATTTTCAAATTTCAGTGAATACCTCCTCCATTTTTATGCTCCTCTGATACTTTTTTGAAAATTTCGAAATTTCAAATTTCAGTGCATACCTCCTCCATTTTCATGCTCCCCTGATACTTTTTCAAAAATTTCGAATTTTCAAATTTCAGTGAATACCTCCTCGATTTTCATGACGGGACGACACCCCCATTGCGTGTGGTGCCCTCCCTCTCTTGGGGTGCAGTACGACGATGCCGCTGGGGTCACTCGAACCCCCAGAACTGAGCCTCTACTTCAGTCAATCCTCTTTGGTGAGATGGACTAAAAATTCTAATTGCCTATGGTTTATGTTTAATGTTTTTTATACTAATTTTATAACTTCATTAAACAATGAAATAATGATTGTTTTCCAAAAGCAGCTATTCAGAGTTTTAATTATTTTTAGAAATTGAGAAAAACCACAAAAAAATTTTCACAGCTCCTTGAAATTTCGTGAGTCATTAAGGCTCGGGTGGATTATCTAGAAAAGATAATTTACTCCGAAATTCGGATTCCTAATTACTTTGGCAATTAATCGTTTTTTTCAATAATTGTTAGCTAGCGTTCTAGCGGTTGTCAACAACTAGGCCGCTAGCTAATAATTATCGGAAAAAACGATTAACCGACGGAGTAATTAGAAGTCCCAATTTTGGAGTAAATTATCTTTTCCGGACAGTCCATCCGGGCCTTAAATAATATCCAAACACAAAAACCTTATATTTTTTCACGTCAATCTCCCTCACAATTTCTCATAAAAATCAATTTTGAAAATTGCATTTTGGATTTAAAAAGTGTAGAACATTTTTGCACTGAGAAAAAAAAATTCCTCTGCCAAAAATATTATCTTTTCACAAGTAAATCTGGCAATCACAGTATAAATACTCCCACGGGATTCACTGACGCTTAAAAAACAAGAAAAATATATGAACAATATATTTTTTGCGGTCAGTAAATATTTTTGGCAAATGAAATTTTGTTTTTCAGTGAAATTGTTAGATTACATGAATTTAAATATAAACATTTCCATATTCCTCGGCCCTCTTATTATTTATTTATTTATATGTAAAGAAAATTTCCCCTGAGATCGTTCCTGAGGAGTAATACTCACGAGCACTTGGTGCAGTTGCATTTGCAAGGTCTTCGATTTGTTCTGCACGTCTCCAACCTTTTCCTCCGTTTCCTTAACCTCTTGGTGATCACCTCCCTCTTAGCCCTCCTGCAATTATTATTTATTATCTCCTTGAGCCTGAGAGGATTTTATTTCTCTCAGTCTGATAATAAAAAAGTAATTACGCCACTCGGCCCATCCACCCGCTGAAGAAGCTGAAGGTATTTCTCGCGATTTTCCTCAGGAAGTCGAAGGAAATAATGAAGCCGATGGAGTCAAGTAATTGACTGATCTGTAATTGTCTCCAGGACATTGTGGTTAATGTAAATCTTCAGACGGCAATTTAAATCAGTTTGTGGGGTTAGCATGAATGAGAAAACGTCAGAGTGTGGAAATAGTTGACGTGAGATTTTTCATTGTGGAATGCATTTTTTTGTAATTAGGGATTACTTATTATTTTGAGGGTTCGATTTTTTTATTAGATTGCTGAGATCGAGTTGGAGATATTTTAAATAATTTTTATTTAGTTTGTGGGGTTCATGAATAAGAAAACGTCAGAGTATGGAAATAGTTGACGTGAGATTTTTCATTGCATAATACATTTTTTGTGATTAATATTTGATAATATAATAATATATAATATTTTTTATTGTGTAATACATTCTTTGTGATTAATATTTGATAATATAATAATATATAAATATTTAAGAATATAATAAAATAATTACTAATTACTGATTATTTTGAGCATTTGATTTTTTTATTAGATTGTAGAAATCAGGGGATGATTTTAGTATCGAGTTGGGAATATTTGCAATAATTTTAATAAACAAATGATTGAGAATAAAATGTTAATAATGTTATTAAATAATAGATAATAATACAGTTTAACATTTTTTAATAGTTCCATAGAATTATGCGAATTGATAGAACATTGATTGATGGATCAAGTCGTTTATTTGGTTGAGTATTGATTTATCATCGGGTGATTGATTTTGTTCGACTAATCATCGACGATCTGTCTGCAGACCGTCGACCAGGGATCGACCAGGGATCGACCAATGATCGACCAATGATCGACCAACGATCGTCTAGCCATCGATCGAATGAATAAATCGATCAATGGATCAAGTCGTTATCGAATCACCAGCGACTGTTCTGCTAGGATCATTTCTAAACCCCCAATTAATCCACTTATCTTTTTTTAATAACAGAAAAATGATAAAAAATGTTGTTAAAATATTGTAATGCCGTTTTCCGGTTTACCCCAGCATCCCTTAATTTGTAGCTGTAATTTTAATCAATCGTCCAGAGGCGATTATTATTTTTCTTTTCTGTTCCTCCACAAGATCTGAGTAACGGGATTTTTATGCTCCAAGGTCCCCACTCTGGTGATCTGGAGGGGCCAGGGCCCTGGAGCATGAGAAAGTTTCAAAGTAAAAGTGGAGGAACGAACAGTTGGGAATGAACAGTCAGGAAGTGCGTGATACGCATGCAATAGTCATGGGATAAACTTGTGAGATTGACATTCCAGGTGGAAATATGTTTTGGTTCATTCTCCTAATCCTGGGTAATCACTGATTATTTATTTATTCTAGACTCAGCGCAGGCTAATCACAATATCATATTATATCCTCTTATCTAGTAAACTAGATTACCTGACAAGAAAAAATATTTTTTCCAAGTGAATTTACTGTAAACAATTAAATTTCTGCGAGTATTTGCATTTGTAGTTCGTCCATTCCACTGCAATAAACAAGTTCTGTTTTTAATTGACTAACTCAAGAATGAGAAGAGATAGAGTAATTTTGGTAATTACCTTTTTTATAGAGCGATGTCTGAACTAAAGAAAAGGTTCTCATAAAAAAATCGGTATCTCCCGTCATTTAGGAGATAATCGTCGATAAATGGTTGAATTAATGTATCTTAGTTTTGCAATTTATCATGGGATTGTTATTAATAATTGTTGTAATAATATTGTTGCATAAAATCATTGCGAGATCGGAATTGGATTTCAGTGATCGGTGGAGATGGTCTCAGGTTGACTTCGTATATATCATCTGGGGGTCTCCACGGGGAGATTCGGTTTGAACCCGGGACCGATGACACCCTGAGGATACGATTATCCCTGAAGACGACCCTCCAGTATCCAGATCAGCAGTGGACTTGGGCTGTCACCAGATTCCCCGTTGATTACACTAGGATTGAAGATCGATGCAGCGATCGGTATTTAGGGGAAACGTATGTGAATTCGATTACTGATTCCATGAATCGTGGAATATTTATTGCTATTATAAATACTAAATAATAATCTAGTAAATAAATGATAAATATTTATTCACTACATTATTAATTCCTCCCCTCGCATTGATTGTTACTCAGTGATAAATCAATCAGATCTTGAAGCAACAAATAATTTATGGAAGATCATCTCTTATTTCTAATTCGGATAAATCGATTTCCTTAGGATAATCGATCTGACGGAGCACGTGGGGCCCCTGACCCTTCCTGGAAACGAGACAACAGTGACTGAAGTCCCGAACATCAGCTTGATCGGGGAGAAGGGGCTGTGGGGTAAGGGCCTCGTCCTCAAGGAGATCTACTCCCCGAGAACAATCTGTGCCTCGATAACGGTCTTGGAGAGGAATGCCGAGAAAAACGCCGAGGCCCGATTCCATGGGCCAGTGGTTGGGTCCGTCTGGTTCAGATGGCTTGGGGGAACCCCCGGGGACTCCATCACCGATACAATAATTTACACTGATCTCCAGCACACGTCCAGACAGAAACTCCAGAGGATTGACTTCACCGAGCACAACTGGAAGATCTACGTGACGGATATATTCGACACTGGGAAGGACAGGAATGACTGCAGAGTTCTTCAGAGTGTCTTCGATCCTGATGACTTGGGCTCTGGGAAGTCCATTGGAGATGTTGACGCGAGACTGGGGAAGCTCAAGGTCGCCGTTGACTCCAGAACCTTCAAAACTGCCTACAGGGATCCTGTCATCTCTCTTCTGCCTGCTGATCTCCTGGGGACTCATCGCTCGCTTTATCTCGTTATCTTTCACCCGACGCATCCTGATTCCGTCCTTGCCTGCGCTAAAATCAAGAACCGGAAGTTCATACTGGCTAAGTACGGATTTTAATTATCGGATCAGTTCAATGTTGATGGCAAAAATTCAATATTTTAGATTTTTCAGGTTTATTGTTAAGCATTTTCGGACATTTCAGTTTACAAAACTCATTGAGACCTGGGGAATGATAAACAAATTATTTCCGTGAATTACATTCAATTGACTATAATAATTAACAATAAACGGAAATTTTTATATATTTTCAATAACTCTACAAAAATAGAAAATGTTTTTAATATCAAGTCCACCACTTTTTTAAACAAAAAATAGTTTATCCTTTTCTACCCCATAGGAAATGTTTCTCTGAATTTTTAATAATTTGTTGATCAAACCCAGAGTTATGAATTTTTCCAAAAAATGGATTTTTTATTTTCAAACATCCGTAACTTCAAAACTTGACCTTCTGCCACCTTTTTTCAAAATTATCGTTTTTGAGTAAATTTTTCTGAAAAAACTACAAAAGAATTCGAGATGATAAACTCTACAAAATTTTCGCTTTTTTCCAGGAAAATGGTGTATTTCGTAACAAGTGCGGAAAAGTGATTTTGGCTCACGAGAGGTTTCTCGCACAAGCCGAAGGCGAGTGGGATAATCCCACATACCAAAACCAACTTTCTGCACGAATTACCCACAATAATTTTTTTCGCAATGTGAGGGAAAGTCACTTTTCCGCACATCGTGCTTAAAATACATATAAACGATTTCACGCTATTATATTATAAATTTATGGTTTCAATCTACAATTACCCCATGAATAAGTATATAATATACCTCATACGATGAGAAGAGAATACTAATAATTAATAATAATAATAAAACAATAATTATTTATTATCGATATCAACCCCATTTCTCCGAAACTTTCATTAATTTTCTAGGAGTCTGGTGTCATCTCATGGTCTGAAAGGCGAAGTGACATTCACTCAAGAGACGCCGTACCATCCGACGTGGGTGAACGTCTCCTTGCACCCGATCAACGACCTGGAGACTCGTCTTCGATACGAAACGAAAATCGCAGCTTATCGAATTCACGATCTACCACGGAACCCCCGTGACACCGATCACCAGGTGGGAACCGAGTGTCTGAGCACCCGGGGATTGTATAATCCTGGAAAATTAGATGTCAATGCAACCCCTCCAGCTGGACTGGGGACTCAAGATCAATATGCAGTTGGTGACCTGTCGGGAAAGCTCCAGGGGAGGAGGGAAGGCACTCAACACCAGGATATTCTTCCTGGGAGCGCGAAGTTGAATGGAATTTACTGGGATATTTTTTTACCCTTATCTGGGAGAGATAGTGTTCTCCATCGGTCCGTAGTAATGCACAAGTGAGTGATAAGTTCATTAAAGTTTTTATTAATATTTGATAATATAATAATATATAATATTTGAGGATAAAATAAAATAATTAGGGATTCTAATTTTTTGAAATCTGAAAGGAGGTGGTGAACTAGAACAGGTGAATTTTTCGACAGGTCAGTTTTTAGATGATATCTTGAAATTGATGGACAACAGCGATTTTTTTGTCATTACATTTTTTGTAGACAAAGATGGGATCTATAAAAAAGGTATTTATGAAAATTTCGTCATCTTTCTTCAGTCACGAGATATTTACAAAAAATGACGGAACACATGCATTTGTGCTAGTTTTGTCTTGAGAGTTTTTCCAGGGGATAATGTTGCGTTTATCGGCAGAGGAGTCATCCCACGAGAAAATATCGTAGAACCTTTTTTGTAGATGAGGAAATTTTCCATAAAAAATGTTAATATAATTTTTACGTAGGGCCGGGTGTTTTTGAAATAATCACACACTTTGTGCGAGATGTGATGATTTTGTCTGAACTGAAGACAAAAATTTATTTTTCAGGTACAACGAGACTGACAATAAAGGAATAATTCCCTGGATATGCAGTACGATATCCCAGCATTTATCTCAAGCAGCTGGACAGATGCCAATGCTGACTGCACAGGCGGTATTCAAGTATCCACTGGTGGGAAGAATTCTATTTCGGCAGCCCCAGAACGAGCCTGAGAGTGACACCACAATTATAATCGAGAATTTAATTCACGCGGATGGAAGTGCTCTAAATAATTCCGCAGAGCACAGGTCAATCCTCCAAGCAAGCCCATCATCTCCACAATTAAACATTAATATTCAATGAAAATTGGAATTAATTTGATTTTTCCAGGTGGATGGTCCACGATTATCCTCCAGGCAAAGATTACTACAACTGGACAGGCAGATGTCTAAGTGCAGGTCCTCCCTACAATCCACACAAGATAGATTGGGATCCAGATCATCCAGAGCTTTGCTCTCCCCAGGAGGTGAATCTCTGTCGTCTAGGGGATCTATCCCGTCATGGAACTCTCGACATTGCTGGGAGAAAATTCGAGGGACCTAGGATCAGCAGAAAATTATTTACAGATTCATCTCTCCCGCTCTCTGGGCCCAACTCCATTCTGGGGAAGAGTTTGGTGATTTATGATGATCATGGACCCGTCGCCAGGGGCGAGAGACTCGCCTGCACGCTGTAATTATCATAATTTTACAACAGGAATTAAACAATTCCATTCTTAAAAAAGTTTTTTTCAGTCAGATGGTCTCCAGAGAAGGTGATCAGTAATTTTTCTAGGGCTTTTACTTCATTTTTTAATTTAGTTAAGACTCGAGAAGATTTAATTCATTAGTTTATGAATTTTATTTGACGTGTGAAGCAGAGGGAAGTGATTTATTTAATTTATAACTTTTTAATTCATGATGATGGAATCATTTTTCATTGTCTAGCATCAGCAGAGTCTACAGGAGGAAAGCAGTTGCCAAGGATTGGTTTGGAAATAGCGAACAAGTTAGTGTTCATGGGAAATTTGAATTCATCCAGCAAACGGAGTACGATGTAACTGATGTGGAGGTCGTCCTCGAGGGACTGGAGGGAAAAACGGGTGTCTACCATATTCACATGGTACAATATATATCTATCCAGCTCTTAAAAACAGAATGACTCCATTTTAATTCCCGTCTTTTAAAAAAAACGAGAATTGAAATTAAAATTCATAATTTTATAATTATAAATAATTTGTTTAAAATCTAGTTACTCTCTTTTTTTAATAAAGGGATGACGAAATGATAAAAATCATCATTCACTAATTGAATAACAAATTATCTTTATCTAATCGTAATTGACATCTATTGAATTAATTTTATAAATTCAATTAATGAATTGAAAAATTTAATTTATGAAGTTGTTAATTAGAACGATTGAATAATTGATTCCATGACTGCTATTTATTCTCTTTCCAATCAGTAATTTATTAAATAAATCATTTAGTCAATTAAAATAATTAATGAGTTATTTGATAAAATTTCAATTAAAAAATTAAACAAATTCAAACCCATGGAATTATCAATTGAAATTATTGAATAATTGATTATATGACTAATTGATTCCCCACAATTCTTAATTAATTTTCATAATTAATTGATAATTTCTTAAATCTATAAAGGTTCAATAAAAAAGTTATTAATAATCGAATTGATCAAGACTCCAGTAGAAATGGACCTGGAGTTTCCCTGTGAAGCGACGAGCCTCTACGAGCCCTACAACCCCCTGAACGTCACAAAACCAGCGTTTCTACCCCCAAATGAGGGAAGTACTGATCAGTACGAGCTGGGGGACCTGAGCGGTAAATTCGGGACCCTGGAAAACCGGAGGAGATACTCCTCGACGTACAACGACACTCTCCTACCCATATTTGGGTATCAGAGTATTTTGGGAAGAAGCATAATTATTCATAAGAAGAATGCAGATGTCCGATGGGCCTGTTCTACCATCGAGAGAGGATATGCCCCATCTGAGGCCAGAGAATTGAGAGCAATCGCTTCATTTCATCATCCTCAGGGATTCGCCTATGGATATATGCGAATGGTATTTATTTATAATATTCTCCACTCTTTTTATTGAATATTCATATTTATCTATTGATTCCTCTCAAAAATCAAAATCCATTCACTTTTTTAATCAATTCTTTTTTAATTCGTTTATATCTCTTTAAAATTTATTAAAAACTAATAAAAAATGGAATACAAAAAATAATAATCATAAAATAATAAATAATTTGAGTTTAAGGCCCGGGTGGACTACCTATAGAACG
>NW_011887757.1:975644-1001493 GCF_000806365.1 Fopius arisanus
AACAGACACAATTGATATACAATGACGGAAGTCAGAGTGAAACGATAATTGAAGTTAAATTGAGGCATCCTGGTGAGCGGGACAGGAATGTGGTGAGTTGTCTAGTTGCACTATTTGTGTCTTAACACTCAATGACAGGTACCAGGAACGCTAATATCTCGGTTATTTCAGACGAGAAACCACCACTGGGCAATTTACGTCAATCCAGTGGGTGTTGATGCAACAGTAAAGACTAAAGCCACGAGATGTGTCGCTGGGGGATACATATGGAATCCTTACTTCACACAACTGGCGGATCCTCTGAACGTAAATCTATCAGACTAATTTTTATCAACTATTTTATATTTTATTTTATGCTTATTTTACATCGCTTCGAGTTGGATGAGACTAGGTGGCAATTAATCAGGACTTTTTAAAGCTGGTTAGATCTCACCATTCTACCCGATCAGGAATCGAACCTGGAACCTATCCGTTGTGAGGCAACGACCTTAACCACTGCGCCTATTTTTTTAGGAAGACCTCTACAGACAAGAATGTGGACCTGATCAGCCCCTCAGGTGTCACGTTGGGGATTTGTCAGCCAGGTTGGGACCCATTGATATAGGACTGGGGAGAAAAGTCTTTAGTGATGCCAATTTTCCTCTCGAGGGAGACATCTCTGCTCTCGGAAAGTCGATTGTCATTAAGGATCAGAATTTCGGGTCTCAACCGTTTGCCTGCGCCAATATCGAACCTGATTTCGATATTGTCAAGTATGCTAACATCAGGAGACCGCCCAGATTCGTCGTGTAGGTTTCTATAAATAATTATAAATAATGGAAACGTAATAAACCAGATTGCATCATAAATCACTTTTAAAAATAATCAATCCTTTTTTCCATCAGAAAACTTTATCAAATTATGAATCTACTAATTATTTACGTGGATATTTCCATTCTAATTACCTCGTGAATACAAAATGATTGATTATAAAATTCGATTTAAAGTTATTAAAATCCAAACAAAATTAATTAATTAAAATGTGATAAAAAATTATGAAAATATAATGATAAAAATGGTAATTATACCTCGAATAATTAAATCTTTGAAATTGTTTTAATTTTATATTCCAGAGCTCAATTCCTAGAAGACGTGAGACAAGTGATGGGAATCCCCGAGTGGATGCTGTCGATCGACAATAGAAAAACAAAAATCCTGCATTCAGGTGCGTGCATTCAGTTTCTCCTGCATTTTCGAGGTCCAATAGCCGGGAGAATAGAGCAGGATTTCAGTAGACTGATGTCAACTGGAAAATTAAAAGAGCCAAGTCTGTCAATTCCTGGATGGGTCCAGCCAAAACGGAAGAGCACCCTAGGTCACAGACAATGCGGAACACGTGATCCCAATGATAAATCCTTCAGAACCCCCAATTCAGCGGAAAAAATAAATTTCTCCCTCATTTTACTGCCTCTCCTCATCAATAACATTGGATTATCAATATAATTATACTTTATTTGAATAACAACTTTACAAGACTTCTTAAATTCCTCATATTTGTTAATCCAGTAATCGTGATGCCTCGAGGAAAAAATATAAGTTAAACAATGCAATCCATTCATCACATGATTCGTCGTTATATGATAACATATATTTGAGATATCTGTCTCGTCAATAGATTTATCTCAGACTGAGATTCCCTTTAATCAATTAATCTCGTCTAATTGCCACTACTTGCAATTTTCATAATTTTCTT
This sequence comes from Fopius arisanus, assembly GCF_000806365.1. NCBI lineage: Eukaryota > Metazoa > Arthropoda > Insecta > Hymenoptera > Braconidae > Fopius > Fopius arisanus. The sequence continues at coordinate 977,377 of NW_011887757.1, forward strand.
TTTCATCAGAACGTCAAAAATTTTTAATGAATACAACGTGCGATACGTGGAGAAAACGTATAATGATTTGATTAACGAAATAGAGAACACGATGTGCGTAGAAAAAAAAAAACGACCGATCGATTGCCACCTCGAATAAGCAAAATTTGAATAAAAAATTTAATTGGATGCTGTGGCTGTGGCAGGGGCTGTGGGTGTACTGGCAGCTACAGACTCTTCAGTCACGACTCTCCTGTTCTTTTTTATTCTCTTCCATTCACCATTGGTGTAGTTCATCTGGAAGTGTGTCTCAACTAGCATTGAAACAGTTGTTCCATCCGGTTGGACGACATCCTCGACATTTTCCGAGAGCATGACAGTTACGATATTTCCAAGCTTGGGGCATGGATTTTCCCTGGAGCCAGCCATGAATCCAAGGATTAGGGCCTTCTCGGGTCGAGTGACTTTGTTCGCTGTTCTGAACATCTCCTGGGCCTCGAGCATTTGTTCTCTCGTGAGGGACAGGCCCTTTCGGGTGTTAGCAGCATTTGCAGGTGGTGGATTCGTTTGGATTCGAATTTGGGTGACTGTTTGGGCTGGTCGAACTGTCTGGACACCCACTGGTGTTGTCTCCACGGTGGTGATGGTGGGAGTCGGCACTGGAGTGCTGGGAGTTGTTGGAGTGCTTGGGGTCGTTGCTGAAAATTAAAATACGGCGTTTTAATTAAATCAGAATTAATTCCATTGTTGGAAGCTTTTTTGACAACAGCAAAAATATTTTTATAGCCAATCTTACGGGTCTGAGGAGTACTAGGAGTGCTGGGAACAGCAGCAGGTGTACTAGTAGTCGTGTACGTCTGAGTGGTGGATGTTCCCGTGATAGTGCTGGCAGTGGCTGGAGTGGCAGGTGGATTGATGGGAGCAAGACCCTGGGCGTATTCCGGTGTTGTAGATGCCTCAGCAGATGTTGGACTGGTGGTGGAGGCAGCAGCAGCTGCAGCCTGTGCCTCAGCGACTTTTTTCTGTTGCTCCTCGAGCTCCAGCATGCGCTTTCGTTTCTTCGCCTGGGCATAGCCCAGCGGCTGCTCAGTGATCTCCAGTAATTTAATTCCTCCATCCTTTCGACTTCGGCTGCTGATGGGAGTTCTCGTGTACATCGACGATGGAGTTATAGCTGGTGATCTGAATCCACTCGTTGGTACTCGGCTCGGTATTCCCTTCAGGGGAGTTGTATCTGTCATTTTTCTTGGCATTCCTCTACTTCTCACTGGTACTGTTGGTGCTGTGCTCTTCTTCAAGTTGTTAGCAGCGTCCACACTCTTCTGGAGTAATTCTGCTCGCAGTGCTGCACTCTTTGGCTTGCGCTTCAGGGTGAAGTGTTTGGTTGGGGCTGGCTGTTGGCCGACAACTGATATCAGAGCTGTTTTGTTCAAGTAGTGACACTCCAGGGGCAGCATCGCCGGGTCGTGCTGCTTCTTCAGGAGCTTTCGCAAGTCATTGACGAGCTCACCGAAAATTGGACGGTGCTCATCAAGGTCTGAGATGTCTGTGTTCAAGGATCCCGTTGAGGGAAATGTCTTCATCGCTTCGGCCAGCATCGATACCCACAGCTCGCTGTCCAGGGACGCCACCTCGATGATCTCCTCCAGCTCTCCTCGCCACTGAATTTTTTTTTTAATTATTTTTTCAATATCGATATCATTTTTTTTTCATCAGCTTCAGGTGAAAATTTGGGTAATACATGATTTATTGAGGAGATGTTGAAGACGTGAAGTTTCATCTGTTTCGTATCGATTTTTTCAACATCGTGGGAGATTTTTTAGAGAAGTAAATCAATAAATGCATAAACAATAAATAAATGATTGTTCGTCCGGGAGACATTTTTTTAGGGTTCAAATTAAGTCTATATTGATTCAAATCGCATCATTTATTCAGAAAAAATTCACGACTTAAGATTTGATCGACTTGCGAACTTTGAGTTTTAATTAAAAATCTCAGAATCTATAGGAGATAGAAAAATTTCGGTAGAACTTGAATTGTAAGTTATTCTTTGCTCTATAAAAAAGGTCCTTACAAAAATTCCATATTCCATTCGATTCTCCCAATATTCGACAAACATCAAAAGTACAAACGGAAAAAAAATGCCCATTTAACCCCCCACTTACCCACCGAAGCCCCAAACCTGAAATCGTCATTAATATTAATTTTTTCTCTTGAAATTAATTAATAATCAAGTCACGTTGGACTCGATCTTTATCCCGCCATTATCCCAGATGGCGCTGGTAAATATTTTCAAAGTATTTAAATGGAAAAACACAAACGTATGCATTGACTTCGTAACGATGCAGTGACCGGAAATTATTCAGAAATTATCGAAATACACAACTGGTCAATTGATTTATGCGATGGTGATGTGTGGTAATGAGGGTAATGTGATGAATGTGATGACTTACCTCCTCAACATTGCGCCTCGGTATGTGAAAGAATGAAAGGAGTAATTTGAGCTTGACTTGCGTTTGGAGATCTGGAAAACAGTCCTTTATGTTTCTCAAGACTTCAGCATTCAATTGCGAACAGATCGAACTTCCTGTCCAGCTGTCGTTTGACGTTCCCAACTTGTTATGAAGCCACAACGAAGTATCACTGTCCCTCACATTCGCCATATTGGAAGTTGTGCCAGTGCGCTACATCGCATTTATAGTTGATGCGTCTCGATATCTCGATGTGGTATCGATTTACCTAGGATCGATAGTCTCGGTCGATAACTTCTTGGTCGATATTCTAGATCGATTGTTAATTCGATTCAAATTCTATTTTTGAAGAGTAGGAAAACCAGTTTTTTTTAAGTTTTATAGTTGTTTCGTTTTTCATACCAATGATTGTTATTTTTTTTTTGACGAAATTTTGCAAATTTTCAGTCAAAAAATTGAAAATTCACTTTTTCAAGACACATAATTATTTCAATTGAAACTGAATTTTGAATGGATAGAAAAATCATTTATTTGATGTTCTAGTCTTTACGCGAAAGACTGTATCAATTTTTTTTCCAGAAATTTGAGAAATTTTGAGTCAAAAAATTGAAAAATCACTTTTTCAAGACACATAATTATTTCAATTCAAACTGAATTTCAAATGAATAAGAAAATCATTTTTTTTGATGTTCTAGTCTTTACGCGAAAGAATGTATCAATTTTTTTTCCAAAAATTTAAGAAATTTTGAGTCAAATAATTGAAAAATCACTTTTCAAAAACGAAAAATCTTCACGTTTCCTACAATTCTAGATCATCAACATAAAAATTCAGAAAAGAAAAAGAAAACGTGAGTTTTCTTCTTAAATTTTTATTTTGGTGTTCCTTTTAGTATTTTTTAATTCCCGTCTATTTACTCTACATGAAATTCGAAGGCTGGTTATCACCGTGCTGCCTTATCAATCAATGATTCATTGATAAGCACTCAGTGAAGGACATACCTCTAGTCGGTAAAAATATTCTAAACCCCCCGTCGATTCTGCCACCACCAACTTCGCTTGTCGATAAGTGAGATATTTCCTCCAAACAACAGAAGACGCTCAAATATTTCCTCGAAGATGGCAGACAGCGTCCTGAGCCCCTAGACTGAATCCTAAAATATTCCTCAAACAAAAAAACAAAATGCATCGAGTCCAGCACGAATGCCAGATCGACCTAAAAGCAAACGAGATATTCTTCCTTCCAAACCGGACATTCCTGCAGCGAGTGGGAAAATCCTTGCGAAAGATCTTCATGGCTTCACCCCGGAATCCGCGAGCTGTCCGCTACCTAAGAAACCAGAGTGCCATAATCTACGAGTGCCGACGGCACACGCACGACAACAAATCGATCATCCACCCCTTCAGTATCTTCCGGTGTCCGTCCTACAAAAACCTGCCAATGAATATTGAACAAGGATGACTGATTGTTTCAGGTACTGGTGGGACTTCCTAATGCTGCTGAACCTCGTCGGGAGTCTCCTTTCCATTCCCCACCAGGCGTCGTTCGATATGTCTAGGTCCCTGACCCCATCCTGGACGCTCATAAAAAATTTATCCCTCACCATTGACTGCATCGACATTCTCCTCAATTTTTCCACAGGGTAAGTAACCCAATAAATAAATAATCCGAGTTGATGACTTCATGCATAATCCAGATACTTCGCCTGGACTCGAAGAACAGTGGAGATGCGGCCCAAGATGATCGCCAAAAAGTACGTGCTAACAGGGACATTCATTCCAGATTTCCTAGGCTCGCTACCAACGGACCTGTTCTTCATCCCGACGTGGAACTCGTGGATAGTCGCCCGTGAGTTATCCAGCCTAATCCACATCTTCCGGATATTCTCAACGAGAACGTACCTGAAGAGAGTGGCAGAGGCATACGACGTGCCCCCAAGTCTCTCCAGCATCTTCACCTTCATTCCACTGTTCCTGATCAGCATCCACTGGCTGGCATGTATCAGTTGGATCATCCCAGTCGCTTGTATATCGTTGACAGCGATTGAGCACCCAGACGAGTCATCGTCTTCCTGGATATTCACCCACGGGCTTTGGAACACGGATGACCAGGTGAAGTACACATCTTCCTTGATGCGAGCAGTGACGATTCTGACGAGATCAGGATTCTTGTCGAAAGAGCCATTAGCTGATGAGGACCAGTACATCGCTATGATAATCCAAATCCTGGGAACTGTCACCCTGTGTTACGTCGTCAGCCAGGTGATGCTGATGTTCAAGGGTGGAAACAGCTCGAAGCTCAAGTACCAAGCGACAGTTGCTCAGTTGAAACAGTACATGCATCACAAGCAGCTCGAGAAGAACGTGCAGAAGCGCTTCCTTACGTACTACAAGTTTCGATATCAGCAGCACTTCTTCCGTGAATCTGAGATCCTCAATACCCTCTCGTCGCAGGTTAAACTCGAAATAGGTATGTATTTGTGCAGAAAGTTGGTGGAGAACGTGACTTTCTTCAATAATTTGCCTGTTTCGCTGCTGACGCGAATCGTTGCGCAGCTGAAGTCTGAGATATTTCTGACGAATGATGTGATTGTCAGAGCTGGACAGATTGGTGATTGCATGTATTTCATAGCAACTGGTACAGTTGCTATTTACACAGATTCTGGCAGGGAGATATGTCATCTCGAGGATGGAGCGCATTTCGGTGAAATAGCATTAGTCATGGCTGATGAGAGACGAGTGGCTAATGTCATTGCCGTGGAAACATGCGAGTTGTATAGACTCGAGAGAGCAGACTTCATCAAGACAATTCATCCGTATCCAATGCTCTGGGACAGGATAAAGAAAATAGCGATGGAGAGACACGAGAAGACAATGATACTGGATACACATTGAAGGGGAATTGGTCCCCGCCCATTTAGTTGAAACAATGGTCTTCGCTTTGCGCATCGACGCATGGGCAGAGAGGGTTGGACCATTGTAATGGGTTTGTGCGATGCGCCTGTCTGGTAGCAGCTGAACAATTCTACCGTGCGCCAGTGCCTGGAGGCGATCCATTGTTATCAGCTCAACTGTGCGGCTCCTGGATAGGGAGCGCCATTATTGAGTGTGCCACTGTCTCCGTGGCCACACCCCCGAGACACCTGTATCTTCTGCACGTTCTAGCTTCTAAGGTTACCTATCAATAAACATCTTTCAAATCTTTTGACTTGGTGTTTACCTCAAACCATGACTCTCTGATTGATGAGTCTTCAATTGAGCGGACGGATTCACCCCAAGGACGATCATCTCAGAATGATAACTCGCTTTTGAACTCAAAATTGATGATGTTAATTTGAATTTTGAAGTCTTCAATCCGCATCAACAGCAGTCCCAAATTCCGACTGTCGAAATCTCCAATTACGGAGGTCTTGAAACACCTGTATTTGTTTGGATGCAGCTCTGATTGTCGTTGATGAAATATTAGTCCAAGGGCTTGGGTCAAGCTGACTCTGTGGATTCCCTCGCCTCATCCACATCATCTGTATTTGTTGAAAGTCAATTGTTCCGGATGAGAGACGAGTGTCTCACCCGGGGAGCTATGAACAGTTCTCCTCCGGCCCTGGCAACCTTTACTTCTCCTTCCTGCACACGCGCCGGGTCGATACTCTGCGGGCTACCCGCAAAAGCCTCCCCTTCTCGCTCAAACACAAACCCCTTTCGCCCTTCTTCCCCCATACATTCATCTCCGCTCTCACCCCTTTCACCCGCAATTCACCATTCCCTTCCATCTCGCGTTCCTGTGTATGGGGTACCAACCCCCCACCATCCCCTCGGTGCATCTACCACTTCGATATGTTGTCTCACTTCCGCAGTCAATCCTTTCAGTCGTTATACGAAGTTGCGCATGTAGGTGGCCCAGTTGATTGATCATTTGTCGATAGAGTAACCAGTTTGACTTTTTTTTTTTCAGTGTGCAGTCGTTTGTGGAGGCAATTCCTCGATATGGATGGGCCGGGGGCCGAGGGCTCGCGTCAAACATGGAGTAACGGCGGCATCGATGGGCCATTATTTCATTGCCCGGAAAAAACTCTCCTTTCGACTTCCTCCTCTTCTTTCCAGCTACAGTCGTTATACAATCATCCCCCTCGTCGCAACGTCAACGATACTCGTCGATACTGGTTTCCGTTTACCATTCAGCGCTCCAGCTAAACTGCCTGCACGTACTTCCGGACCTGTACATCATTTTTCCTGGGGCTTTTTGCGGCTCTTTGGGTGGGGAACTTTTTTTGTTTTCCATTGGGGTTCATTCTCATTGTCTCCAGTCCACCAGAACCCGTCCCTTGTTTTCCGAGTGATTTTACTCTTGAGGTTATGGTTGGGACGCGCTCCTCAGTTTAGGCGCCAAATTCAAATTCAGTTAATATAAAAATCTGTTTTAGAGGTACTTTTGCAGAAAATTGGTAAGTTTTGGTCAATTATTGAAATTGTAGTGAACATTTCGAAGGTTTGGGGGACAATTAATTGTTTAGTTCTTCAATTAACAATTTTTATTGCCCTTCGATTTCATTGCGGTCTATGCGAAATGCTGCGTTTTGCCAGTATTTTTTTTTTTTGAATCATTAGTGTTTGATCACAGATGGCAGCGTTTATGCGCTCCTCAGTTTAGGCGCCAAATTCAAATTCAGTTAATATAAAAATCTGTTTTAGAAATACTCTCGCAGAAAATTGGTAAGTTTTGATGAATTATCGGAAATGTAATGACTACTTCGAAGGTTTGAGGGTCAATTTATTGTTTAGTTCTTCAATTAACAATTTTTATTGCCTTTCGATTTCATTGCGGTCTATGCGAGATGCTGCGTTCTGTCGGCCTTTTTTTTTTTTTAATCGTTAGTGTTTGATCGCGGATGGCAGCGTTTATGAGACAGTGTCAACGGCGGTGGTTAATGATGTGGGGTTGGAGGCGGGCGTCGCCCTGCATCATCCCGTCACGCCACATTGAGCATCATTGTCCGCTGGTAAAGTCGTCATTTTATCGCTCAGGGAATTGTGTGCGTGTGGGCATGCGGACGTGAGCTCTGGTCCTCTTTCCATTTTCCTTTTTTATTATTTCGCCGCGTGAAAAGTGACCGCTTCCGCTTCGCGGATGGGAGAATGTAATAGGGAGATGCGAGAGCGTTATTGATGGGGAAATCGGGGTCAGGGTCGGGGGCTATCGATCAAGCATCTCCGATATTACAATCTCGAGGGGGCAAGACCGGTTGGTCATGAGAGAAGAAATTAGCTCTGCCGAAAATACATTTGTTCCGCTTGAAAATATGATAATTCTGTCGGATAATGGAAGATATGATTTTGTGATTTTAATAATAAATAAAAATAATTTGTGGCCTAGATCTGTTTGACCTCCCACTGAATGAAAAATATCTATCATCGGCAGGGGACAAATGAATAATATAATCAATAATAATGAAAGTCTGAGATGAAATTGTGCAGCGGTATTTTAGCTGAGAGAATGGTTCTTCTGATAATTCAAAAATATCACCAGACCTAAAAATCCCACCTCAAACTTCTCCTTTAATGATAATTTTTCACTTTCTACTGAATGTTCAATATTATTATTTATCATGATATTAAAAAAAAAACTGTAAACAGGAAAAATTTCACGAATCGTGTTCACGTAAATTTTCCGTATTTCCGCGGTCGATTTTCGATTTTTCTTTTCGATTTTTCTCTCGGGGTGAAAAAATCCAGCGTGATTATCTCGATGCTTTAATTATTACCCAAATATTTTTGTAATGAAATATTTTGTCGGGTGAAATATGGCACGCTCCATGCGTCGGCTAACGAGGGTAGATGATTTTTCTGCAATTCACCCTTCGCTACTCTCGATTATCTCTGCACCGTTAAGGCATTCATCGTTGGGTACACGTTTGGCGCTAAACGGTACCCCTGATGCAATATCCCCGAAGGATGATTTGCACAAACCACTGAGTCGAGTTGATAAAAATAAAAAGAAAACGAGGCTTATCAGACGATTTGTATGTCTGTCCGGATAATCACAGCGTGACGGATATTTCTTTGTGAGGGATTTGGCAGTTGGCCGAGAGCAAAGTTTGATTAGTTTGAAGAGCTTTTTCTTCAACTTCACCTCCCGCGTTTGTTTTCACAGCATTAATTACTTTTAGTCGAGTCTGGGGGGGCTCAATGGTCTTTTGTGAGGGAACGGGTAAATTTGACGTCTAAAGTTTTGTGACGGATGAAATATTTTCTCTGGCTAAAGTCATGCATCACGATGGGCTAAATTATGAATGAATAATTATCCTGGGAAATTAGCTGTTGGGGTAATTGCGCGGAAATGGTATACTGCGAATAGTCTTCATTTTCATTTTCGATGGTGACGGAACGCACGATTTGCAGAACTTTAGAATTGGAATTATGAATCTCGCACAATCTATTTGGATTTTATTAATTAATTTTATATTTAATTAAGTTTATTCATTAATTAGCGGCGGCGATTGCTGGGTAACAATTTATTGAATAAATTACAAAATGCGTGTTTACATGACTGTCGATTTTTATTTAGCATTTTTTTTGTGCAAAAATTGAATATCAATTTTTTTTGGTACAATTCGTTTTTGAGAATTTCAATAAAAAAAATGATCTTTCGGGAAATTGTGTATCTCGAAAAATTCTCGGCGGATCGACCTGAAATTTTTCATAGATCTGCCCCCAAGTAATACCCATTATTCCACAAAATTTCAGATTTTTAGTTTAGATCCCACTATTTTTAATAATTTTTTCACTAATTTCTTCATTATAATTTTATTAAAAATCGTGAAGATGATGGATTACAAAGCTTCCACTCAAGCCTAAAGCCCCAAAATAACAAAAGTATTCCTGATATCTCCATTTTCTTCACCCCTCCCCCCTCTTCACTTCAATTGCTGTATAATTTCCAGTGGAATACTATTTTTGATAGGAGAGATCCACAAACCAAGAAAACCGAACAATCTCCACTAAATTCAGTTGCTCTGACGAAAAATCCAAGAGTATTTCATCATTTTTTAACATCGCGTTAATCTCAGTACTCCAGAGTAATCGTCGTTTGTAATTTAGGTATACGAAATGAAAAAAAAAAAAGAGGTGACATGAGTTTCGTCGGAATGCATAAGTATGTAAAGTGAAAGAGGGGGTTGTGGGACGAGTGGGACCACCCGGTGTGCCAGGTATCTGAATTAATTATTTGTTTTAATATAAAATCCGCGGGGTGTGATTTAGTTGGGCCCGCCACGGGGGCAAGTGGCCGACCGAGCGCATAAACCAGTCGACGTCGTGTTGTTTTCCAAAGGGAGGAGATGTATGTGTAAAGCCGGGGTAACAAGTTACCTTATATACCCATATAAGTGTATGTAGAGGTAATTGTCCATCCCTCTTGGGTGCGTGTGCGTCAAAAAAACGCGAGAGACCGCGTGCGGCACGACGCGCCGTACAAAAGGGCAAAATTGAAGAAACAAGAAGGGAAAATAACAAATAGAGGTGGAGAGGAGAGGGGGATTGTACGGGAAAAAAAAAATTGAGGGAAAAAAAATGGGGGGGACGGAGAGAGAAAAAGGAGGAGGACACAATATCCGGCGGTTTGCGTGCTTGAAAATTGCGCCGACTCTCCCAGCGGGTGCATTCTCGCGTCTTCTCCAAGTGCTCTTCGTGCATGTTCCAACCACCCAAAAAACGCATCTCCTGAAAATTCAAGAGCCCCAACATCCCGCTGAGAAACCACTGAAATTTTTACAGTTAATAAGTATGGATTATTCAGTCATTAATTATCGTTGTTAGGGTGCGGTTAAAATTGGGGGTTAAAGGGCTCTTAATCGTAGGCATTAATGGCTTCATTAAGACTTTAGGATTTTGGTATTCTTAGGTGAAGTGTACTGCAAGATTTTCGATCATCGGGAAAGTTGAGGGTGGAGATTACTATAATGTAGGAGATTTTATCGTCAGAATGTGGTGAATTATTTTTCAGCTTGACCTTCATGGAAATTTTTTACAGATCCCTTTTAAAAAAAAGCATGTAACGTTTTTTGTCAGCTTTTTTTGGCGCTATGCATATCAAATTATAACTATATAATATGATATATATAATACATATATATATATAATACATATATATATATAATATATATAATTATATATATATATTCATTTTTTTTACTATAATAATATTTAATATTTTTATTTTTATATTATATTATACTAAATTTATATAATATAATATATAAATTGAATATAATTTATAAAAATAAATTAAATTAAATCATTAAATTTATTTATTATTAAATTTTTAATTATTTTTATTTTTTATATAAATTTTTAGACTTTTTCCTTTCTTTTTTTTGAAATTCTATATATGTATATATTATATTGGAAATAACCGTGAATATAAATATATATACTCCAATGATAACACCCCATACGTGGACGATTTGGCGCGCATAGCGCGCCATATACGCTAGTACAGGCATAAAAAAATTATTACTATTGCATAGTAATGCTTCCTAAATTATAGTCATTCTTACTAGTCGTGGATATTTATATAGGGCTCCCATAACTCTTTTCTCCCTGTGCCAAGGAATTTTAACTTCCCCTCCTCCCCACCCTTCCCCTTCCCACCCCCTCAACCTGATATTGCTTTAATTGTTTAGCCAGAAAAAATAATATGTCCAATTAATGCTAGTCTGATAAAGTAAAATTGTACATTATCAGAGCAAAATATATAAATAATAATAATAATAAATAATTGTGATATTTTGGAGCGGGATAAAGATATTTATTTATAAATAAAATTTTTTCTGTCAGTGAAAAATATGTAAATTTTGGGAAACATTTGGAATAACAATGAGAATTTTCCGTGTAAAACGAAGGAATAAAGATTGAAGAATAAAGGGAAGGGGAAGAAATTTGAGTGGTTGCCTCGCGGTCTCTCCCGCATGTTCTCTCACAGGGGAATCTCGTTAATGGATGGGATACTTGCGTGATTGTGTTTACATATACAGGTACGTAAGAGAGACCGAAGCAGTGTCAGATCTGTGAGTGTAGAAGTGAAACAGAGGTATTGGGAAGAGCCATCAGTGGACCACTAATCACCACTAATGTTAATATTATGCAGCGGCCACAATGGTCTCTACGTGGAGCCACGATAAAGCACGTAGTGGATTCGTCCGGAGGATGCATGCACCTCTCTCATGCAATATCCCCCCATGCACTATTCCTATAAACCCTGTAAGACATTCCTACCTCCATCTTCTCCACTCTCTCTATCTTACTCACCCTGGTGTTTTATTTGTCCTTTTATTCCCCCTGATTTCATCCAGGAGAGTCTCCTTTTGCGCATCACCATGTTTCCGTCACCGATGCACCACAACCACGCGGAATAAGTCACTTGTTTATCTGTCGTAACCTTTCGAACCCGTACCATGTACAGTCGATCAATGTTTGTTGCTTATTCTACTAAGAAATATACTTTTTTGCCCTTTGATGTTCAACATTTTCATCTGTCCATTATCAACTTTAATGCTGAATTCATTTTTCAAGAAAGAAATAAACATGGATATTTTCAAGTCTCAGGTGAAATTAACAGGAATTTATATTAGTACTTGAGCATTCAAGTACAAAGTATTTTTTGTACTTGAGCACAATTCAAAGTACAATTCAAAGTACAAAGTATTTTTGGCCTTGAGTAAAATTCAAAGTACAAATGACAAAAGTACAAAATTACAAAGTACAAATTCAAAGTACAAAGTATTTTTGTACTTGAACTTTGGCTATTAAGTACTTGATAAATCTAGTACTTGATTTAGTACTATCCCCAGACGTGCTAAGTACATTAGAAACGTAATACTTAAATTTTTGTATCAAGTTTCAAGTTCCTAGTGTACTTGCGACATAAAGTACCAAGTACTTAACGTACTTAATGTATAAAGAACCGAGTACTTGATACGTTTAATTAATAAAAAAAATGAGTACTTGGTACTTGATGCACTATATTAGTACTTAAATTTGCAAGTATTAAGTATTTGTACTTTAGCTGCAAGTACTTGAAATCCAAAGTACTTTATTGATACAGCATTTAACTTTTCGCGTCAAGTTTCAAATTATCAGTGTACTTGACGCATCAAGTACCACATACTTAACGTACAATACCAAGTATCAAGTATTTGTACTTTAGGGGCAAGTACTTAATATTCTCAATACTTCATTGCATCCATATTTAAGTATTTCCGTTACCTTTCAAGCACTCAATATTTTCAAGTACTCAATGACTTTAAAGTCCCAAGTAATTATAGTATACTTCACTACTTGTCAGTCAGCGAAGTAGCTCAACAATTATTTGTATTTCCTTATCTTTTCCTACAATTATTTCAATACCTCGTTCACTCTCTTTTGATTTTCTACACGAATCATATAAAAATTAGCACATGCCCATTTTTTTTTTCCCACTTTCAAAAATTTTTGTGGATCAACACGCAGTTTAAAATTAGCGGATTTTAATCTGGAGAAATTCAGTTGATTCCCCGTTGCTATTCACAAATATGAAAGCAATAATTTTTTATCCATTAAAATTATCCAACTCCCACGTTAATTATTCAGCCGTGCTCAACATTTCAGTATTTCCATCATGTTCATGCTTGAATGGTTTTATCAATGAAGCCAAATAAATAGCGAGTAAATTTTCCATACTAAACAAGCTGATAACAGGAAGCATTGCCCACTGGTATGCGTTACACGATGGAGAATGATACCGATGAATGGATTTACCTGATTTGAATATTCAGCGTGTCCTATCTTTATGGAAAAACTGGCCAATAAATTTAAATCACGTATTATTTTGTCCTTTTATCAAAATTTTCGTATAGATTTTGTCCCCAACACATTGTAACAGCCACCACTGATGCCCACCAATAATATTAAACCCCACAGAAAAATTAGAGGTAACGAGATATTATAAAAATTTATCCATGAATGATAAAATAGTCGTGTGCGATTATACACTGAGGCAATAAATAATTGAATTTACCTGAGCAGCACGCATACCGCATATACTATATTCAAGTTTGCAACGAAAATTAATAACGTGCCCATGGGCTTTAGCCACAAAGAAAAGGGAGACCTATAAATAGCGGAGACACGAGTAAAAGAGCTGATATACAAGTGGTTGTGTGGAATAACATAATTCTATGGTTAAATTCACTGATGATGTGATGCATAAAAGGTGCGTTATTAGTTGTTGCATGTGTCTGGGGTGGTATGTCCAATGGTGCAGGTAGTATAATTGCTTCAGCCACTTCCGTCTTGTATACCAACCCGCGGTGAAAATACGCTTGAAATACGTATAACGTCAAGCACCCGGTAATTACAGAAGGCTCCAATAGAAATAATGAAAATCTATTAGACAATCTGAAGGCGAGGGATTAATGAATATCTGATTGATCACCAGTCTTATCTAATCCGATAAATTTTCTACATTCAATGTGCATTTCCTTAAAATTATATTCCCACATATTAATTGGGGAATTATTCTTGATTTATCGAATCGTCAGTCCAATATTTGCTCATTTTTTTCATATATAATATATATATAATATCAATTTTTTTATAGACTTGGATTAATCCCGAAATTGGTATTTTAAAAATTACGAAAATTATTGTTTTATTTATTTTTTTATTCTTATCTAATCCGATAAATTTTCCACATTCAATGTGAATTTCCTTAAAATTATATTCCCACATATTAATTGGGGAATTATTTTTGATTTATCGAATCGTCTGTCCAATGTTTGCACATTTTTTTCATATATATTACATATAATATATATATAATACCATTTTTTTTATAGACTTTTGGATTAATCCCGAAATTGGTATTTTAAAAATTACTAAAATTATTATTTTATTTATGTATTTATTTTTTTATTCTTATCTAATCCGATAAATTTTCTACATTCAATGTGCATTTCCTTAAAATTATATTCCCACATATTAATTGGGGAATTATTTTTGATTTATCGAATCGTCAGTCCAATGTTTGCCCATTTTTTTTATAAATATATTATATATAATATATATATAATACCAATTTTTTTTATAGACTCTTGGATTAGTCCCGAAATTAGTATTTTAAAAAATAGTTAAATTATTATTTTTTTACGAAAGGAAATCGGTAACTCTTGATGAGATTGAATTTCCGGTCGGTGTCCGATTCAAATTTCATTATAAACTCTTAGAATTTTTTATCATAACGTATCGGGATTAATGTCCGGGTTTTCAGGTTTCAACCTAATCAGGGGTCAGGCTGTACTCTCTAACAGCTCTAATGATTCACATTGCATCATCTTATTTGTTATCATCTAACATTACTCATGTATTATCTCCTCTCGATAAGAGATTCTTCAACTGTCTCCAGAGACGCGACTGATTTTAATCAATATTGGGGTACGAATATTCAGGTTTTGTAAAAAAATTCTGATGAAGTTCAAACTCTACTAAATCCTATTCAAATAAATGAAATGACTAAAAAACAATCATTTCACTCTAGCTGTCCCAAAATTTCGGACGCACAAGGTGCCCCTTATCAGGTACATTCTTAATTCTGCGCCACGAGACCCAAAATCTGAGTTAGGATTTTGTGAGAAACGATTAGACAGGATTAAATAAATAAACCGTCGATACTAATTACCATGGAATCCAACAATTAATTCCTGATCAGGATTCCCGATCAGGACGGGCCCAGCAGTATCTGACCCACACGGCTGTCCCCGCGACGCCCCCGTGAATCCCCCGAATTTTGACCCTCGATTCAGATCCGAGGATCCTCAACAAAATTCTACCCAAAGCTGAATTAGATCCCGATAAACCATGTGAATTTCTTCCTGGGCATTCACGAGTGGACGAGTAAGAGCGCCACCTTGGTACATGACTATAACTGCTCGCCGTGGCCGCTCGGGGTCGCTGACTCGAACGGTCGCCGATCCGTCAGTCGATTACTCGCGGGGATCTTACGTGAACATGGAAACAGGTTCTTGGAATCCGGTTCTCGATTCTACATACGACTCTAATCAACGCGGCTAGATTGCTGCATCGCTCTACCCCCTCAACCCCCCCCACCTCATCTCCCCCTTCCCCCATCGTTCCCCCTTGACTCGTTTATTCGCCTACCTGTTAACAGCAAATTCACTCGACTCATGACTTTCTTCATGCTCTGTATTGCGTACCCCTTTGTGTTCTTTATTATTAATTCCCGTACCCACCCCTCTTGTCGCCCCTCCTGCCCTCCCCTCCGCCGCGCTTCGCCCCCTCCCGCCGTTCAATTTGGAATCACGCGGAACCGTGTGATAGCAAAAGTAAAACATTTTGATTAATTACGGTCTCTATGATTGAAAAGAACGGATGTTTGTCAATTCATTTGTCATGTCCAGAATATTGTTCGGTTGAAAGAAAAAAAATATTGAATAACGAATATAATGAAACGGAAATATCGGAGATCTCTATCGAGGAATTTGTACAACTCCGGGTTGAAGAATAGCCGTGGATATTCCAATTAGTGGTAATTGATACAGGTGATAGGAGTTCTTGATTTCGGTGGACATGGAATCAATCAAAAAATATTGATGACTGGTTGGTTGGAGACTCTTGGAAAATTACGAGGAGAATGTCTTGAGGGGTAAAGGATGGGAGAGGACAGTGGCGGAGACAAATACATATGGCATACATTATGTACCAAATATATACTCTAATATACTCGAGTTTACGGTGGCTCGGAGGCGCACGCATGGACACACGGCGGTGTATGAGGCACCTCCGGAGCTCCATCGGGGCCCCCGAGGCGCTCGTCCGACGGCATTCCTGCCCTCCCTCTTCATTCTTATCGGATACCCCCACCACCACCACTCAGTGTATTCACTCCATCCTAACCCTCTCTCTCTCGCTCCCTGGTGGGAGAGGTTGAAGTTTTCATCTCGGTCTCCCAATTTAAGCTGGAGTCGTTACGAATTTTGTCACCTGTACTGCGGACAGACAAGCCCACAGGGCTGAAGCGTAATATTACTTTTATGTCATGGCGGCCGATAAAACGGATGGAATTGATTTTCCTCCCGTCATCTGGGAAGTAAAATCGAACTTTTCGTGTAGGTATGACGGAAAATACTGTCACAATACTACATCCTCGAGAGGATGGGTATGTTGGTTATGACCTTGAGGAGGACCCCTCAATGATTATCAACATCAAAGAATCGTAAGAGCCTAATATTAAGGAACCTAATCAAAATTACCTGGAAATTACTCAATTGGAAAAATAACCCTATAGAAAACTAACTTTGGAATACTTTTCTCAAGTCAATGCATCCCCGAGGAAAATATTTTTCGTTTCAGCGCCAGCTATAGAATATTATTAGAAAAATTGGAAATACTAGTACATTTCGACACTAGGCCGTAAGGAATTCTCCATCGAATATCGCCATCGACATCTGGGATGAGAAAACCATATCTTTCCACCGAGCGGCCGTAAAGCGCTGCTTTACGGATCGTCTGAATACCCATTAATTGCTCGCCCATATATTCCGACAGAAAACACAACACATCAGCCATAAAAGACAATTACTTGCCTCCATATTTTTTCGATAAGGGCATTCGACCTTGAGCATTAAGACACGCTGAAAAGAACTCAATAAAATTTTCGCGCAGCATAAAATTCCAATATCCCACACGCACGCTCTATTTCCATAACAGAATCTTACGAAAGATCGAAAGATGAGCGCACCTGACTGGGCCTCCAGTGATGTCTCATCGTCATTCGGGACGAATATTCGAAGGCGAATGATAATCTTTAATCTGCGCGCCATTGGAAAAACCGTATCGCGCAGCAGTAGCAAGCAGAGGCTCCCTCTTAGCCTACAATCTGTCTTACATATTCATTATAGCTGGAGGGCGAAGTGGGTATTATCTTGGATGGTCGGGTTTGAAACAACGTATAGCTTGTAATTTTGAGTCCAACCCCTTTCCCCCTCACCCCTCTCATTCAACTTTTAATTTTTTTTTCCCCATCCTTCCCTCCACCATCGCTCCACCATCGCTCCACCATCTCCACCATCTCGTATGGGATCCGCGTAATGACAGTTTGCTACGGATGCTGAGACTCCTTGAGAAAAGATCGGAGCAATCGGAAGGATATCTGATTGTAATTCCCATTCGATTCGCTCATTCGTTGAAAATAAACAAAAATGATCTTTACACTTGGGTAATTAAGATTGCTCTTAAAATAGGTACATTAGAAAGCTCGTTTCTCCCAGTTTCCATAGATGTATAATACACTTTTTATAATGCACGTGTTGACCTGTCTGTCGACTCAGGGGAGGGAAGGGGGGAGTGAAAATGTTGAAATTAACGCGGGTTAATAAAGCATGCACTTTATACGCTGTTTATTTAATGGTCATTGTAGTGAATGGTTAGATAGGGGGAATAAAGAACATGAGTTGGCGTTATGCTGCGCTAATGTGAGAGTACAAACGCATGAGTTGTTGTTTCAATGGTTTTATTATTGGGTGCAGGGTTTAACAGGTTCTTGAGATGAAGTTTTAGTGTGATTTGGTAAGTGAGATGTGATTGAAGGTCAAATCTGAGGAGTAGGTGAAATGATGATGAGGGTCAAATGGGAATGATGGACAGACTAAAGATCTTGAAGGTCAAATGACGGGCAACGCGATTATGGGGATGTAATCTGAGACGTGAGAAGAACAATAAGATTGATCGGACATCGTTCAAGGTCAAATGATCAACACAAACGGAACAATAGTGAAGGTCAAATGAAGGAGACGAGTGTAGTAGTAGAAACAATCGACTGTTTTTGGAGATTAATTAGGAGGGCAAGCGAAATATTTCTCTCTGTTTGATTGAATTATTACGAATGTAAACTGATAAATTATTTGCGGTCATTAATCCGTCTCTATGTACGGTTGAAATAACAAAACGATTCTGAAGGTCAAACGGATCAAACCGTTTGTTCCTTTGACCTCAACCGTTTGACCCTGAGACACTTTGTTCGTGATGCTTGTTGAAAAATCATATGATTAAATGGGAATGATTTTGATTGACGGACACACAATGGAATCAGGACATTAGATCTTGATGATGATCAGAGGGATTCCGCAATGAACAGCGGAAGCTGGGAAAATACTGCAGTGAGACAATAATCAATGGAGTTGGTGCATTGGGGTGTGGCACATCCCACTTCCCTGGCGCCTTATAGTCTTCCCCTTGCACTCCTACCGAGGAACTTGAACTCCCTTCCTAGTCCGGATATCGACTCGGGGCCACCTTTATCCCCACCTTCCATGCATCGTCCTTTGACCGGTCGTCTATACCAAGACGCTTTCTGGTTCACTTGCCAGAAGGGGTAGAGACAGAGATAAAATGCGAGGAAATTTTGTGATGGAATAGAAAATGCGGAGGCATCACTGAGAAATCCAGTGTCTTGGTGAAGTTTTAACGTGAAGATGTTTTGAGACAGTTTTCATGAGAAATTACTCGAGACCATTCGCCGAGATATCAAAGTCAAAATATCGTCAATCCTAGTCGATAAAATCCTAATGCAACGTTGGAGAAAGCAAAATAAAAATAGTCATGGAAAAAATAATCACCGAGTGTTTTTCCTCTCGGGTTGCATCACTATCGCAACACGAGAACGATCTGGAATATAATCGAATTACGCAAAAAGCCACTAGATACTGGCAGTCGGGCTACCGAGTCTCCTGGTCACCTGCTATTTCGAAATAGCAGGGGCTTTGATTATTCTGTCTGCGGGCTGTTGGCCGACTGTTTTCCCTCGTTTCGCTTCCCAAACGATATCACTCAACTTGTCCACTCACTTGCTCCAGTCATAAATCACCGACGAGTCACACGGGACTGGAGGGAAGGGCCCCATAAAACTCTTTTGCATACTATATGGGCGTCGAAAAATCGGCAAATTTTTATCCAGGGTTATTTACCCTAAGAAAATCCTGCATGGGGGTTAAAAAATTGTGACAAGCTGAAATCAGTCCGGTGTCAATCTTGTTGGAAATATTTTCGACGTTAAAACGAACAAGAAACCCGTTGTGACTGATCAGAGAGAATAATGGAAACATTTAGGCTGTTTATTACAAAACAGCCCAACACGTGGATCAACCTCATAGACAAAGGGCCTTGTCTAATGGGTAGACCTGACACCCTGGACGATCGGGTGACCGAGGACACTTGGAGACGAACTCTTGAGCAAGCAACATTAAATTTACCACAACCAACCCAGCTTATATTATATCGAGTCTTTAACCAAAGTTTAATTGTTAACAATAAATGGAAGATCGAATCAAATAATTAAATAATCGTTAAATATTGTGTCTCCTACAATCTTGCCAACAAAAGGCTGTCAAAACAACAATTGTTGGAAATATTTTCGACGTTAAAACGAACAAGAGACCTGTTGTGACAGACCAGAGGGAATAATGGAAAAATTTAGGCTGTTTATACGAAACAGCCCAACACGTGGACCAACCCCATAGACAAAGGGCCTTGTCTAATGGGTAGACCTGACACCCTGGACGATTTGGTGACTGAGGACACTTGGAGACGAACTTTCGAGCAAGCAACATTAACTTTACCACAATCAACCCAGCTTATATTATATCGAGTCTTTAAACCAAAGTTTAAATGTTAACAATAAATGGTAGATCGGATTAATTAATTAAAATAAATCGTTAAATATTTACTCTCTTACACAATAATCTATAATAATCTAATTATCAATAATAATAATAATACCCGCAGACAAGTCATGCAACTTATTAACAACAAGTTTCTCCCATCGTATAATACCCAAGAATCCGTAATTTGACAAGATAAAGCCTCTCGTTATCGTTAACGAGTTTCTCCGCAGGTGTTCCATAAAAATCTGGAAACCACATTCTATTGTTAACGATTAAACTCCACAAAGTTATCACAATACCCGAGAACACGTCACATGCGTTCAATTTTTTGTTGTCAAACATTCACTCGAGTCAAACCCTGAGTTTTCATTCCAGTTTCGCTTCATCCTGTCGCCATTACTTTTCCCGAGTTCCCCAGACCAAATATTCCAGAATATCAACACCTGCCAAAAGACTGTCAACTGTCAACTGTCAATTGGGGTCAAACTACACAATGATGCACACAAATCTTTTATTGAAAAGAGCAAAAACGATACGATCATATTACAGACCTATATAAGTTTATATTTATTATACTATCAGATCATTATTTCTTGAAGAGACCGGTGTGTGGTCTTACGACGTGTATGAGACACAATATTTTACGATTACTTAATTATTTGACTCGATCTTCCATTTGTTGTTAACAATTAAACTTTGGTTAAAGACTCGATATAATATAAGCTGGGTTGGTTGTGGTATATTTAATGTTGCTTGCTCGAGAGTTCGTCTCGAAGTGTCCTCGATCACCAATTCGTCCAGAGAGTCAGGTCTACCCATTAGACAAGGCCCCTTGTCTATGGGGTTGGTCCACTAGTTGGGCCGTTTCGTAATAAACAGCCTAAATGTTTCCATTATTCCCTCTGATCAGTCACAATGGGTCTCTTCTTCGTTTTAACGTCGAAAATATTTCCAACAGACGGAGCTCTGATGAATGTTTATTAAATAATATAAAAAAATCTCTGTTTATGGACAGAAATCATGATGCCGATGCCTTGGTTCTTGTGACTTCGAGATCGTTCATTACTTTGGCGACTGCTCTCGAAGTGTGAACACATCTTACTAAAATATAATTCAATTGCTCTTACTTAAACGTCTATTTATTTATTAACATGTCTTCCAATTAAAATCCAATATCCCTTTTTTTCGCAGACAGATGGCAGATAATTCGTAATAAAATTTCACGTCCAGACGTGTGTTGTATATGACTATTTCAGCTGTAATTTTTACCTTGTCTGGTAATTTTCGTGGAATTTTTTCTCTCGGTGTATTTGGGGTAAGAATGGTGTGATAAAACATATCGTCATGGTGTTATTTATCTGGCGATGTTTACCGCCGAGTCATCATGTTTCTGGTGGCAGTGAGTAGCCGGACTGTCAATATTTAAAGCAGCACTGTCATCCCCCAGACAAGAAAACACACCTCATAGTTCATTCATTCAGCCGTCATTCATCGTAAAACACCGGCTTGTGATTTTTTCATCATTCGACCTTGTTTCAGTTAGGGAGAGTTCGCTATCTCTGGCGTTCCTCTGCACAAGAACAAAGAGTTAAAGAGTGAGGTTAAGTGTACTCCAGAGATAGGGGAAAACAGTAGCTGTTCTATTCCGCAGTCTCTCATTTTTTATTCCACCCACTAATGCGAATCGATAATATGCAGCTTCACTGTGGTTATTGTGTTTTGTGGATGAATACATCCTCGTCCCTTGCACTTAGGCTTTCTTTGTGATTCTCATTGTGAGAGGGCGACACTGGGGGCAACTCATCTACCTTGTTTTTTTTTTTTTTTTCTACTGGGTTTCCCCTTTCTTTCACCTTTTCTTCTCTCACATTAGTCTGTTTCACTCGTAAAAAGCTTGTAGCAAACTCATTGTTCGGGATGCTTTTAGTTGCTACATTACTCGCATTCTAACGTCGTGTTTACTTCCTTTTTTTTTCTTCTTCTTTAAAACATATTTGTATCTCTGCTGATTCATCTGAGAAATGATGAACAAAATGCTCTCAGGGGAGGGCATGGAATTGGTTTTGATGAAAAAATTTATGGCTCATGGAAAATCATTTCATTCGATTGTGTGGAGAAAATTTCATTATTCTTTCTCTTTTTTTTGTGATCTCCATTTTTTTTTATTACTGTGAAAAAATTGGAACAGGACAACGGTTTCTTGGGATTGGACCGTGCAACTCACATTCTAGTTCTTGAGTTTAATTTGTAGATAAATTATTATAATCATTGTTATAATGAATTTAAAAAATCTGAGCTGTGGAATGATTTTTATAAATCCGTCTTAAATAAAAAAAAATATTTAGTAAAAATATAATTTATAGATTGAATGGATTAATAAATTTTATATTTTCAGTATAAATTCGTACAAAAGAATAATTAATTATAAATTATAAAACAAATGATATAATAACAATAATAATAATATATAATAATAATACAAAAATTAATAATAAAAGACTAAAGATTTATTTTTCATACATAAGAATAATAAATTATAAACTATAAAACAAATTATGTAAAGTAATAATAACGGAATGGATAAAGACAAAAAGATAAAGAATTCTGAATTGAATAGAAAAAAGTAGAAAAAAATCAGCGCATGATAAAATGCGGTAAAAGAAGAAAAGGTTCTGAAAACTCATAATAATATGGAAAGCTATGACTAGCATAAACTTTCGTAACTCAACAATACCCAACAGGTGAGAAAAACCAATGAATAATGCATCCCACTTTTATGGATCAATTAGTAAATCGTAACACTCAGTGAGTTGCGTGCACGGTATTGTGATGCTAATGTACCAGAAGTCGAAAGACCAAACAATGTGTTAACCTTCAAACCCTCGAAGAAGAGGTATAAACCGTTACGCCTCACAATTCCGTTCTGAAAAAAAAAGAAAATAAAGTGAAATATTTGTCACATACTGACGACAAATATTATTTGCCAGAAGTTTTTTAACCGGTCGTAATGAATGGCCGAACTGAGAACTCACCGATTCGTACATCGTCTGAAAAATAAGAATTAATTGTCGGATAATTTATTGTTATTCCACTGAAAGCTCATATTTCTAGTGTCACATATTTTGGGAAGATATCGAAAACCAATTGGGGGAGAGTTGATGGTGCGAAGAGGATGGAGGAACTCATGCCCGAATATATTACCATCAATTTGCATACATTCACAAATTGACTTACGAGGTAACGAGAAAACGTTATGAAATGGTCTTTTTGCGGACGGTGAGACTTCATCGTGCTCCTCACCTGTAGTTTGTCGCTTCACAAAAAAAGGTAATAATGCTCTTCCGAGAATTATGGTAATGCCTCAATTGTCGAATACTTACAAAAATTCGGGAATTCTTCGAGTCTGAGAAGTTCGGGCATTCGCAGCTGCAGATTGTTCCGCTGTAAAATCTCACGGTGAAAAGTTCACAGGAGAGATTTAAATTTCAATAATTATAAGATTTACCTGAAAAAATTTGAACTTTCAACAGCGAATTCCGGTACTCCAGTAATTCTCGAACAACCATGAAGACGCATTTATTTATTATTAATTTTTACTATGCCCCACTAATCTGTCATGTTCTAAGAATGATTGAGATAATCTTACGCGAATTTTATGAAGATCTAAAACTGCACGGAGAGAAATATGCACGAAAAATTACTGGTCTCGTAGGAGTAAACGCGGGATATGGCACTGCTTTGATGAAAAGTCATGTGAAATTTATGAAAAATCACTGGAGTTCTCCGGAATATTTACTGCGCAGGGCAACAAAAATTACTGGACTGATCCTCAATTTTCTCCGAAGTTCATTCGATGTTCTAAAATGTTCTGCTAAAAACCTGAAATAGTCGTACTAGTTATTCACTTTTTACTGCACTTCCAGTAAATTTTACTACACTTCTAGTAAATTTTACTGCACTTC
>NW_011887757.1:1001587-1012384 GCF_000806365.1 Fopius arisanus
TGGATTTGCAGTAAATTTTACTGGATTTGCAGCAAATTTTACTGGATTTGCAGCAAATTTTACTGGATTTGCAGTAAATTTTACTGGATTTGCAGTAAATTTGACTGGACTTTGAATTTTACTGGACTGGACCGTAATATTTAAGGTAAGGTCGCAATGCGCCACGCTTACCGCGCGGTCTGGTAATTTTTCAAGCGATTCTGGTACAAATTTTTCATACAAATTTCTCTCCGTGATAAAAGACTTGTCATTCTTCATAATTAACCTGTACTTTCCATGAATTAACTAATGATTGATCGAATGTTTTGACGCGAGAAATAATCGATTGGCAATTTAGACCCGGAATTATTTCAACGTGCGATCAGATGATTTGACTTGACTTGACGGTCAAATTCCTCGATTACGAATGAAAGGGGAATGAATTGGCAAGGGGAATTTGAAGAACCCTTGAATTCCCTTTAATCTCGGATTTGATGACAGTTTAAGGGTTTAAGTTTAAATTGAATCTCTCGCACGTTCCTGGGAAGATAATAGCGCCGGTGCACGCCAACACTTTGTGATGAGTTTTGAAAGAACCGGGTGTATAACTGGTTGGTGAGTGGGTGATGTGAGATGGGTGATGTATCCGATGGGCCCGAGGGGGTCATATAATTGATCCAAACTCATATGTAACAAAGTACATCGGGTATTAGTGACAGGATGTGACGCTCATCCATTGTGGCCCACATTATTATGATGTATTGCGTGAAGCAAGTGCGTGATTGTTTCAAGCCGCCAGTTACTCAGTGTGTTTCAAGATATTTGTTTCAAGATATTTCGTC
Organism: Fopius arisanus; assembly: GCF_000806365.1. Taxonomy (NCBI): domain Eukaryota; kingdom Metazoa; phylum Arthropoda; class Insecta; order Hymenoptera; family Braconidae; genus Fopius; species Fopius arisanus. Next base: position 1,002,409 of record NW_011887757.1, read on the forward strand.
ACGACGATAAATATTCAAGAGAAATTACGGAAAAGTTGCCAGGTGACGGTTTTTTTTCTCAAGAATTTCTTTTTCATTTTATACAGTCACAGTTAATCGAGTGAAGTCGATCACGCGAGGAATTCACATATCGAACAACGCAGGGATATTCCATTCCGAGCTTTCTATAATCTACCTTATTCTGGAAAAACATTTGAATCGATTTGTTCGATCTTTGACAAATCGATTGTTAAGGAACAATTGATTAATTGAAATTGAGCCAAATGAAAAATCCGTCGGTCCTCAAATCCACGGGGAGTTGACGATTATCAAACAGCTAAATATAAACAATATAATAATTTTTGATTAATTTCGTGAGAACCGATTTCTTCGATCGTCGAAGACAAATCGATATGGGGTATCATTGAAAATCAGGGCTCGATGAATTGAACTGAAAGCCCCTACATCTCAGAGCACAATTCCGCAATAAATCCACGATATTACATACATTCCGGTGGTAATAATTTGTGCAGTAATACAAGTGGCAGTTGTTTTTTTAAAATTTTTCGATTGAAATAAATTCGCGGAGTGTATCGATGGAATAATCGGTTGAAGGATAATGTGCGAGGCCTCGAGCCAAAATAATTGGCTGACGCAGTGAAATATAAATGATAGGAAGATGGACGTACCGAAGGAGGTGCGGTATATATCGAGGAGATAAGACTGGTGTGGTATGGGGTAGAGAGGGAACGTTTGTGCTGAGAGTAGCACCGACTACAGCTACTTGGTACGCGAGAAGGTACGCGCCGCGTAATTGCGTGCCCGTCCTGAAATTATTCATCTCCCTGGAGCACAGAGACTGATCCTAACGTACATACACGTTATATCCAGTGGTGAGTATGATAATGCATAGAAGTGCCAGTCATTATATCGTATGGTGTATCCGAGACTTCTTGGGCCAGTGCCTCTTTTACTGAACCGTTCGGACACGTAGATTACTACCAACCACCTTCATACGCGTTCATTTTATTCTCCTTTTATTCTTCTTTTATTCTCATTCTCCATTATCCATCACATTTTCGCCATTTTCAATGGCCACGATAGCTATGTCCTTATTTTTACTTATTTTTGTCTCTTAAGATTGACGGGATTCATTCTGATATTCGAATTTCCCGCCGTTTGGGGGATTTTAAGACGTGGCGATTGAATGGACCAATGAGGGATGGTCTCATGGGTTTTTGAGATATTTCGATTCTGGTGAACTTTATTTATGGGTTTTTAATGATTTAAATAAGAAGTTACTAGTTTTTTTTTTTTTAAAAAAGACTGATTCCGCGCTGTTTTCAAATTTCCCGCCTCTAATTTCGAAGCATCGCGATTGGATGGACCAATCAGGACTCAAGCAGGATATTTTGACTCCAATGAACTCCATTTGTTTATATTTATTTAAATAATACGGTAAATTAATTTTATGTACAAAATGGAAGTGATTGTTCGGTGCGCGCGTCGCGTCCGAATTTCCCGCTTCAAATATGAAAACGTGGGGATCATGTCCAGCAATATTAATTGATTTTTATCAATAAACTAACAAACCACGAAAAAAATACTAAACAAAGTGTTAAACAAAATAAACCGACAATAAAAAATTAAACAATTGACAATCTCGCAATTAAAATTTTCCAAAACTAAAATACTAAAGTACTAAAAATAACAAATCATTGGATACTAGAAATTTTTAATCATTAAAAAAATATCAGAAATGTTATTAATTATATTCTGAACAATTGAATTTAGGAAATAACAGGATTTCCATTATTCGATTGAAATTTATTCCCATTAAAATACCGCGCACCGAGAATAAAATAAATAAACAAAAATGGTGAATCCCGTCGATTATCAGCAATTTTTTACCCCAGTATATTCCCGGCGTTATTATAATGCAATTAGTACCTGAAAACGCAACATGAAAACTCGCTCATTCTTCGGCCCCTCGCCCTTTACTCCCCATCGGGGATAATAACAGATACCCAAGCAATTTAACTAACTGAAAAATAAATCGAAAGAGAGAAAAAAGAAAATTCTAAAGTAATTACATCCATTACAATAATAACCCACGAACAAAAGAACAATAAATTGCGCTACTGAAGACATTGTTCTCGGTGTAATATTTTCAAGTGCACTAAACAAATATGAATTTCTCTGGATAAAAAAAAAGGCAGGTAAAAAGACAAAATTACGGGATAAATTACAGGTGGACCCGTTGCTCTTATCCCTTAGTGAGCTCTGTTTATTCCTAAGTGACTTTTAACGACTTTAAATCAAAGGAGAGTAGGCCCTTACATTTTTTATCACGCTGTCCTTTCGCGGAAATACCAGAAAGAGAAAATAACGGAAATATTGCAATAACATGGATGAAAGAAATTCTAAACGCCATTTTCAATGGCTCCCTATTATTTTTATTTCTCAATATCATATTTTCAATTAGTTTAAATAAAGTTTTTTATGTAATCACAATATATGATTGATTCCGTTTATTTTTTAATTTTCATTTTACAAGAAAAATCTCTTTATTGTTATTGCAATAATTATTTTCGTTTCTATATTATCTTTTTATACATTTTTATCATCGATATTAGGAAATGTTATATTATAATTAATATATAAGAAACGAAATTTAAATTAAATAAAAGTTAAGTAAAAAAAAGTCAAGTGTTATCAACAATAATTGATAATAATAAATTGAAAATAAAAAAAAGAAAAAAAAATCATCAAAACAACAAAAGGAGAAGTAAAACAATAAATATATTGAATTCACATGAGAAATTCATTGTCTTTTTTTTTAATTAATATAATAGTTTATGAATTAAATAACTGATTCACTTACTGGCGATGATTAATTAATTATAATATATACATCCATACATATAATATATATGATATTTTAGCGGGCAGAAAGACCAAAAATAAATATATATATACATCTATATCTATATATATATATAATATCATAAATAAACATAGACTCAATTTTTTTAATCAAGAAAGATTTTTCTACGGAATTCCATGTGTTGGTGAACAATTACAAAGCAATAAAATATGAGTAAGAATGTCCTATTTTAAAAGGGACACGCTTGACACAATCGATTATCTCGAAAATCTCGAAATCATGAAGCCACGATTCCCTATTGGTCCACCTAAAATGGCGCGAGATCCTATTCTAAAAGGGACACGCTTGACACAATCGATTATCTCGAAAATCTCGAAATCATGAAGCCACGATTCCCTATTGGTCCACCTAAAATGGCGCGAGATTACAAAAAGTCGTAATTCCCTTACAGAAATAGTTTCATACCCGCGATCTCGTATTAAAAATTCTAGATGTTCCAAATAATTTAGCGAGTGACATGCGTCTCACCAGAATTTTTCCTCTCATCACACTAATTGCATCAGCTATTCCAGATAATAGGAAGCCCATTAGACCGGACAGGCTGGCGTTTCAATGAGAAATAATCTACACGACCGCTCGGAGTTTCGAGCATTTGGATTAATTATCCAGTTGGCAAAGTTCTCCCCACCTGATGCAACGAGTACTTGTCGCTAGTACTCTTATGACCAAAGATCAGGTTTCACTTGAGCTTATGAATTACTCACCGCCACGCAATATACTATCACACAGTCCTATCTCATGGATTTTTCACGGACGTCGGCCAATATTATTCTAATAAAATGTCATCGACTTATTATCCCACTACTTTTGCACCAGTTTAATGTTTATTTCTCCATCCCCCTTTTCTCCTCACTTACCACCCCTCACTGTACTTCGGAGTTTAATATCTTGGATATTTCTTTTATTTTTGGGAGGGAATAAAGTTGATTACTTGAAGCGCAAGTATCTCGTTCTCGCGGACGACTGATATAGGGTTCGAGTTTGTGTTACGAATGGGGCACAACCACGCGATCTTGGCATTCGTTACGTTTCATTTTTCTCTCACTGGATTTTCTTTATTTTTCGCATTCTCGAGTGGCTATCGATTATAATTATTGTCGTCTCATTGGCATTTTTCCCCATTCTCCGGATTATCGGGGAGGTGGATAGTCATATTATTTGAAGTGAATAAATTATCGTCGGGGTGAAGATTAATTCACCCCATTTTATCGTTTAGGTGGTTTACAGCCGGAAATTTAGGCTGGAAATTTTTACCTCTGTCCCAGATACGATTCAATTTGTTACATGGAGAGACTTTATTTTTTTATAAAAAATGTCAGTTCCTCACAGGATGAAATAATGGATTGTTTACATCTTGGGGTTTGGGGGTGGTAGTCGTCGAACCGAAAGATACGTGCAACGAAATTGAGGAGAGGTGTGTAGAAAATGGAAATAGTCTTTAATAACTCCATGAAAATTCAATGAAATCGAATTTGTTATTCGCCATTTTGAATAATTATTAATGGTCGTCTAACTATTAATCCTCTTGAAATCAAAATCAAAATTGAAAGTAAAATTAAAATTAAAATTGAAATTAAAATTAAAATTAAAATTAAAATTAAAATTAAAATTAAAATTGAAATTGAAATTGAAATTGAAATTAAAATTAAAATTAAAATTAAAAATGAAAATGAAAAATCAAACTAAAGTGACGGTTCCGAACAAAACTTTAAAATTTGTCATAACTGAATGAAAAATGGTAAGAATTATTAAATTATTAAATAATTATTAGGTATACTCCTATGGTATACTTCCTATGATATAGGGACTTTAATATAAATCTATAACCCAACGAAAGCCTGAGAACGTTCACGAAGACAACAATTGACCTAAGAATTTATAAAAAACATTGATTATTTAAAAATAAAATGATGAATCTAATATTGATATCACACGAATAATAATACACTAATCCAATTATAATTAGTAATAATCCCAATATCACAATCATCACCACAAAAATGAATCTAATCAATGAATTACTAAATTAATAAATAATTGCTGACGAATCGACTAGAAAAGCATTTCCGTGGGAGCAAATGCGTTGAAAAAAAAAATGTCCATGGTTTGTTTATAATTTGAATAGTCTCTCTGACGAGAGCCCCCGTAATTTTCCATGTGATACTCGCGCAAAAATCTCCAGCCATTTATTCCACAAAAATTTGGACAACCTGGAGGGATTATTCCAATTAAAAATAATTATCCCCGCATTAAGGCGTAGCGACTGGCAAGTTATTAGCGGTATGTCGAGAAGTTGCGGGTTGAATAACTAAAAGTATTTGGAAAGGATAAATAGGTAAAGCCGACGTTCGATGTATGGTGGCGCTTAACATGTGAATCGTCTGATATAACGCGGAGATAGTGAAAAGGATACATATGGCTTATCGGATCCGTCAAGGCCCTACACGCACGCATCCCAACCACTAGACACTTATTCTTAATTTAATTATTCTTATTTACTCATTTATTTATTTTTCATCTTGATGGTGATTTTTAGCTCTTTGTTGGTTATCCTCGGGCAACACACGCGCGCCCGATATACAGTCTCGTTCGAAGCCGTGTATCACGTCATCTTGCCGGCATGAGCGATAGCCAACATGAATGGCAACTACGTGGCTCGATCATAGCCTCGTCTCAGCTAAAACCCCATTTCCCGTCTGGAATTTTACCCCCCAAAATAAAGCAAAACACCCTAATAAGATAAAACCTACCTTATTTTCCACGCAAGAGTAATTACGTTGCCAACGGGTGTGAATGCCACTGATATCCTACCATAAATTCCAAGCAAATACCCAAAAAATAATAAACAACTCGCTCTATCAAACAACGATTCGCTTCCATGATCAATCGGCAATTTGCTACCGATCGCTCCTAAATATTATTCAGTATAACTCAAAAAATTCGGGTTTATTACTCACACCTAACGAAAACTTAACAAAAAATTAATTCCTTAACTTATGAAGATTACATTTTTTATACCTGTAAAATATAAAATATTTTCAAAAATGGTTAATTAAAAAAATATTTTTAATTAACAATTTTTAAAATCGTTATGCAGATTATTCTTATGTATGGGTCATTCCATTAATTATCAGCGCAACTTTGACCTTCGAAATTTTTTAAGTTTTTTGGCGGTTTTTTATTTTTTTTAATGGCCACGGGGGGAAGTCGCTATCTCAATTATTAACAGAGATATTTATAAAAATAGTATGAGAATTTTTTATTATTTAAGGTGTTTATTGTTGTAATTTGTTGCAGCGAGTTGTGGATTACTTTTAGGTGAATTTTTAAGGTTTTTGGGTCACATATTTCCGCCAACAGCATTCCTGTAAAATATATTTCTCATTCAAGTCTTGTACACTGAGAGAAATATTCAATAAAAATTACGTGTACTTTCCGTAATTCTGGAGCGAAATGTGGTTGTCGGGAATTTTACAGAACTGTCACGTAATTTTTATCTAAAGTCACAGAATTTTTCCACGGTGTTCCGTAATTTTTATCTGAATTATCGGTGAAAAATAACGATACCGTCACTTAAATTTTTCGAATCGACTCCGTAATCGGTAAGTGAACTGAAAGTTCCGTAATTTTTACTAAATATTTCTCTCCGTGTAGGCAGTATTTCTCCAACATATGCTCTGATGCTATGATTTCCGTCAAATAAATTGCTCCACTAATTAGATATCTGCGAAGTAGATTTCCATAAAATCTCCACATGCGATCATCTTCTTTATTAACCGGAATTGATGAGTCCAGAGTGAAATCACGATTGAAACAAATCGCACTTGCAAAAGAAATCATTGACACCGCGGCTTTCTGGCAAATTAATTCCGGCGGAGGGACAGATCTTCAAACTGCAGTCATAAAGTATTTCTCGCGTAAGAGTTTGATTCCTGCATTGAGGAAAAAAAATTATTGAAATTTATAACGAGCTTGTCTCCATTAGCAAATTTGATTTTTGAATCAATCTCTTCATGAAATTTCTAATTCATAACAATAAAAATTAATTTGTTCCTTGAAAATTCGAAAATAGCGCAAATATGCGATGAACATTTTTTATTTCTGACACGGAGAGAAATTTGTATGAAAAATTCGTATCAGAATCGTTTGAAAAATTACTGGAGTAAGCGTGGAGCATTGCGACCTACACGGAAAGAAAAATACCGGAAAAATTACGGAACTTTCTCGCATTCGTGGGGTGACCTTGGTTTTCGGGAAAAAATACTGTAAGTTCCGTAAAAATTTTCGTAGCGAGCAGGAATTTTTACGAAACTTTCAGGACAATTTTACGGTACCCCGAGTACTTTTTCCCGAAAAGCAAGGTCACCCCACGAATACGCGAAAGTTCCGTAATTTTTCCGGTATTTTTCTCTCCGTGTAACTTTAAATATTACGGTCCAGTCAAGTAAAATTTCCCAGCTCCGTCACTGAAAAAGTAATGAGAAATCCAGTAAAATTTACTGCAAATCCAGTAAAATTTACTGGAAGTGCAGTAAAATTTACTGGAAACGCAGTAAAATTTACTGGAAGTGCAGTAAAATTTACTGGTAACGTAGTAAAATTTACTGGAAGTGCAGTAAAAAGTGAATAACTAGTACGAATATTTCAGGTTTCTAGCAGTAAATTTTAGACCATCGAATGAACTTCAGAGAAAATTGAGGATCAATCCAGTAATTTTTGTTGCCTTGCTTAGTAAATATTCCGGAGCAGAACTGCAGTGATTTTTCATAAATTTCACATGACTCTTCATCAATGCAGTGCCATATCCCGCGTTTACTAATACGAGACCAGTAATTTTTCGTACATACTTCTCTCCATGCAGAGTGAATTTTCAACCCGATAAAATCGCACGACAGCTCTTCACCCCATTGAATTCCTCCAAAAGAAAAAAAAATAAAAAAAAATGAATAAATCCCGATTGGCCCGTGGGATTTAATAAACTTTTTAATTGAACTTTTTATCGATGAAACATTGTGTTATGAGGTGCATTAAAAGCGGCGATTGGTGGTGCCCGCCGAAAATGCACGCAAGACAGAGCCGCGAAAAGAAAGGACTATAGGATACCCGCGTACTTATCTCACAAGGAGGACTTGAAAATCCGGTCGCATTAAGATATCTATCAGAACAACGGATGTGCGCCATTAAACTTTTACTTTATTTAACGCTCGGAGGGCCTCCACCGCATATACTCCAGGAGGAGTCCCTCTTCTGTTTCTCTTCTCATCTTCAGCTTATCTTTTTCTCTCCTCTCTACCTCAGTGTATTCCATTCTCAGTGCATCACTCGCATATGTGCCTTTTGCTCGTACTACCAACACGATTTTAACCTCAGTAATGCCCCTCCGGCGTCAGTACTTCAACTACTCCATCGCTTGGTTATTCCCGAAGACCTCTTCCACCGGGAGTACCAGCCACTGTGATTGTTCGCTCCAGTCCCCTGTAATTATTATTTACGTTTGCTCTTAATGACTGCACGAGGCTTACGATCAACTACTGCTAAATTAGAATTGCTAATTTCGCAGCACAGAGGGGGGAGGGGGGGGACCATTAGAGGTGGACTGTCCAAGTAATTGATATGTGATTAAATCAATAAATTTTGGTTTCAATTTAAATTCATCGGATCACGCGGGTTGTGCTTTATTCTCGGGTTTGGGAATAATTATTTCGATGAAATTTAATTTTTTATTATGGATTCAATTCTCAGGAATTTGAGTTATTTATTAGATTATCAGTTTACATTAATTAGTAAATTAATTTTTCTAGGTTTGAAAGAAGATGAGTAGATGAATAAAGAGTTGAGTTGTTAGGGGATTTATAGATTGTCAAGTGGAATTCTCGAAAAATAAAAATGTAAATAATGTAAAAAATTAGTTTGATATTGAATTTGATGATAATTAAATGATTTTATACAAGATTCTGCGATCCGAGGAAGAGATTCGACGGTCTTAATTGCTGGTACACCAATTTAAATAAAAATCCGAGTCTCCTCCCCCCTCTTCTGTAACGTTTTACCAATTATAATTTTACCACTAAAGCAATTTTTCAATACAACACCTGCAAATTTCTTTATAATTGCATTATTCCAGACCATAAAAATTGTTCCTCGCACTGACTGCAGGAGACACAATATTTAACGATTATTTAATTATTTGATCCGATCTTCCATTTATTGTTAACAATTGAACTTTGGTTAAAGACTCGATATAATATAAGCTGGGTTGGTTGTGGTAAATTTAGTGTTGCTTGCTCGAGAGTTTGTCTCCAAGTGTCGTCGGTCACCAAATCGTCCAGGGTGTCAGGTCTACCCATTAGACAAGGCCCATTGTCTATGGGGTTGGTCCACGTCTTGGGCTGTATTGTTATAAACAGCCTAAATGTTTTCATTATTCCCTCTGATCAGTCACAACGGGTCTCTTGTTCGTTTTAACGTCGAAAATATTTCCAACATGACTAACCACTGATCATCATTTAATTAATTTTTCCACCTCCATAATTAATGATGTGTGACAATAAAAACATCAGTATCACCGTACGCCGATGAGTTCTCAGGGCTGTGAATTATTTCTCGGTGAAAAAAATTTCCAAGAATTCAGTCAGGCATTGCCCACGAAACGGGCCGTAGTCACCAGCGAGCAGCCGCCCCAGAGTGAAAACAAAACAGCGAGACAAAGAGAAGTATAAATAAAGATAAGGGCTTGAGCGAATGAGAGAACGAAAAACACAGTGAAAACAAAATAACTGAAATAAGATAAATAAAAGAGAGGAGAGTTAGGAGAGAGTGGAGGTCTCACTTGACAGTTGAGGTGTCGGGTGGTCGGGTCCAGGCACGGCCTGTCAGACATGTCAACCTGTCAGGCCCACGCACGCTGTTGGCACACACCGGCGGCCTGCCGGATTCACATACGCGATTTCTTACAATTTTCCCCTCGGGGTCATCGTCAAACACCCCTCGCCCCCCCTGTCCCCTCACTAATTCATGATATCAATTCTAAACATAAACATCAGCAACCCC
>NW_011887757.1:1012909-1017021 GCF_000806365.1 Fopius arisanus
GCCCCCTCCATCTCTCCCTCCCCTCAGGATGGCTGTTCACCTCGAAGACGAGTGGTATGATAATTTAGTGGGTAAGCCAGCGGTCAATGGTCGCAGCACCTGTTCCTACCGAACCTTTTAGCCAATAAACAGATGTGACCTCGAAAAATTGGCGGTTAGGGGTGATAGGGCTTTTCAAGGTCACACCTATCATCGGTGGATGGGATTGTTTACTATTTGGTTTAATTGAAAAATAAAGGGACAGTGATTAATGGAGGTTGAGGGGAAGGGGGGGGGGGGTAGTGTGGAAGGATTGATGGCGATTGATGCCTGGGGAGAGGAATAATAGGATGTTTGGGGTTTGTGTGAAGTTGGTTGATGAATGGTACTTTTGGGGTATGGTGGGATCGGTGGAGAAGGTGTTGATAAAAATGGGATTGATGTATGGAGGAGTACCTGGAAGAGTACTTGTGGCGATTGCTTTCGGGGTATGTTAAAGTACTTGGTGTGTAAGTACTTGGTGTGTAAGTACTTGGTGTGCAAGTGCTTGGCGTGAATATAATTTGTGGTCAATTACTTGGCGGTAATTTTATGTAAATGCTCTGTAGGAATTATTTTGTGTGAATGCATACTTGGTGTAAATAGAGGTTGTGTAAATGTACTTTGGATTAAAGTACTCGGTGTAGATATATTTCGGGCAAATGTACTTTGTGCTGAGGTATTTTGGGAAATTGTACTTTGCACACGAGTACTTAATATCAAAGTTCAATGCACAATACACACAATGCAGTACTTCATTGCATTGTACTTGGTAAAAAGTACTCAATGTGCAAGTTCAGCAAGTCATCGTAATTCATCTAGAATTCTTACACTAAGTACAGTACTTTTTCGAGGACAAAATTTCAACCAATGAGGAGTTACACTCTTTCATATGCATCTGCCGGAAAAGTACTTGGTGTCAATGAACACACCACGCACTCAATCGCAGGAAGTACTTAACACAAATAAGCACTAGTAAAAGCTAGTCAAGAATGCAGTTGTTGCACTAGTTTCTCAGAGTGCATTCTGGAGCTCTGGGGGTACATATTGTCAGGGAGAGGGCGCAATTGTGCAGACACACGTGAGTCAATTTTTAGTGTATGAACACTAAGAGGTGGTAGGGTGGGGGAAGAGGAACCGAAAGGAGCAATCGGGACTTTAATCGCAATATCCATCGGAGGGATAAACGCCGTTGAAGTTACCAGCACTCACCACTGGGGCGCGCATATTCACGTCTGATATTTTCTCCCTCCTCTGCCCTCTACACTCTTTTTGTTTTAAATACACAAGAGGATGAAGGGGGGTGTTATATACTGCCGTGTACAGTACAAGAGCCAGAAGTCCATCTCTCTCGTATCCCAGTGTGTGTACGTGCGTTATAATCTCGATATCCCATATATCCATGTACAAGACATTGCCTCCCCACTACACATTTTAAATATAGGTACCATCGTGTAATTCATAATAAATGACTTATAAATGTAATGTAATGTTTTTTGGGATTCTTCATTCTCGCTCGGTTTTATTTATTCATTTCTGGGTGGTGTTTGTGCTGCTTCGACTTTGTTTTTCAACTTTTTTATGGGGAATAAAATTCATTATCCATTTTACCACGTTCAGGCTGAAAAATGTAATAAAGAGAGATATCATATTTGATGGAGTGAGAGGTTTTTAGTTTACATAAATTTTTGTTTTTTTGGCTGTTATGTTGATTAAACTAGTGCTTGAATTTCGTGAATGATTTATCAATTTTTTTTTAGGTTTATTATTTTAGGAGACGTGTTTTGAATTTTTTATTCTCTAAATCTAGGATATTATCACCATAATTGATAAATTTCAGAGCATCTGAATTTGATGAGGGAAAAACGTTTATAGACTCACCGGTTTTAATGATCTTGAATTAACGAATTCCTGTTGGAATAAAAAATCCTTTTCTCAGCAAATCAGTTGCAGTGAGGGACGCAAATCCCCCCAGAGATAACCCATCTCTCTCAGCAGGGTTTCAAGCTAAATAACGCAATAACCCCGACAATTATACCAAACCATCTCGAACATTACGTTCAATTATGCCCTAGCAAGTGCTTCCCAAATTCCCAAATTCTTCGTTTGTCCTTGAACTACTGACAACACTCAATCAAGTTATAGAGTACAAAAAGTGTTGCACACAGAAAACACTAAAAGTACTTTACACAATCTTATGCAGATTTAATCCACAACAGTGCAGAGTTCTAGCAATTTAGAAAAAAGCTCTCGTATGTGTAAGTTATTATGAATTAATGCAGGAGTCATGCATAGTAGTGCATAGTTTTTCATTAACTGAGCATAAACATCGCCATTTTCTTACATACTATTGACCCAGTTGCGTATCCTCTCAGCAATGATCTACATAAAGCAAGAAAATCGCTGTGATACTGAGCATTTTTGCGGGGATTCAATTAATTTCATTGAAATTCATTTATCAATAGTTCACTATGTATTATATATGCCTAAGCAGTGTATATTATATGACTCAATTTCACAGTATGACATCAGGTAGTTTTACGCATATTCTGCATAACTATTACAACTTCTTGTGTAGAGTGTTTACACCGAAAGATGTGTACAAAGTTTGTGTACGATTCTGTACACGGAGAGAAATATTTAGTAAAAATTATGGAACTTTCAGTTTACTTACCGATTACGGAGTTCATTCTAAAAATTTAAGTGACGCTATCGTAATTTTTCACCGATTATTCAGATAAAAATTACGTGACAGTTCCATAAAATTTCCGACAAACACATTTCGCTCCAGGATTACGGAAGATACACATAATTTTTATTGAATATTTCTCTCTGTGTAAAGTATTTTTACTGTTTTTTCTGTGTGTTGTAGAAAGTTATTCCCATGGGCGTAGAATATGTAATTTAAATAACTATCTATGATTTAAGGAGTAATTGTAATGGTTGTAAACATTTTTGGGTCTTTAAAATTACATGTTAATTGGAATATTTCTGATAATTACTTAGTCTCTCAAAAATTCAATTATTGTACGGAAGAATTCGTACATTCGATCGTAAATTATATACATTCATCGAAGATAACGATTTATTTGAGGAAAGTGTTGTAGGAGGGAGTCCTCGCGGAATTGCAAGGAGATAAGCGCAATCAATAGCTTGATTGGCCACAGGCAATCCTATCTTACAACAATCATTTAATTTAATTTCATTATTTAAACCACTTGGCAAAAGCCAACATTTTTACTTACATGTAATAAATATTCTTTACGGTATTAATTTTTTTCTCAGTGCAACCAAAATGATAAAAACCAGTCCCTGTTAGTGCCAACAAAATACACTTGCCACTTTTACCATTTTCAATCGTCTTTCAAGATGGCGATTTGTTTATTGTTATTTTATTGGCTGAATATGATTGCAAATTCAGGCAAAAGCCGTTCCGACGATTCCAGCGGAAGAAAAATGGAAAATGACGGAAATAAAAGAAAAAAAAAATGCAAATCCACACACAAAACATTTAAAACGCCAGATAAAAAGCATTACATTTCATATCCGTTGTCAACATCTATTGCACCACTGACTTGTTAAATATCACTTACAACGTTATTTACATCACTTTCTTCTGGTGTTTCATCCGATTCTTGGTGTACACCGTTAACGAATAATAAGCGATTAAAAATAATTACCAATATTGGGATGCGTGAGAGGTTTGTTGGTGTTGCTCTGGAATATTGCTGGTTTTAATACAACCACACGAGGATGAGACGGCCCTTACTTGGCGCTTGACCGGTAGAGTAGATAATTTATAAGCGTAATATGTAAAGTGGTAATGGAGCGAGAGAAGGATAAAAAAAATTATTGCAGAAAGTAGTTTGCGCCAAGGGGGCGAAACGGGTGGCTGTGTTACCTGGCTTCTTCAGGCTGGCCCCTGCCAAGAAAATAAACTCCCCTGATAATTCAGCGGGTGTGACAGAGAGGGAGAGCTACAAGGGAGAGAGAGAGGGAGAGAGAGGTTGAGATGTGAAAGATGAAAGAAGAAAAGTAAGAATATTGCAATAATAAGAAATAAAAAGTGCGGAGTCAGCGGCCGGGGGGGTGGG
>NW_011887757.1:1017631-1023061 GCF_000806365.1 Fopius arisanus
GGGGGGGCTGAGGGTCGTTATTGGAATTTTAGGGGAAATTTTTGGGGTAGTTTTCAATTTTTAGGGTGGGGATTAGAATTCAATGGGTAATTGCATCTTTAATTCAGGATTTTTCTGAATGAAATCATTGTTAATAGTTTTAATTATTCATTTATGATGTTAATATGATGATTGTTATAGATTATGATTGTTGTGAAATTGTATTGATGGGATTAATAAAAAAGATTAGATCCGATTTTTTGGTGATTAATGGGACTGGAATTTGCAGATGTTCATTGATTTCCCGATCAATTTCTGATTTTCAATTGCAAAACTGTGAAATCAATGAAGATAATGAAAAATAAATCTCAAGAAATTAATTGATTCTCAAGAAATAATATTAATCAAATATTAACAAAATTAAAAAACAAAGCTCCACAAAAAAAACAATAAAATTCTAAAAAACTCACTCCACAAAAATTGCAGCATTCAAAACAGTCCCTCCTTTTCCATCCACTAATTCAAATATTTCCAATTAAGGAGCATAAATATGAATAGGAATTCACCCCCTGACAGCCCGACTCTTAATTGCTACACATAACTGTTTTAATTGGTTCTGACGTTGCGAAATTCCGCAATTTTTGAGTTTTCCCGGTGATGAATGCGCGATTCGCGGTGCGTCGAGAATAGAAAAACAAAAAATTGTGGGAAAAAGAAGAGGAAGGGGGTAGGGGGATAAGAAGGGAAATGAAAAAGAGAAAAGAAAAAAAAAACTAAAAAGGCAAAGGAATTCCAACGGTAAACGACCGGAGCATGGCTTGACCGCAGGCCAATCAGAGTTAACAATGTTTTATTGTTGCATCAAGGAGGCATCGCGACGTTTCGTACGGGCAGGCATGCATTAAGCTTATCATAACGGTATAACACTTAGAAAATATTCTCTCTCTCCCCCTTGGATCCACGTGTTTTAGCGAAAACTACAAGCCAGTGCCTGAGTCCATCCAGTATCTTGTCAGTTATCCGACGTCTAAATCATCATTTATTTCAATCACTTGACCCCTTTGTTTCTTTTCTCTATTCCAACGAGGGGAATAATACTTGCATCGTGCCAGGCTGTTTAGATAAAAGGAGTTAACGTATTTCAAGGTAGAAGGGAGGAGGAATAACAGGAAGATGAGGATGTGCATCCACTGCACATATCTTAGGGTTGAGCTAACGGTATGCCCCATGCTGCTCTACGTATTCATCACAGGCTGAGGTTCCTAAACGATTTCACCATGAAATATATAGGAATTATGACGGATCATTTATTTTATGGGTAATTACAATATCAGAGTGAGACCACTCGATTTATATCACGCAGACAAATATTTATATTTTCGAAATGATTTTTCGAGTGAGTGTCGGGGAGGATCCAGGGAGATGAGAGACGTAGACGGATCTATGTGAATATCCATGACTAATAACTATGACCGTCATTTAGGAACCTCATATCTACACGGAGAGAAATATTTAGTAAAAATTACGGAACTTTCAGTTCACTTACCGATTACGGAGTTGATTCGAAAAATTTAAGTGACGGTATCGTTATTTTTCACCGATAATTCAGATAAAAATTACGGAACACCGCGAAAAAATTCCGTGAATTTAGATAAAAATTACGTGGCAGTTCCGTTAAATTTCCGACTACCACATTTCGCTCCAGAATTACGGAAAATACACGTAATTTTTATTGAATATTTCTCTCAGTGTACTAGACCTATATATCTACTAGTAGATATATAGGAATAAAATACTTGAAATAAAATATAAATAAAATATAATGCCTATATATCTACTAGTAGATATATAGGAATAGATAGTAATGATTTCTATGTGCTGTAGTAATGATTACTATGGTGTACAGTAAATAATATTGGCTGGTAATACTTACCACAGGTGCGTGGGGAAAATTACTATACAAGATAGTAATAAGGCCTATATGATATAGTAAATGATAAGAAATACTTTTAAAATGAGAAAGATAATAGAACGACAGAGAGATGAAAAATAATTATTTCTGGATTACTGTGTGGCATTAACTTGAGTGTAATGAACTTGATAATTTTATTGAGATTGATATCTAACAGATTTAATAATTTGTTAAACAGAGAAAAAGTCTCATATAAATGATATTTTAAGTTAAAAATTTATTTAATTTTATCTATAACTATATTTGTTCTATAATAATATTTATTTTATATATAATAATATTTCTTTCCATTTCCGGAAGTAGGTACGTATGATAATGAAGAATGTTTAATTTCTTGGAGTGTGAGTTTCGGCCACGTCTGCTCATCCAAATCAATTAAATATGATTGAGAATGTTTGTCAAAGAAATATTCTTGTAATTGTTGGGTAATGAGAGTTACCTCATCTCTAGGTTCTAATAAATCAATCTTTACTAAATGCAATTGAGTACACTGAGAGAAATATTCAATAAAAATTACGTGTATTTACCGTAATTTACCGTAATACCGTAAAAGTTGTCGGAAATTTTACGGAACTATCACGTAATTTTTATCTAAAGTCACGGAAATTTTCCGCGGTGTTCCGTAATTTTTATCTGAATTATGGGTGAAAAATTTTTCGAATCAACTCCGTAATCGGTAAGTGAACTGAAAGTTCCGTAATTTTTACTAAATATTTCTCTCCGTATACGGTAAACGGCCCTATGTGCGGATAGTATCATTTACGATAACCCCAATAGTAAACCGTCCCATAATAATTAATCACGATTCCCACAGCGAATAGTAATCTTAACTATAATCGCATAGTACTAGTTACTATAGAGCAATGTAATTTCTTCAACTAAATGCAGGAGAAACAGAAATGAAGAAGCCAGGGTTGCCAGATGGCGATTTTTTCCAAAAATTGTTTTTGGTTTTTCAAGAATAGGATAGATGATAGCAAGCTTCGAATTAGATATCAACTAGGCCATTTCAAAAGTGTCAATCATTCGCGTTATCGGCTGGACTTGCTTGATTGGGATTGTTTAAAATCAAAAAAACATTTTCAAAAAATTCGCCATCTGGCAACTCTGGAAGAAGCCCCGGAGAATTGGAATCTCGTGAGGAAAAGCTTGAAGTTGAAACTTGTCAAATTGCTGTCAAATTGTTGTCAAATTGTTGTCAAATAGTGGGAAACTACTTGATGAACCGGTGTGACTAGTGTCGTACATCCAAAATTCAACGTATTTGACTAACCTCTACAGTTGTCCGACTTCAGGAGGTGAGTGACCACTGGTCCCTCCCTAAATCGAGTGGAAGGTGTCCAAGTCCCTCTTGGAGATATTCCCCTCAGTGTCCAAAGATGGAGTCGTACAAACAATTTAGGGAATCCACTGGTCGTCTCCCCCAACTAACATATGTCAATGTTTGTCGATTAGTTCTTCCTCACTCCGACCATCTCCTTCTTTGCTCTCAAATCATTTGCCCAGAATGAAGACTGTAATCGGAAAAATTATACTTTAAATTTGGATAACAACGGGGAGATTACAAGAATATTTACTGACCACAAGAAAATATATTTGCTATTAGTAAATGTTGGGGGAGTATTTATACAGGGCCAGATCTAATAGTTGGAGGAAAATATTCTTGGAAGGATATTTTTTTATCAGTATTTTGGTTGATCGTGAAAATTAAATTGACTTAGATGAAAATTTATTTTTGAATTGGGAATTATTTTTGAGAAACTTGAGACTATCGGAACAGGACTCGAGACTTAAATTAATTAGAATTTTTCGTTAAACCGGGGTGGTAGAAATTTGATTTAGACCGAAAGCTCAGGTTTAAGACTGACAGTCTTAACGGGAGTCATTTGAAAGTGTCAAATCGAAATTTTTAGGACTTATGGGACTTGTCTTCAATTCAGGTCCTTAATAATTGGAAATTTGAAAGAATTTTCAAATTGAATTAAAGACTGTTAAATTAAATAATTGACTAATTATATAATTATATTATATAATTGTTAATTATTTAATTGACTGTTAGTCAATCCTCAAAAAAAATTTCGAAAAATTTAAATTAAAATAAAAAGTCCCAAGTCTATCATTGAAAGTTCCACATTACCACTTCCAAGTCTCAAGTCTGCACGTTCAAGACTCAACCTGAGACTCAAAAAAATCTCGGTTTCTAATACATTGAGATTCCTAAAAAAAAATCAAATTGACATAAAAAGTCCCAAGTCTATCATTAAAAGTCCCAAATTACCAATTCCAAGTCTAAAGTCCCGTCGTTCAAGACTCACCCGGAGACTCAAAAAAATCTCGATTTCTAATACTTTGAAATTTCTAAAAAAAATGCAAATTGAAATAAACAGTCCCAAGTCTCTCATTAAAAGTCCCAAATTACCAATTCCAAGTCTGAAGTCCCGACGTTCAAGACTCAACCTGAGACTAAAAAAAATCTCAGTTCCTAATCCATTGAAATTTCTAAAAAAATTCAAATTGAACAAAAAAGTCTCAAGTCAACCATTAAAAGTCCCAAATTACCACTTCCAAGTCCCAAACCAGGACTCGAAAAAATCCCCCTCCTCAAAACCGTTTAAGCCTTCCACACGAATCCTCTCAAAATTGATTCCCACCCCAAAAACAAGACAGATTGATAAAAAAAAACTAGCCCATTCTGACAGATAATCCCCCGCAAATAGTCATCCCTGAAGTAACGAAATTTATCCCTCGACTGATGGATTTGACACTGAAGAATCCATGGAGAGGGGCAAAAACCCGCGAACCCCTCCATTAAAAAAAAAATCTCACACATTAATTCCTCCTCGAGCGAATGTGTCAGCCACTCACAATTAATTCTGTAAAAAAAAAATTAGCATACAACGCTTTCGATGGCTGACTCAAAAGGACTATTTGAATATTTGTAATCCCTCAGTTTTAATTGCCAGACAAATAGTCGTATTAGATACACCGAAATACTTGGAATATAAATAGGCAACACGTCGTGCTCTCGGATATATCCGTGGGTTTAATATTCTATTAAGCAGGGCATTAGTATCCCGTAGCTACAGCTTTCTTTTCTTGAGAGGATGCCGGTGCTTTCTGGCGGTTATACATGTAAGACACAATACACTGGGGACTTTAGGAATTTTTCTTAAGGAGAACAAAGCGTTAATCTGTCTCTCTTTGTAACGGGACTCAAAGAATCCCTGCATCTCCATTATTTTTATACTGTCGGTATAACCTATTTTCCGAGATTCAATCTACCATTTTTTTTTATTTGTTCAACATTTTTCAGGCTGTTGGTACTTCATGATTAATTGTATGTCATTTATCAAGCACCTGTTAGCGGCAGTTCCAAGATTTTCAATTATATCATTTGTTATTTGTTCAAAGATTTCTGTTTGTCAACAATATGTTGTGTTAAACTTTTTTTATTTGGATTGGTTTCAATTAATTATTGG
>NW_011887757.1:1024251-1037405 GCF_000806365.1 Fopius arisanus
TTGATTTTTATTTTTTCGTGTAATGACATTCGTAATTTCGAAAGGATTCCATTAAATTTCATGTAATTTTTAATAAACATTTTCCTTTGTCACTTGAAAATAAAAATTAAAGAGGTGAATTTAGAGTTAGTGTCTCGCGTGACTGTTGGACCCTCGTAGAATAAATTATCCATACCGACAACTAGAGGAGAATTTTCTACCCAGGGATGAAGGTGAGTTGAGATTCATTTTTTTGTCGTGTGGCATTGTGTCAAGCTCCGGCTCTTGTGCCCATTGTGGGCATTCATCAACGTATTCATTCATTCAATCTCAGGCTACATTGTCTCATTGCTGTCCTCGCCTAAGGCCTCTTTCGCTCTCCCACGTTTTATCCTTCTCACGTTCAGAGGGTGTTCCCCACTTTTCCAACCTCTGGACCCCCCTGGGACACTCTTGCGGCTTCACACGTCATTCTCTTACTATTTTTTCCCTCAATCATAAATATAATAAAATTCAGACCTTCAGGACGCGAATCTACACTTTTCATCGCGCCGTCCGCGAAGTGGCGCTTTCCAGCCGCTCCGCCCTCGCGATAACATTTTTTTTTCTGATGGCCGTAATAATACCGTAAATAACACAGTGTTAAAATATTAAATAGTAATATGACTGTACCCTGTGTGGGGGGTACTTATATTTATTGTAGATTCTAGGCTACAAGGGATAAATCCAACCAATACACGGAGAGAAATATTTAGTAAAAATTACGGAACTTTCAGTTCGCTTACCGATTACGGAGTTGATTCGAAAAATTTAAGTGACGGTATCGTTATTTTTCACCGATAATTCAGATAAAAATTATGGAACAGCGCGGAAAAATTGCGTGACTTTAGATAAAAATTACGTGACAGTTTCGTAAAATTTCCGACAACCACATTTCGCTCCAGAATTATGGAAAATACACGTAATTTTTATTGAATATTTTTCACAGTGTAGTTTATCGGTATTTAAATATGAGAGTTTATTACTTTAACTATGTCATCTGGCTGATTACAATGATTACGATTAACACACGTCAGAGTCCCATTTGGATCTGCCCTTTTGCATACCCAAACCGCCTCTGAAGTACATAATTGTTTGTATCTCATTACTTGGTCAGGATAATCCAGTTATGTTGGCAAGTGTCACGCTAACAATTCTGTGTCCATTTATTCAACAATAAGACTATTGATCAAGCTCTAGGGCATAACATGACAGCTTTTAATATTATGATTAAAAATATCACAATGGAAAATATTGAGCAGTCGTCTATTGATTGTCTTTACTTAATTATTGGTTTTTATGCTCTGTCCGTGTGATTCTCTGATTTTGTGGTAATATTAGCCCATGGTATTTCAAATTTTGTTATTTTTATTGTGATGTTTTTCAGGGTAACATCATTATTATGGGGTTTTTTCAGCGGTGAACTGCGAGAATGGTTTTGAATGAATGATGATGAATTTCTATAAGAATATGAAAAGAGAGTCCGAGAATTTTTACGTAAAATTTCGTAAATTTTAATCGGAGTTTTCTCTTCGTGTGCGAAATCAATCGTCGGTTGATGGTAAAAATTGTCAAGAAAATTGTCGCTTAATAAAAAATAATATTCTCAGCAAAATCCAGAAATAAGGGTACGAAGGAGGGAAAGGGGGTGATAATTCTTGTTTTATCACCGATTAATAAGCCAGCTACAAACTTTAATGGGTCTTGAATTTATAAATTCTTGGAAGGAGCCCCTGGTGTCCGGTTATCTCATTATCTCCCGATATTGTGCAAAATTTTAATGACTCGACACGTTGATTTTATTATTCCGCTTCTGTATTATTCCTGATTATATCGACAACTCCACTGGCTAAAAATGTAATCAAGATTTTAGCTAGGAATAAAATGTGGCAGTTCAAGGTCGTTTCGTATTTTACGAACATAACGGTGATGTTGAGAAATTATAGTCCAAGGTTTAGTTGAGTAAGTTAATGTACTGAGAAAATTGCGTGATAAATAAAAGCAGATGCTGATGTGTAGAACAGTTCATTAATTGGTTACAGTAAATAACAAAAAAAAAATTAAAAAATCCTTCTTTGACTTGTTAGTTGTCAAATCCGAGAGTTGCGTCGATTAAAACCCAATTATCATTTTTTTTTTATGCTGCACAAATTATTAATTTATTGTTGGGGGCTTTTCAGTTAATTATTTATGGATTTAACGCGTATATTTCTCTTTCAGTTGAACCCACCACGATGCCTTTGATATTTTAATTGAGCACCGGTCGACTCTTAGCCTCTTGCTTTAACGTGGATTATAACTTTTTTCATTTTTAAAAAATTAATTTTCTTCCGTTAAAAGCCCAGTGGAATCGTGTAATCATGCTGCGTTTAACCGACGACTCTAAACCGTAACGAACTAGAATATCAAACTTACTACCGGTATTAATTTTATTCCTCGGGCTGCGTGATAAACACCTCTGCTCCAGAATTTTCCACATCGCATATTTTTCTTATCAGTGAAACTTTCTATCATTTCCGCCTGGACAAGTGCAAGTCATTCGTCATGATAGCGGTTATTTTTTCATTACACGGGAAAATATTACCCATGTAATGAGAAAATGATAACAACAAAAATATTAACTAATATAATTATAACGATAATTTAAATATTACATTATAAATATAATTTATTTATGAATAAAAATATATAACAGATTAAATACTTTAATGAAATATATTTTTTTTTGTATAAAAAAATATAGAATTTAAGTATGAACTTAAAAATTTATGGGATATTTATGGAACTTTGTTCAAGTATACTTTGTACTTGATTTTTGGATATTTTATTTTCGATGTGGTACCGGATTTTAATGATCTAATTAAAAATTAATGATCGAAGTATTATTTTTTCAATTATATAATTAGAGTTATATTAATTATATTGAAAGTGGAATGCACTAGAATAAAGTACAAAGTCTATTTAAAATAATTATAAAGTACACTTACATTAAGTATATTAATAATCTTATTGTAAATTATACTAACAATAAAACAAAAATGATATCAATGTAACAAATAAAAAAAATAAATTCAATCATATCCAATTTTTCTCCTCACGAAAACGATTTTCAAATGAAGATTTCCAATTCTTTTTCTAATCACTAAAATCTTTCTCTCAAATCACGAAAACTTTAAACTCTTTCCCCATCCACTCAAAACGCCAGACAAAAAAAAAAATGTTCCCATTCCGGAGCAGATAAATCTTAATTGCCCAAATGAAAGATTGATCGATCACCGACATCTCGAGATAATTGAATAATCGAAATAAAAAAAAATATATCTCGCATGGTAATCGAATCCCCGAGGATAATGAATAGTCGATTGAATAGAATAGTCTCCCCCCGACAAACAATCAAACAATCGGATTTCCGTGCGGAATAACCGGTACATGAAGTACGCAATATCGTGTGCGGATATTGTTTGTCAGAACATTAAATTCCGGTGGATTTAACGTACGTGGGGTACAATCGATTTGAAAAGCCACGTTTCACCTCGAGTTGAGAGAAAATGAAAGGGAGATAGAGTGTGTTTGCAATGAGAAACACGATCGATCATTTGGTACAGGGGATGTAGGAGGTTTAAGGCCACAGAATTATTATCGTTTGTTCCATCTATTCTGTGATTCTCTCGTCCCTTGATTTTCTCTTCCTTCGTCAATGTTGCAGTGGGCTTGAAGCGTAACTTTAGTCTAGGCAATACCAAGTCTGGGACTAAACCCCATTGCCCTTCCTAGGTGCCTGGAAATACAATTACCACCTTCGAATACTACCTACCGCGCTTCGTCCAAGTAATGACGGCTGATTGTATAAACTCCTTTCCCAGGATATTGGAATTAAATAAACAATATTGAATTGGATGTCGTTTGGCTGTTTGTTGATGGAAATTCTCGATCCTCTTCGCAGACTAATTCATCGGTTACATTCTACCACTCCTTTTCAAAGAGCTATTCACTCATTCTAACCTCACACCTGTAATTAATAATTAAATTAGAATATGGATAATTGAGAATTTAGTGAAAATAATCATGAGGCAATTGAGATGAATTCAGAATTGTGGGGAAAATGGAAAAATGAGGAATGAGGAAGGGGAAAATATTGGGGACGAGAAAATTCATGGAATTTTGAGTGCGGAAATTTTTTGAGTTTATGCTGATTTTTTTGAATAGGTATTTGATTTTTAGGATTATTATAGAAAGGGAAAGATTTTTGAGATTTTTGAAAATCCAACGAAATTCTAGGAAATTTTATTAAAGTTTTAATTTTATTAAAATGAAACCAACGAAAAATGTAAATTAACCAAAAAGTTCCATAAAAATTAAAATTAAAAAAAAATAAAAAATAAATAAAATAAAATAAAACAAAATAAATAAAATTTAAAAAATAAAAATAAATAAAGCATAAAAATTCGATAACCTTAAAGAAAAATGACGATTTTTCACGCAATTTTTACCGAGAGTTGTAATTTTTCCTCTGAAACGTTTGTTAAAGATTTGGCAATAAAAAAATCTGCGGCTAAATGTTGATAAATATGTCTCCATGCACGAAATCCGGCGATAAAATATTGAAAATCTAGACAAAATCGATAGATCCATCATTGAACCTAGCATTTCCATTTCTCTTTTGTCCCCTCTCTGAATAATTTCCCGGCATGTGCAATTTCGCGAGTACTCGCGGGCTGCGGCATGTCGGTGAAAAATCGAAGGTAATCTTAGTTTCCAAAGTAAAGATATTACGTTTGGACGGTTGCGATTCGCGCGATTGAATGCAGAACTCGATTTTACTTGACGGATAGAGAGTTATGGAGGTAGAGAGAGGCTTTCCACGTTGGAACGTAGGAAAGTTGGTTCTTTTGCTATAGTTAGATTGGCATGCACGTCGGAAAACTAATAACTGCGCTAAATCAAGGGATATTGCCATCTTATATCCCAGGGCTCAACGTCCAGGTGGAAGCGGAAATTTGAAAAATTTTCCTTTTCTGTGATGAATGCACGAGGCAATACTCGGAGAGAAATATTCCCTCAAAATTACGCAACAATTCACGTAACCCGAATAAAGGAATCATTTTTGTATTGGGTTCTGACGAGTTGACATTTATTTATTATTATCAATAAATACCATATCAATAATTCGACGTAGTCATCACAGAATAATATTTTTATTTAGTGGATACTTATACTTTAAAGTGCCAGGCACATCCGCACTCATCCTCTTCAGAAATTTATTCATCGGATAAATAATTTAGATGAACAATCAGTTTGTCTAACCGTTAATTATAACAGAAAGAGGATGAAAAAATGCTTCTGTGCAATTTGATAATTTTCCTGATTGACCATCTACTGGTTTTTCGCTCCCAATTAAAACTTTTTATTGAAATTCATTTGGCCCTGGGATTGCAACTCGAAATGTAATTTTTATCATTTTCTTCTGGTCGTGCATGTCCCCTTCAACCCCTCCAACAGAAAAAAAAATGCAAGTTCATTGCACTGATAATCTCCCAGTTTTATGATTAATTACAATTGGATAAGTCAAGTGGTATCTTTGTAATTCCCAAATGAATGCACGTTTTGAGTATATGATTTTCGGTGAGTCTCGGGTTGTGGCGCAAGGACCTTGTCATTACCCTCGTACATACCTGGGGGGTGGGATGTTGCACTCAAACTTCTCAGTGAGATAAAGATAGAGATAAGAGTGAGCGAGACAACCCCTCATTTATTCCCCTCTTCAGGGGCTTTTGGTAATGGCTCCTCCTGTCTTGCCAGCTAAACACAGTGGAGAAGCAGAAGAGAGAGAATGCACTTGAAGATCCAAAAACATCCCGGTCTACTTACTCCATGAGGATCCCTGTCGTTTTCATGAATGTTCAGTGGTATTTCTCTTTTTTTTTAGCGTTTCTTTTGAGGAAATTTAACCCCTTGCTGGAGACAATGTGGGATGTGCCTGGTATGACATTCGTCGTTGGGAGGAAATTAAATTCATGGCACGAAAATAAGTGAGAAGAATTGGTATCAGCAAAAAGAAATTAAATGCTGGGAAAGGCCATTAGGTAGGGAGGTTACGATAGCTGAAGTACGGGGACGCCTCCACAAGGTGGCGCCATCGGCAATCAAATAAATAAATATTCAGTGGAGATAAGAAACCAGAAATTTCTTAATAGTTCTCAAGTTCAATGTGTGAGAGGAATTAAATTAAAAAATTGTTTCATCAGTTTCCAGCAATAAAATCCCTACAAATCGAAGATCAAAGCCTGAAAATTAAACAATCTCTGCATTTTTTAAATATTATAACCTCAATTTATGTAATTGGGTATTACCAAAATGGGAATAATGACACAGGTTACAGGACCGAAGTTCAGAGACGCCGTCGCGAGAGGGCGCGATCGATCCCAATCGTAATCACAATCACTCCCCAGCTATTCCCCGCAGACGAAATGCATCATATCATAACAATAATATTATAGCCCATGAAAATTATCATGATAAATGGAATAAATAATCCACGTAATGTTATACTGAGAATTTCAATCTCTTGATTGTTTGGAGCGAGGAATTGATATTCCTGGATATAACCGTGGAATTTTCTATCACAGTCTCGTGCAATGTCTAATAGAAGTCTGGGTGGGCGAGAAGGTAATGTAAGGGGAGGACAAGTAAAGGGGAGGAGATGCTGACGGAAATGCGCGAGAGAGCGGCAAAGAGCTGAACCTCAGTGAACTCGAAGGTTCAGGGTATATAGACGTCGCATTATGTCTCTGGTCCTCCAGCGAATGCCCGAGCTCTTCTCTCTCGGTCGCACAGGGCTGACGTGACGTGACATGAGTGTTTCCGACAACCTAATTACATCACAACGTAGCATTGCTTCTACCCTTGCATCAAGCACTCAGCAACCCCCTTTTTCGTCCGGGTTATGTGGAACAAGTGGGAATTACTGTTGTTATCAGCTGATGCATATTATCGAACCAACTGGACGAAATTCATCAGATCGTACAGATATATCAGCCATTTTTTATTTACCGGATTATTGTAATCAATGAAATATTGATTTAATTTGCACTTGCGAATTTATCTTTCTTCAAATCACCGAATTCTTCTTTCAGTTGTTGTAGTCGTGCCTTTATGAAGTCTTGCGTGAAAAAAATATTTATAATTATATGATAATTATGACATAATTACAATGTTTTTTGAAGCGATAACAGTTGTCTGCAGGAAATTTGAGATGCATTCACAATATTGGTTTGTGGTTATTAATTATTAATAACCACAAGTCTCTTATGGCGAAAATAAAAATTTACGTGAATATAAACTATAAATAATTTGAATAAAAATATAAAATTTTGTTGAAATTTTGGAAATTTACTATTGAAGCAGATATAAAACGACGGTAATAATTTCATGACGATTGAATAAAACTTTTTTCATTAATTTGTTTGAACAATATAATATTTATGAATAAAATCAAGTGCAATGCAATAATTTTGTATGGCTATTACTTCAACTAATTAACGCATTGAAATATTAATTGAAAATAAATTGCGATGAATATAACGAATTGTAGAAAGCGTCATAAACTTTTGTTTTGACTATACGCGCAGAACTATGTGCTGGGATACCAAATAAATATTATTTTTAAACAAATTAGTGTTACTGATGACAACACGATTTTCTCTACAGATTAATTGCCTCACAGTATCTACCGTAAAATCGAATAAATTCAGAAATGAAATAATGGTTTTTCCCGGTGCACATCAACGGTCATAATCACTCATTTATTCAATTGCACTGGGAGTTAATGCATTCAGTAGCTTTTTCATCGGCTTCTTCAGTTTCACTTGGCTATCGTGTGCACCGTGAATTAAGTGTAATTGAATAACACATTCAATTACATTAATTATAATTCTTATGCCAATGATATTTGCGACATGGGTAATCCCCATGGCATTTGAGTGAGCCACGTAACGACGAAAATTTTTAAACCATTGAACACCGCGTGAAATTTTCCGCATACTTCAATTTATCAGGAAAGTGGCGAAGTAATGATAGATGATGGAGACCCATAATGCATCATTTCACGGCACATGGAGACTCTAAATTATAAAGTGTAGTTGATAACGGTCGAGAGACCCTTTACACTCCGGGGACATATATTATCGTCGTTCGGCAGTTGTTGGAGCTCGACATTTTTTGAATAAATTTTAATTAATTAAAATAGGAAGATTTCTCTATTAATTAATGGACCGAGAGTTTCAACATTGCATGTCATTAAATGAGTATAAATAGAATTCCGAGTGGGACCTGTCTAGCCGATCTAGCGCAACGCTAGAAATTATTTTGAGGATCGAGAAAAAAATTTCTTACATTTAGAAACAATGATTTAATTTAAGGATAATTTATTTTATGTGATTGAAGTTAATTATTTATTATACGGGGAATGATTATCAGTTGAAACTATTCTCTGGAACAGATTTTTTAAATTATTTATTGAATGAAAAAATATTTATCAATCGGTCGTTCGTCAGCTGTCTGTCATGGCGGATTTCATAACCTGAGTTTGAGGGACGCCATCACAAGATGGCGCAGGTGTCCAACAAATTTTTCATTGGTATTATTCCAGAAATAAGTTATCCCGATTTGTACCATTTCTTCTTGGATAATTACTCTCTTCAATTGTTCTTGGAATAATAAGTGTTGTACTCATTCGAAAGCTCATTAAATAAGCTTCAAAAATATATTTTAGTTATTGAGATTCCCACCATTTTCCACGAAGTTATGGCGTTTTGAATGTGAAAATGTGATTTTCATGCTTCACCTGAATTTCAAATTCGCGTCCATTTTTCTGTATTACCAATGCAAGTAAATATGAATATTTATATACCATTTTGAAGACCATTTTTCGCTCTTTGAATTATGGCCTCAGTTTTACCCGATTTAGCTGCGTTTTCGTGGAGTTCCTGAAATTTCTTCCATTTTCACCCGCGATGTCACGCTCTAAAATTCCCGTTAATTGCCAATTATCCGAGCATTCCATGTAATTCATGCAAATATTGTACAACAGTTCGAAAGTCTCAAAGAGCTCTCTACAACGCCCTTTGAAGTACTCAATTCCCTCGACTTGATCACGAATTATCAATAATAATGCATCGAACTTCGCTTATCCCGTTTAAAAAAATGACGATTCCGTTAAAATAAAATCTATAAAATAAAATAACCGTCGATCTTCTCGTGAACATGAGGTATTCCGTTGTCTTCCGCAAACTCATTGAATATGTGATCGAAAAGAGCAAGGGGAAATAAGAATTATTGAAAAACCGATAAGATTCAATTGCACGCAAAGTCGGTAGTACACGGAGAGAAATATTTAGTAAAAATTACGGAACTTTCAGTTAACTTACCGATTACGAAGTTGATTCGAAAAGTTTAATTGACGGTATCGTTATTTTTCACCGATAATTCAGATAAAAATTACGGAACACCGCGGAAAAATTCCGTGACTTTAGATAAAAATTACGTGACAGTTCCGTAAAATTTCCGCCAACCACATTTCGCTCCAGAATTACGGAAAATACACGTAATTTTTATTGAATATTTCTCTCAGTGTAGGTATAGCGCGGCCGACAAGTTATTGTGGATTCGTAATGTCAAATAGTTAATCTGAAATTGAAATTCTCCACTGGCGATGTCCAACAGAGAGGCCTGACCCCATAAATCAAGATAGTATAACCACTACAGCTTTTCGACTTTTACCCTCAAGATAGTTATTTCAGATGCAGACTACAACCGATGCGGTGTAAATCAATGATCTTCGGGAGAAAGTTTTTGGAGTTATCTCAAATGGCTTTTTAAGTCGTTTCCTAAACTCCCATAGACAGACTAGTGTAAATTATCTCTCCTACCCGCGTGTGAAAAATTTCGACAACTAATATTCCCCCGATGTTTATTGATGAAGTACCCTCAAGTCAATTCGCATGAAAATTAAGTCGATTGAAGTCCATTAATGGAGTCTGCGCAGTCTCGCGTGTCTTAATGAGAACTTCATACCGCGGATTTGGTAGTCTCTCAAAATTTCTAATGGAAAGCCGGCTCTTCATAATTTACTGTGTAATTAGTGTAAATTGTATTTGCCCGAAGACATTTGTTCATTAAATTGAGATGTATGGAGTTTTATGTCGTTGAAAACAATCTTTAATGTTCAGTCAGCGTTTAGTTACGGCCTTCGGGAGATTGCGGGGAAAATCACGGGAATGGGGGATACAAATTTAAGATTATGATGACATGAACATTAAATGCTTGTGCAATTCCCCTGATCGCTGATTTTTATCTGTTGAATTTCCTCAAACTCACGTGGGAAAAAACTGCCCTCGCGCAAAAAATATATATGCCAATAAATATTTGTGATATATATGCGACGAATTATATTTTTTTTGTCGGAATATATATGTACGTACGTCATACATATATTAAATATATCAATATATCGATATATTGAATATATTAATATATAGATATATTCAATATATCAATATATCGATATATTGAATATATTAATATGTACATATATTAAATATATTAATATACAATAATATACTGCAATATATCATAGCACATATAATTGTTAGATTATTAATTTTTATCGTGAGCTATATATTTTTTTTTCTAAACTCTAGGAAAAAATGGGGAATCAAATTAATCAATATTAATAAATATTAATAATTAATTCTTGGCTCGGATTTCAAGGAATAAAACGGAATTTTCTTTCACTCGAGGCGCCGATTTAAATGCAATTAAATTAGTTAATTATATACAATAACTGAAATTCTTCTAAAAAAACCGTTATATCTCCAGATTTTTCCGGGGAAATCCCGATAGAATGATCCGACATTTTCCTCAAAACCTTTCGACCCATTTTTTTTTTTGAAGCCTCAGGTCATTTATAATTTAATGGCCGTCAATTCTTCTCGAAAAATTATTCAAATTGTGTTTTTTAAATCCGTCGTAAGCCCTTTATTTCCAGTGGTGGTAACGGTAGGATAAATCGATTATTATAAATTACCCTGAAGCTTCTCATGGCATTGAGTACAGAGGTTAACGATAATCGATAAAAGTAGAATATCTATTCGAGATGTTTAGGATCGGAGGATATCGATCACTCGCAGCACGCGGTCGATTGCTTCTAATTTAAAATTCTTTAATTCTTGACCTTCAATCGCTTTCTACGATAGGGGAGGATCTACCGATTTTTTACCGAAATTCCGTGGAGAAATCACCGAAATCTGTAGATTCCAATTAACTTTAATATAAAATCTTAATATAAACCCCTTTTATTGTATATAATAATTATAACAACTAAAATTTACTGAATTCAAATAAATTTGTTTTCAAAATGACGAATTGAATTAATGAAGAGTCGCAAACGCAGATGTGATTGCGAGTGTTAAATATTAAATTAGATAAATTTGTTTAAAAAAACTAATTGAATTTTTGGAGTTCAATTGTAATTTTACTTGCTTACAGGAATTCGAATTTCAAATTAGTATTCGTTAAAATATACCTGAGGATGCATTCAATAAATTGTCACAAAAATTAATATAATTGAATTAAATCATTCATTTATTATTTATATTTATTTGTTTTTACTCCAGATGTGTTGAAAAAAGTAAATTGAGGCGGATCTATTAAGAGATAAAATCATCAACTAGTTGCTGCCCTCAAAAATATTTTTGTTTATTTCAAATCTAATTTAACAAAAACAACAATTTATCATCGGAAATTTGACTGAATTTTTCAGTAGTAGGAGAAAAAATTGCCGGAATTCTTCAATAATGATAATTATTTTGATGTAGTTTACTCAAGGTCATAACCATAACCTCTGATTAACACCTTGTCGAAAAGACCTGGAAAAATGATATCTCCCCAAAAAACAGGTACATCCCTAAACTAAACGAGTCTTCGGGAAAAATAATTGATTATCAATAAAGAAAATCGGTAAACCATGCGTACGTTGAAAATCCAACAGATTTTCCGGTAAAACCGACCGTAAGTTTGACGATTGGATATATCAAGGCATAAACTCCCAACTCTGCTAACCAATATGACTGGTAGTAATCAGAGTTAGCAAGACTCCCCCCCTGGGAAAAGTGTAAATTCCTCGGAGTCACAGGTAAATACCAAGCAAGTAAATACATAGAAACATAAACCGAGAACCTGCCGCAATTGATAAATAAAATATCAACGAAATAGTGAGTGTAATGCTCATTGGATCAGAACTGAGAGATGTAGATCGGATTTTCCTCCGATAACTAATAGAAATTGTGTACTCCGAGTGGATTGAGCCACGGACGAGTCTAACCATTGGTATAATAGGCAAAATTCTTACGCAATAACCGATAATAAATATTCGAATTTTATGACACGACGGGATACGCTGTGGAATAAAATTACCAATGGGCAAAAGGATTATGAGACGAGAGTTCCTGGTTTACAAGGAGGTCGCAAATAAACGACCCACTCATATAATATGCACAGATACCATTTGGAATTCCTCTGCTAAATTTATTCTTTGATATGCTTCTCACTCGAGATGAATGTTTTTCTTTTTATCCGTTTAATTTTTTCTATTTATTTTCTTCATTTTCAGTTTATTGCTAAATGCGAGTATGATCGCCTGATTTGTGGCGCGTAAATCTCCAGGCAGTGGCAAAAATTCATTTACTATTGAAAAATTATAAATGTCTATAGTACCTGTCTATTGAATATATTCTGGTAATATTTCCTTCTTGGAAAAAAAAAAATAATTGAACGTTTTCCGTTAGTGATGCATTTATTTTGCCTAAGCTAGGATCAGACTTGGAGGTACATTGGTATATGAAGAATCAAATTAATTATTCAATTAATTTATTATTTAGTAATTTAATTAATTATTCAATTTAGTATTGTAATTACCATTTTTGTATTAATATATATATATAGATAAATCTTGTAATATATCATTCAAATTATGTTACGTTAATAGCAAAAAAAATGTTTGTGTGAAATCAATATATTTATTGATTATATGTACTGTGTTAAAATATAATTATCATATATTATATATAATATATTTACTA
>NW_011887757.1:1037758-1038925 GCF_000806365.1 Fopius arisanus
TTCTTTTGACAATTTTTTTCGAAAAATACTTTTCACCGCAATTAAAGTTTAAATTTGCTTTTCTATTTTCTTGTGAATTTAGTTGGAATTGAATTTTTTTTCTCAATTAGAGGAATATTACAAAACAGAAGAGAACATGAAGGAGAGACAGACACTTCATCAGAGCGCAAGCTGTATTGTCATTTGACTCATGGTTACCCACGTTTTCAGGGATGTATTCTACCTCAGGGATCGTTAGTCGTGCCACATCTCACAACATCAGTCTCGAAATCGCATATTATACAACTCCTACTCCAGCATCACCTCTTGTTCCATAGAAATTCGTTTTTTTTTTCCCTCGGTTTTAATTCATTCTCCCGTATCCTTTTGTCGCATCTCATTTTTATACGGGAGAACGCACATATGGAAACAAGAGTTGTTCATTTTCACCGGTAGAAAATAATCACGTGAATTTTTACGCTGAACTTTGGAATTGTCTTTTATTCACGACATGACGAGCGTGAAATATATTTGCATGGGAAATCATTGGAATAATTGTCGCACTGAGGATGGCATTATTGTTTGTCTCAATGCCTTTTAGTTTTTCACCGGCACTTGGAGAAGAATTTATTTCTGCATGTGGAAACAAGCGATTGCTCAATTCTCATTCGATTATTTGATTACTTGACAGGTACATCTGACTCTAAATTTTATTTATTTGCTTTATCCATCTCCTACTCAATTTTCACGAAATTCAAATGATATGATTATTAAAATAAAATAAAACCTCGTGGAAATTTTTCACATTCGTCCAAATTTGATTTTTGATTTTGAATGGCTAGGAATTTTTTAATTATTCCAATTTTCCCAGGTGACTTTTCAACAAGTACCGTGAGTACTTGAGAAGTGTACTTTTTTTCATGATCTCACAAGTACGGTACTTCTAATTCGTTCTTCAACATAAAGTACTTCAAGGCTACTTAAAAAGTATTTGATATTTGATATTTGATGAAATCCATCATTCTGTGTGTCCATTGTCTATAAATGTGCCAACATGTGGTGTCTTTGGGGCCGACACTCCGCCACGTCCTCGCCGTGGCCCTGGATAACGCAGATACCGGTGTATTAAATATCATATCTCCCATACCAATTGTTTCCAGATAAAAAGGTGACCAGATCCTTAATCAG
>NW_011887757.1:1039068-1040800 GCF_000806365.1 Fopius arisanus
TTTAATATAATTTATAAAAAAAAATTAAATTGAATGATTAAATTTATTAAATTTCAAATTATTTTTTATATAAATTTTTAGACTTTTTTCTTTCTTCTTTTGAAATTCTATATATGTATATATTATATTGGAAATAACCGTGAATATATATATATATTCCAATGATAACACCCCATACGTGGACGATTTGGCGCGCATAGCGCGCCATATATGCTAGTCAAATATAAAACATCCAGAATGGCTTGGTGGACCTAAACTAGACATTTACCCAAATTTTTTATAAAAATTTGGTTTGATGGATGCAATTTTTCACGTTCGATGAAAAGTATACTTGAATTTTTTAGTCGGGTCGCGTGCAGTTGGACGGAGCCAGCGGAAAAGTATAGAGCTAATGTTAACCTGTCGATCCTCTCCCTCTCTGTTCCTCATCAGTTCCCTCTCACTATTTCCAACCAAGTTGGACCGCAAACGCTCATCGGCGTGCACGCAGAGCAGTAGTAGCGCAAGAAATTGCCGACCGCTACCATTCCTGAATCAAGACACGGCAGCCGCATCCCCCGACAACTTGATTAATAGCCTTAATTAAGATATTTAATTGGTCTTATTTTTATTTTTACCGTGGCGCGATATAATGGCGACGGGAGGCGACAGTGAGGGGCTCTCTTGCATTCTGTATGGCAATCGTTTCTCCATTCCCTTCGAGAGCTTCGATAATCCTGAGGGCCGCCCTCAGCCTGAGAACACGTCATAATGGCATATCTCCTACATTAATGCCTTTGGAAACAAGTTTATTTCATTAGGGTCATTAATAAAAGATTTGTCAGTTGATAAAAAAATCTTGTTGACAAACAATTGGAAAAAATTTTAGTCATCGGGGAGAGAATGTCGCTGCGTGGCGGCATGATTAATAACGATTCATACAATTGGGTAAATCAGGCGTTAAAAAATTTATTCTATGCGCTGATGCTAATGAGGAAATTTTTCTGTCACAGCAGAAAATTTTTGTTGGATATTTATTCTGGCGCTTCAATGACGAATAATTTTTTGGGATTGGCGCTTAATTTTTGGGAATCATTTCATTTATTTTCAGGTAATTTTTTCTTAAATTTAGGCACTGCAAGGAAGAATAATTTTTTGGGATTGGCACTTAATTTTTGGGAATCATTCCATTTATTTTCAGGTAATTTTTTCTTGAATTTAGAAATGAACTTCATCTTCTTAGAGGAGTTCTTAAAGTAGATGACTACATTGTCTAATTAAATATTTAAGGGGAATTGATTAAATGATTAATTAATGTACCTCGAATTTTTTGCATCCTGTGGCTCCTCGAGTACTTCAATTTTGAAATCTTATCTGTGGAATGCACTGAATACCTGCGTAATTCTCGAATAAAAATTTTTCGACTGCGCCTGATTTATCCTGCGATACGAGATTTTTCACCCGGGGCTATCGATCGCATGTACGTAATGATCTCGGCGCATTATCCTCGAGAACAACTCGAGCTGAATCCTCCGATCACGGGAATTACCCGGAGAAAAAAAAATCGGGCGAGACAGCAGTACCAAAGCTTCCTCACAATATAATCGCGTTATTATCCACTGGGCCCAGAAAAATATTATTTATTCCAATCAAATAAATAACTTCATTTCCACAGTATAAAATCCATTTTTCCCATTCAATAAAATTTTAATTTGAGATTCATTCATATGAAATAAATATTTTTGTGTAATCA
>NW_011887757.1:1041600-1044527 GCF_000806365.1 Fopius arisanus
ATTTTTCATTGAAATCGTCAATTTTTCTGGATGCAGGAGCGATTTTCTAGAGTGTCTGGGGCTCGGAGTGTTATGTAATATGCATTACTCTGTCGACAGGAGAGAGATGACCGGCTCTTCTGACTAGAGGCACAAAGTGCGAAACATCTTGAAAGGGATTTTGTATGTACGCGTGATAAAGCCGGACGTTCATTGTTCCCCAGGGCGAGACCGACAGACAATACGTGCAATCACCGGACGATGAGCTTCCCTTGATTGTCCTCACATTTTTTATTTCCCATTTTTTATTTCCTCCAGGGTAAACCCCAAAGTTATAATAATCCAATTATCTACTCCATAATTGTATTGTCCGGCTATTCCCTTTTATTAATTTCCCATTTTCTCATATTTATCCTCAAAATACGGAAAAAATATATTTTCAATTAAACAATATATTAATTTTTTTATTATATATGATATTTACTTATATATATATATATGCATATATTTTATTATATTATTATATATTTTTTTATTATATATTATTTTTTTTTACAAGTGCTTTTTTTCTGTTTATTATAAACAAAAATTTTAATCAATTGCCCGAGATGTTTTATCTTTTTTATTAAAAATGTTGAGTTTTTTGCTTGTATATATCGAAGTGTTTTAAATTCGATTGCGAAATCGGTATAAATCGAAAATGTAAATGATTGCAAATTCACGTGAGATTTTTTTTTTGTTTCGTTTGATGACTTTGGAATACCCTGGCTCAATATTTCGATTAATAATGGAAATACCGACTGAAACGCTCGGTCCACCGGAGAATATTCGTGTCATTCCGATTTTGGTCGATTTAATCTCCGATTGATCTCTCCTGTGACCTCCCGAGGACTTTACATTCTTGAAAAGAATTAATTGGAATAATTTGGGGATTAAATATTGGAGTGAAGTGGGATTTGCATACGCGTGTTGGTTAATCAGTCTGTTGTTAATTCACGGGGAATGAAAAATGGTAATTTTTGAGATTTCAGGACTCGGGGGTTCTGGGGAGATTTTTTTCTGGAATATTAATCGGTATTGAAATTAGATAGAGTTCATCGGGAATTTTTTTTCTATTTTGCAACGAGTGATTGTCGGTGGATTAACAATTTCGTTGTACATATTTGTAGTTGTAGTTTCAGTGTTTTGCCATTCTGCAACAAATATTTGACGTGACCTCATCAGCCTTTTGCGAATTGCTGTGTACCGGGGTTCAATATTTTCGTTCAATTCGCCAGATTAAACAAATGGAGAGAAGAATATGAATTTGGGGAAAAAATGGCGAGGGGGATCATTATTTTGTAATTATTCGATGAGAATTGAGAAAATTTAAAGTAGAGCATTTCTTTTAATCATTTATTTATTATATTTTAATCATATATTTTTAATATTTTTATTTTAATATTTTTATTTTATTTTTAATATTTTTTAATCATATATTTATTAATTACCTTTTAGTTTGATGATTAAGATCTGTTTGAATTTTCAGCAACTGTCAATGGGGGAAATAAATTAATAATATAGTAAATAATAATGAAAATCGCAGTTGAAATTATCCACCGGTATTTTTATTGACAAATTGCACATTGCACCAAAAAACCGTAAAAATACTGAAAATTCATAGAATAATTTCCAATCCATTGAAAATCTCCATTAAATTTGATATCAGACCTTCAATCTAAATATGAATAATTAAAAATTAATTAAAGAACACTCATCATTTAACACGAAAAACCCAATTTTCCAAAAATTGCCAAAAATTACCTGAAAGTTTTATTTTTATTTAATTACCTAAAGATAATATTTTCTGAAATGAGTAAATAACAGTTACAAAATAATTAAGAAATTTTACTAAGTGATACGGTAATTATTTCCCCGTAGAAAAAATGACCAAACGATTGGGTAATATTTACCGAGTTATTCGAGAATTTTTTCTTATCTTTTTCTCTGCGT
This sequence comes from Fopius arisanus, assembly GCF_000806365.1. Lineage (NCBI taxonomy): Eukaryota > Metazoa > Arthropoda > Insecta > Hymenoptera > Braconidae > Fopius > Fopius arisanus. The sequence goes on from NW_011887757.1 coordinate 1,043,572, forward strand.
GTATTTATTGAAAAACGATGGGAACGGGAGAGGTTGGTACAGTGGCATTAACTGGGACATTGACGGCATTTCCAAAGCCGGCACACGCCTCCCCTCCGGCATTGTGCCGGAGTTGCCCCGCTAATTGCGTATTGTACTACCAATACACCCCCAGGAGTTGCTCAGTGCGCTCCTTCCAACATCGCCCGGTTAACTCCTATCGACCTGCTATCTCTATATTTGTATCCACAATAAAACGGCGAAAAACAACCCACGAAAATGTAATTAATTACCAGTCCAGCGGGCATTGTTAGACGATAAATAACACCCGGAGCGGGCCACCGCGCACGCGGTCTCTACAGCCAATTAAAATATTCACCAAGACAAACAACAATGGGATATGGACTTTTATTTTAGGTACCAGACTCGATTTTTTCTCTTGTCGTTGAGTGGGTGAAACGCCCAACGGGAGAATTGCAAGGCCGAGTGCAATTCCCGCCAATTCTCAGGGTCACGTGTGCAGGTGGCGCTATCTACTCCTTACAATTATATAAAATGGAGTTCACTCGATAATAATAGCGCGATAATCTATTGGTTAAGGTATAGGATTGGTACTCGTAAAGCAACCCGATTCGATTTTCAGGATCGGTAAAAATAAATCGGTTTCTTCATTAATTGTGATGTGCATTCGTCGATAAAGGTAATATAACCTCAAAAAAATTATCATTTTTTTATTTTGAATTCATTATCGTTACTAGACATGTTCGGTTTCAGTTATGAAGTACTAATCCGTTCTGTTTCATCCTGATCTAGCACGTCTAATCAAATCCAGATCGAGCCTAGGCATCACATAGCTGATCAAGCCTTGATCAAGTCAGCGAATCATTATCCAATCCAACATCAAGTTTGACTCCATTCGAATTAAAAGAAAAATCAGTGTCACCATTTTTAGCCTCATAACATACCTCATGAAAATT
>NW_011887757.1:1044702-1045888 GCF_000806365.1 Fopius arisanus
GGGGGGGCTGAAAGATAAATCGAAAAAAAAGATATCGAAGAACATGTTTTAAGAATTTTTCATGTGGGAAAGAGCCTCTCATTGTTGTATGTGAATGTTCAATTTATTCTCCTTATTTTCACTTTGTTAATTTTCTTGCAGTTGTACTCCATCTCCACCGGTTTCACCGATGCCGGCGTCTTAATTACCGGTTGTCCATCTCCGCACTGCCCACTTTCTAATGCATCTGCGTACATCAAGCCTCCGCTTCCTATATACTCAACATCACAAGGTTTGTTATTTTTGAATCTCCATCGTGATTTATTAGATTGAAAATTCCAATCTTCGCGCGAGCTATGCAGAACATACAGGTGCATCAGGGAAGACGAGAGTGAGTTGAATACCCGAAGAGAAATAAAAAATACTGGACAATTCACACCGAGAGAGAAGTCCAATAAAAATGATCAAACAATTAATAAAAAAAATTAATTAAAATTAATAAACAAGAACATAAAAAATTGATGAAATGGTACGTAAAAATTCTTGAACATAATGATTCGTTAAATTTCGGTTAAAGGTTGCAGAAGTGAAAATTACCGGTCATACAGACCGTTTCAGATTTTTTTCTTATAATTTCTATAGAAATTCACTGAAAACTCTTGCATGTGGATTACGCGAAATGTTCCGTAATTTTTCTTGAATCTTTTTCTCCGTGCAGGTAATCCTTAAAGGGGAATCGTTATCTGGTGATTTCTACAGGAATGGAGGAGAAGAAATCTGATAGGCTCAGTGAATTATCAGGAAGAAGTGAAATTACTTTCTTTTCGCTCGAGGCTAAATTCGAGATGTTTGAATTTTGTTGAATTTTTGGAGTGAATGACATTTTTCACGGCCGATTTGATTTTTCATTAGCTAATCCAGAAGTCCAATAATCCCCTAATTACTGAGACTTCCTAATGATTTATTCCGTAATTAATTAATAATTATTACTACAGTAGATTATAAACGGTTATCGATTCAAATTGTGAAAAAAGAAATGTGATAATTTCGGCGAAAAGATTTCATCACTTTTTATTGTTTATATTCATATTCACTATTTATATCCCCAAAAACATTAACAATTGAAATATTGAAAAGTTGCTGAGGTAGAGCGAGCCATTAAAAATAGTTTCATTCTCCACTTTCAAAATTTTTCTGTTTAAAAAAA
>NW_011887757.1:1046833-1049369 GCF_000806365.1 Fopius arisanus
GGGAAGGGGTAGAGGGGGTTGGAGGGGATAAACTCCATTGGGCTTGAAAATACGGAAACAAATGTCTGTATGTGTGGTTGGGATTACACGGATAATTGTTAGAGGACTTATAAAACTGATGCACTCGGAGTCACCATTGCATTCTCAGCGAGTGAGACTTGTGTCTGGCGCCTTAGCTCTGGCATTCATGCGTAAGAATTTCTCATTCCACAATCGTTTATTTTGGTTAGACACTGATTTTTTTAATGCATTATATTTGTAGTGTTATTTTATAACATCCGAGTAAGGACATTGCGGATTTCACGTGGCGTTAAAGAGTGAATAGGGCCCTTACAAGAGTTGTCGCGCCTGTTGAGACCTTTAATAAATAATCGTGATGAACGAGCGTATGCGCTTGGTTTGCAATGGCTGCATGAATACGGAGATTAAAATTGTTTCGAGAGAGGAGAAATAAATAATCGACTTGGATGTTAGATGTGTTGGGTGGGGGTGGTGGGGGTTATGGAAGGAGGGGGATGGTAGCGTCGAAATGCCGGGTAAATAGTGTGTGAAGAAGGCGCGTCACAAATGAAGTTGCCAACATGTTGGGGAACGTTACACGGTATGGGTTCACCATCATTTGTCACCAATACCACTGGCTCCTATCTCGGGACAACAGTTTGTTATCGGTTTTACTCATCGCGAGAATTGTATACCGCCCGCGCCTTCATCGGTAACTTGCACTTGGCGCTGGCATCACACGCTCCAGTGGATTGCACGCTCTGTTGTTAATCATGCGACACCTGACAACAGATCGAATATCTAATTTCCTTTCACTCCGGTGAAGTTTTTCATTAATTTCATTAGAGGGATAAGTGGATCAACCGCTGTGGAATACCAGAATTGGTTCCTGGTGGTTGTAACAGATAAAAAATATTGGAGGTTATGAATGATCGGCAGCACGACCCGTATCTGATCCAGACACTTTTATTCATTGAAAATTAGCGGTCAGTTTTGCTTTCATCGACCGATCACTTGTCTGGGCAGTTGTCTATTGGAGTTAATGCAACGTCTACTCCAATCGGTGATTTGTACAGGCACGAGCTTACCGATTTCCTTGGAGATTTCTGAAGAAAAGGAAAGGCTCCAGACACATCATTTCTTCCAGCAATTTCTGATGCCTGCACGGTACGTGCTGATTCTTCTACGAAGATGATCATTCAGGTAGTCAAACCGTTTCGACATCTCACGATTCGTTCCTTCCATTCCCAGATGCAGTCATCATTGGCAATCGTCAGCGACCTGAAATCCCCACGTAACAAATCAACTGTAGATATCCTCACTAATTAAAAATTAACAGTCAATTTCACTTTGACTAACCGATCACCAACTTATCTGGGGCAGTTGTCGATTGGTCTTAAGTGCAACGTCTGGATCGATGGGTGAATTACAGGGACATGTTCGCCGATTTCCTCAGGGGTTCAGATGTCTTCGAAGGAAAAGGAAACATTCAATCCAGCATATAACAGCGGATTGCTGAAGAAGGCTGATTAAGAAGGTATTATTGAGAAAGCAAAAGTGGTTCACCCGACAATTGTTTCCTCCCACGCCATCCAGATGAAGTCATCACCGGCAATCACCAACAGCCTCAAGTCCCCACGCATCATATCAGCACCAGATATCTTTATTAATGAAAAATTACCGGTCAATTTGACTTTGATCACCAACTTGTCCGTTGGAGTTGGTGGAACGTCTATTCCAATGGGTGAATTGTATTGGAATTGCAGTCAGGTGCTGCAGCTTACACAACCGGTAGATTCCAAGAGTCTTTTCAACTTGGGTTACAAGTATCTCTCATATCCCAGGTATCAACAACGGGGCACACCACGCGTGTTTCAATTTTCTTCGTCGGGGATATAACCGCGGTTTGTACATAAACCCACAAGAGTGTAACCGGGAGGTGGAGAGGAGGGTTGAGAGACCGATTTCATCGGGTTGGCTTCTATGCCTCCATGCACACATGTCGATTTATAGTATCGTGCGCCATTAGAGATAATTGTTTGAGCAACCCTGTCCCTGTGTATCTGCCTACAACCCCTCCTCACTTCTTTGAGATTTCCTGTAACCGTAGCATGATGTAAAGCTGTTTTTCCATCGCGCGTCACGCACACGCGGCCAATCGGCCGCAGATCTCCGTGGGCATCTCGTGGGGTTTCTTGCGTGTTTGCTTGTTGTATATGTACGTGAAAACAAGTCAAGATATGCGTTAGCTCGCAGGCATCATACCCGAGATTCACGGGGAGACGGAGGCTAAATCGCTTGTATCTCTGTTGTTCTGTGTACATCATTTTTTTGGGAGGTATCCGTCGATATTGGAATTATAGGAATTAGATCGGGGGAGAGGAAAAAGAAAAAGGTGATGTTGAGGTTGAAACGGATGCCAATACAGATGCTGAGGCCTTTAACATTGACACATATTATCAATTACCTTTGTCTCTTAGGAGATTCCAAATTCTCTCTGGAAAGGGTTAAGGGGCACTTTTTTCTCTCCAAATTC
>NW_011887757.1:1051349-1053397 GCF_000806365.1 Fopius arisanus
AAAAAAAAGCCGCGAGAAAATTCCATCGGACAACGACGTCTTAATAAGTGCGGTTTGCCGGTGGAATTTCCTGGTGGAAGAGGTTGGATATAACCAGGCATATTGGATGCGTCCAAGGATAAAACGTACGTGTTGGCCAGTGCGTATTGTGGTCGAGTGAAATGGGCTTTGTGGCTGGGCAGTTACATTGCCCCAAAGGCAGTTAGCACTGAACGAGAGTTTGAATCATCCTCATATGAATGTATCCGTCATGATATGAGGGCCTCACTGGTTGTCGTTCTTCCCTCTATTACTGTAAATCGACCTTCAGCAACTTTATTCCTTAAGGATGGGATATGTGATTCAATTGGTTGCTGCAGTGGAACCCAATAAACAATTCAATTTCAATTGGATGGGAGAGCGAAATCACAAGATATCGCTATTTGTGATAAACACACTGTTAGGGGCTCTCGTTTTGTCAGAAGATTTCATTCTTCAGGACTTATCTTGGAGAGGAATTGACTTCCACCGAGAATAATTCAGCTCGGACTTTATGAAGTCTTCATTTGAGTCCTTTGAGGCTTCAAACTGAGGTTTCTTCCTCTTTCTTCCTCTTTGTCCGGTCAAATCTTCAATGACAATATTCGGATAAACGCAGAAGCAACGAATCGACCAGAAGATCTCAGAGATCAAGTCGACACCTAGAAAACAAACATTGAATTTTGTTTACAGAAAGTGGTCCGTGCATACATCAAAGTGTCTACTAGTTGGATGGTAGCACATCATGTTGGAAGGATTGAGGGAAGAGGAAGATGGAGATGGTGAAAAGACAAGGAATGTTCAAACCTTTCCAGCTGGTGAAAAATATTGTGCACCGCGATCTCTGGACCCTTTTGTTGATAACTTTGGAGACAAACTAGCGGAATGGACAGGTGCCGATCAGATGAGGTTGGAATTCTCGAAGGCTGTCTCAGCAACTGAAACACAAAGTTATAGACTTGTATAAATCCCCCGGCTGAAGAGGCACATCCTCCCAAAGCGCTTTCACAGCAACTCACATCAAAGAGTCAGCGTAATAGAAAGCCTTAGAGGCGTTTGTTCGAGTCTCCTCATCTGACTAAATATTCCTGGCTGACGGTGTGGGAAGGATATCGGGGGCCAAGATACACAAGAGAAGCTCGCGAGGCTTTCGCTGGAAATCTTATGTATCCGTTCATGAATAAATACCTAGAATATGGAGTACTGAAACACACACAGGTTGATTACACATCGGAGAGGTTATGTGCGGATTCAACGCGCCTTCTCTCGATCGAATGTCTGAATGATTTTGGGATTAAGAATCTGAACTGTGATTATAGGACTGGGAAACTATCTTCAGTTGGCAAACTACTGGGGATCTCTACTAATTAATATCTATGTTGACGCAAGTTCAGTCGGATGGGGATTCAAACTTTACCACAAAAAATTTCAACTTTTTTTTTTTGAGTCTCAACTTTGGGACGAGGCAATTGCAGATCCCGGGAGGCATATGAGGTTTTTGCAAGTCGCAACTTAGGACTTGGAAAATGATTTGCGATCTTGTTGTTCTTCTACTTGACTTTTGTGGATTTTTTTTATTAGAAGTTTCAGTTACGGAGAAATCTAAATTAAAACTTTAGAGAGTTTCCAGTTAGGACTTTCGTAAGTCTCAAGTTACGATTCTGAAAGCTTCCAAATGCAATCGTCTTTCTAACTTCAACTGAGACTTCCAAAGTCTCAACTTCCAACTAAACTCAGGACTTTCGTAACTCTCGAATAAACATTTTCAAAACTAAAAGAAAGCAATCGTCGACTTTGATTCCAAGTCTTCCTAAGGTTTTTTTGCATGTATTGACGAAGATATAAAAATTGTTTGAAATTCTGATAATGTTTTTGAACCGATAACCGATGCCTGTAAAAAATCTGAGATTGATTGACAACACCGTTTTGTGGTTATTAATTATTAAAGTTTTCAATTAACACGGCCTCTTATGGGGAAAGTAAAAATTTCTCTAAATATAGTCCAAAATATAAAATTTTATTGAAATTTC
>NW_011887757.1:1053827-1058778 GCF_000806365.1 Fopius arisanus
CCATATACGCTAGTTATTAAAAATAAAAATCATTTCTGAAAGTTAACAAATGTGTTTGCTTATTTAATACCATAATCCAATATAACCTCCAAAATGGCTTGTCGTACGGGTAGGATTCCATGAGTCTCATTGGTAAAATCAGTGTACACGGGTAGATGATAAATCAATATCTCGAATGATATAACGTGTACACTAATGTCCATTGAAAATCGGTAGGTGGTGGTTGATGGAGGGGGGTGTGGCAGAGGATTGAAATAGTGGGTTTATATGGAGGCAAAGTGTAGCCGCGATTAATACCCGTGAATCTGCCTACCCATGCCGGACGCTTTTGATTGATTTTGAGCTGCCTCCACCCTTATCCCACGACAGATACAAATGAATCGGACGCGGTCGCCCTCTTGTCCCTCTCTCACTCACTCTTTGGGCTTTTCCCTCTGGTTTCGTCCTACCCCCGTTGTATAGGCGGGTAATCCTTTAGAGGGATATACCGCCTGTGTTTCGCTTCGGTTAAGCTATATAAATAGACGTGGCATGTTTGCAATCAGGCATTGGTGGTAACTAGACTGCGCTGTGCCGGATGCGCGAATCTCCCATCGAGGAGAGATTTCGGGGCTTCCGGTCGGTGTCGATGTGCCTGTTATTTACACACCGAGAAAAATTCCATGAAAATTACGTGTGTCTTAAGTTATCTGTCAGTGGAAATAGGAGTCAGTGAAAATTAGGGAATTGTTTACGCATTCTTTCAATGAACTTTTGGGAAAGAGTTGAGTGACAAGCGCTGATTAATGGGCCTGTAATTTTTTATTTAATTGTCATTTTGGATGGGTACACGAATATTTAATGAAAATTCAACGAGTTTTCAAACGAGCACACAATACATTACCCCAATATGAAAGAAGAAAGTAATAATTTTAAAGACTGAAGAAAAAGGGAGCATTAAGGAGGATAAGGACGGATGATTTACTCGTGGAATACGTACGAAACATGAAATGTCTGGTTAATTATTAATTGACGAATAATCAATGAAAAATATGGCTAATTCAAACAACCAATAGAAGACTCCGTCAAAGGTCGCCGTTGAATTTCCAAGTACCCGAGTACTTTCCTCCATTGTTTAAATACAATTTTGTCGTTTACTAATTAATGCATCCCCCGATCTCACCCCCGCGAAGATCAAAGAAGATGTTTATTGGTTCATGTGATACTAAAGAGACGGTAACGAAGAGGTAACTCGCTAAGGGAGCGGTTTGAAGGAGTACCGGGTGGGGTGGCTTATTGGGCGAAGGATACCAAGAACGCCCGGTTAAATTATATAGATATATATAAACTACAGTATTTGGTATATACATTTTGGGGGTGTATTTGGGGGGGTTGAAGGTCTTTTCCACCTCCAGGGGCGAGCCAACTCTCGACAGAGCCACCCACAGACTCATCAACTAACTTTGTTCTAGAGTTGGCAGGACTACTCGGCTACTCTTCACCCAATCCCATCTAGATGTACTTCCAGTGTCACACCGTCAAATCAGTCACAGTTAGCTACGTAGTTTTGCCCCATCAAACGAGAAAACAGAGTACAAACATCGTGCAGCCGCTTACCCGGAGTTTCAATGAATCCTCGGCTCATCCTACCAGAATGAATAAATTAAATTTTACTATTTTTGGGTTACGAATGGAAGCATTGTAATCGTTGAAATTCAAGACTCCTGTTTTTTAGTTGGCTGGAATGATTGGCGCTCGGAAATGAGAATATCATCTTTTCAAGTCAATACTTTCCGGCCTTGGAAGCAACTTTCCACCCTAGGGCGGAAAGTATTCACTTTCCACTCTAGGGCGGAAAGTATTCAATTTCCACTCTAGGGCGGAAAACATTCACTTTCCACTCTCGTGCGGAAAAAAATCACTTTTCACCCTAGTGCGGAAAACATTCACTTTCCATCCACTTTTCAGACAGCAAAATACGAAGTTTCCTTGCAGACATCTGGAGAAAAAGCATGTGCATCTCGGGCGGCGAAACACTGACTTTCCGTCCTTGATGCATAATAGACTATTTTAGATATTGTTCGTGTTAGGATGCGGGCATGTATGTGACCGATTTAGTTTTCCTCGTAGAAATAATACATATCAATTACATCCAAATATCTGTCGCATTTATTCCGGCAAAAAAATCCATTATGCGACTTATAATTTTGATATACCCATACGGATATATTTCACGAGTCACCAGTCAATATTTCCTCGAATAAACTCCACGAATCATTAATTAATACCAATTACAATTTATCTTCTCGAAATACCAAATTTTCCTACAAGAAAAAATTAACGGAGCCCTTTAATATTAATAATTTTGACCAAGTTAACTCAAGGTCACAACCAACATAATCATCCCCTAGAAGAATACGATTATCATCAACCCCTAGTGGACGCCTGACTCTCAGATAAATGAATCCTTTGGAAAAATAATTTGCCTCTCGCAGAGTAACTTTTCATGAAATCCGTGTTTTCAACAATAATCCATAGAATCCCCCTCCCCCCCTAAATCCCTCACCCCCAATTTTTCTCATCACCCACTACATATTTAAGTGATTGGAACTCAAGTGTATTGAGCCCCAAAGAGACGAAACGACGTTAATAACAGAGTCGTATTTTCCAATCAACCCCCAAAGGGCGAAAAAAAAAGAACTTACAAGAGGACAAACGTCGCCGTATATTTTTCCCTGAATCAACGATTGTTTACGATGGGTAATCAGGCGACATCAAACGAGGCCGATCATCAAGTGGAATTGTTTACCCAAGGATTGCGTCGTACGCTTCCACATGGTCTCCCCCCTCCTCCCCCTCTTCCCCTTGACTTAATGTATATACGCCGGTGGTCCACTGCTCTTTCCCCATCTTGTCACAACAATAATGTTAATTTAACCCCCACCTCCTGCCCCTCTGCCCCCGACGGGACAATTTGACTGAGTACACAAAAAGAGTTGACAACTTAAAAGGGAAATAGAGCCTCAATTTTATCTCTCAATGAATCATTCTTCGGGATTTTCACCGATCAATCGCTCTCATCGGATTTAATATCCATTTATTTACTTCGTCAATTTCTTTAATTTATTTTGTTTTTCTTTACTGCATTTGCTGAACTTATCGGAAGTGTCACTGGAAATTTTTAATGAGTACAAAGTGATATGATATTTTTAGAGAATTCTTCGGTCGAGATTTAAATAATTTTTTTGATATTCCGGTCATTTTCTATTTTGAGAATCATATCGCAGGGAAAGTCGTCGAAACGTGGGGGATTCAAGCAATAATTTTCTCATTATTCAGGATTTTAACCGATGAATATTTTCACTGGATTTAATATCAATTTATTCACCTCTTCAATTTCTGTAATTTATTTTATTTTCATTTTTTATAAAATCGCACTTGCGCAATGATGGAAAATTGCTATGAAATTTTTATAGAATTCCTCATTGACGATTCATTTAATTTTCTGGATATTCCGGTCATTTGCAATTTTGAGAGTGATATGGCAGTGGAAAATTGTGGAAATATTGAAAATCCCATCAATAATTTTTCTGAATCCCCAATTTATTGAAAATTCAATTGCATTTGATGTTGAATTCACCAGATAATTGAGAAAATTGAATTTTCCTGCAATTTTAAATAAATTCTTAAGAACAAGCTATTTTCCCGCTCTTTTCCATTTTTCCATCTTTACAATTACAACGGAGAAAATTAAGATGAAAATCCCAGTAATGATAACTACGGTGGAAGAAAAAAATAATAATAAAAAATTGATACCCAATAATCCTCAAAATCCTATTCTAAAAAGGATAAACATCGAGACTATCGATATCTCGAAACTCTGTCACGCTTATTTCTCATTGGTTCAGTCGTTTGAGGCGGCTAATTTGAATTTGGAACTCATTCAAATTAACAATTTTTAATCACGATTTTTATAATTACAGCGCGCTGTAGCGCACGTTCGTTCTCGTAATCTAAAGAATAGGTTCCAGATACCTTGTAGTGGTATTCAAGGTCTTTGAGAGGTGAAGCACTGATTAAAAGGAAAGCAGAGGCTCAAATTGATCCCGGAACGACTCATTCCTCAATATTTGACCGATGAATCGCTTTCACCGGCTTCAATATCAATTTATTCCCTTCTTTAATCCCTTGTTCAATTTCTTTTGTCTCCTTTACAGTGCCACACTCCCTCACCGCTGTCTCTTTTGTATCTTTACGCGTTACAACGTGGCGATCCTGCATTCATTACTGGAAGCTTGGAAACACGGGAGGGCCGAGGTTCTCTGAGAGACCCATTAGGAGAGATTGCCGTTTTTGGTATTCCGTGTACGTACGTCGTGAAGGTGTTGGGTATGCTGAGAGGGAGGATACAGAGGGCTTTATTCGAGGGCTTCACTGCAGCTTCTGAGAGATAAAAGGTGGACTGGACGAGGGCTTCATCGATCCCAAGTCCAGCCTTTCAATAGTTTCTGTTTTGTCATTTTCCAGCGGGGGTGGTAATTCCGCGGGACGGGGGAGGGGGGCGTAGGTGTCTAATGAATAGATGCCCTAAAAAATTCCAATTACCTCATCAAGTGCAATTGCAAGAGACGCGACTCCCTCATTAGCCCTTACGAACGACAACAGAAAAAAAAAAAAGTCGCCAGATGATGAACGAAGTGTCAGGGGGGATAGGACAAGACTCTAGAAGAAGAGAGTACCATACCTCCAACAATGGGTCGGCGATGGCCAATCATAAAGAGATTCGCTGTGTTCGCGGGGAACGCGTAATCTGAATAAAATATACGATTGAATCGATAGATAAAGGACAATGCTCTTTTGATCGGCATAAAGGCGAAGGAGAGGTGAGTATACGCGACTCCCCACTCATTTTTCTCCTTTTCTTCTTTTCCCAGGATTCCCCCTTCTCTATCCCCCCTCCCCCCGTCGCCCC
>NW_011887757.1:1058853-1066178 GCF_000806365.1 Fopius arisanus
CCCCGGCTCCTCGCGGCCCCTACCACCCCCTTCCCCTACATTTCACTACAGGGTCCTCCGACCTCTCCTCTCTCGTTCGTTTATGCGTTGATTCCCCATCTCACTCACATTTTCCCCCGGCAACTCGACAAAGAGGCGCTCCTTCTATGCAAATTAAATGCTGTTTCCATAACCATTCGTCCGTTCCATTGAGTGAGGTTCGCCCGAGAGGCGAACGGGCTCTTTGTCATCAAGGTAAAGGGAACTTTCACAAGAGGGCCGCCTCCGTACACTTTTTTCTCTTCTCTCCTCATTCTACTCATTCTGGGGATGTGTCTGGATCCTTTTTGTTCTCCATGCATTGGCATCAATCAAGGGGCATTAGGATTATTTCGGATATCAGGACGCAGAGTGGATATCAGTGATTATGGTTCATTCGCGATCTGAAAGCGAAATATGAATGACAATGTTTAGAAAAATTGCAGGTGAGGGGGATTTGTTGTCTCTTACTTATTGACTTAATTATCTTAATTACTACCAAAAATTTATTATTGATCATTGGTAAGAGGTCGAGAATTGGCGCGCACAACGTGATATGACTGTTGGCTAATAATTTATGATAATTTAATTAATAATTAAATTATTGCAATAAAAGATATATTCAAATATATATATATATATATAATTCAATTAATAATTCGATTATCGCAATAAAAAAATGTATAAAAATATATATATGTATATATATATATGATTTGGTTAACAATTAAATTATTGCAATAAATAAATATGACATTCGAAATTCAATAAATTCATAAACCAATAAATAATTGTCCCTCAAAATTCTGGAATTCTTCGGGATTTCCAGTGAAGTCGAAAATTCCATGACTTCCCCGACCTCTAAATCGAAGTGTCTTAAAAACCGGTAATTAAAATTGAATTTTCTCTCAAAAGTCAATCATTAACGATCGAAGAATTTGGAGCCTATGGTACAGACAATTCCGCAGCTTCCATTTGGAGGCGAAATGCGTGTACAGACCGTATCCCATAAAAAGCGTAATTTCCAGTCGATTCCACTGTTGGAAATGTCAACGAGACCGGTAAACACTTAAAAAAATCCCTGGATTGATATCCCTAGCGATTTTATCACTCCCCCAGTTGGAATATCTCCAGACGATGCAGCAGCCTTGATTGCCTTATCCACCTAATGAAACGCATATTCGCTAACTAGCGTGGATATTGTCCAGGCGGCTTGCATTAACATCCCAGACATTAATGTCTCCCGTGTCGTAAATAAATGTTGTATTAAAGATTTACCCTTTTGTTTGAATTACAATCCCAATTTTGTAAAATCAACTGATATATATTACACGGAATTTATTGCCTCACACATAAATGGAGGGAAATATTTAGTAAAAATTACGGAAATTTTAGTTCGCTTACCGATTACGGAATCGACTCGCAAAATTTAAGTGATTTATCGAAATTTTTCACTGATTATTCGGACAAAAATTGCGGAGTGCCGCAGAAAAATTTCGTGACAGTTCCGTAAAATTTTCTATAACCTAATTTAGCTCCGGAGTAACGGAAAAGATGCGTTATTTTTATTGAATATTTCTCTCCGTGCATACAATGATAAAAATGAATTGTTTTTCAAGAATTATATATTATGGGGCTTGCTGCGCACTTCGTGCGCCGATTTTGAATTTGGCGGTTCGAGCTGACCAATCAGGAATCAGTCCTACGCGTTTCGAGATATTTCGACTCGAGCGAACTTCACAGTTGTGTTTCTAATTTCATAATCAGGATAATCAGGACCAATAATCTTTCCACATTATTACCAGGAGAAGAAGACACCCTAATTCCTCCATTTTTAACTCTATTCAAGCATTAATTCATTATATTCGAAATGTCTCCTTTGAGGTTATGGATCTATTCATCATCATTTTTATTTTTATACTCTCGTTTCAAGTTTGTATGATATACCCAATTAATTTGAACCTCGCGAGCTCTTCAATATTGTTCTATTATACGGACGATTTCGCAAACGTTTTAAGTTCAAATAAAATTCAAAATCAGACGAGTGGAAATTCAGATGACCTTGTGCCAGAAATTTCAAGGAATTCCGAATAGTCTACACACAAAAAAAAATTGTATCAAGTATATTTTACATAACATCAATTATATATACTATATAATAATAATAATAATATATTTTTATTATATACTGTCAATATCAAACAATAATATCTATTTATATTAAATAATTTCATGAGCAACCGACAAATATTAACGGCAAAATTATTTCATTAATCACTACTTTTTCAATTCTCGATTTCTCGATTCAGCTTCATAAAAAAAATAATTTTTCCATTTCGAGTCTCTAAAAACTTTTGAATCACTGAAATCATCTGCGTCATAAAAACTACGATATATAAAAAAATACATTAATATTAATAATAAAATATAAACTGATTATATTAATATCACATTATTATTACGTCCAAATATATAATGCAAATGAATATAATTACTGTAATTACAATTACAATTATTATTTTTATAATAATTATATTTATATAGTACTATTACACAAGTGTTTTATAAATTATAAAATTATTATATTATAATTACAAAATGAATTTTGATTGAAGTACATTTTTTTTTGTAGATGCGCGGCGTATGTTCCACCGAGCAATATGAATATATGCTATAACCGATACGAGTCAGTAATATAATACAAGTACCTCTCGGCATGCCTGATGCTGCATCCCGCTTCTGTTTCAGGAGGCCACAACCTGGCGTCAGTGCTTAACGTAAATGCGCTGCATCATTACCCAAATGCCCAGCGGCAAATCTCTTTGTACCGGTAAACCGGCAACCATCACTCGGAACACTTATACCTCCGATGATAGCCATCCAAATGTATAAAATGTCGTCGAAGTATGCGACGAAATCCGAGGTGGTTTATTAACCAGCCAATGGCATCGCTGAATTTTCGGATACACAAGGTGTAACTGACATTCCATGGTACAACGTTGTACATCATCGAGGTGCTATCGGGGATTATCAAACCCGAGGTTGAATTTGAGTCATGAGGAATTTTTGCTATTCACTGCTACACGGGAAACGAGTGGGCATTCAACACAAAAAACAGTAAGAGTACTTTACACAATCTTATGCAGATTTTATGCACAACAATGCTGAGTTCTAGCTGTATAGAAAAAAGCTCTCGTATGTATAAGTTATGATGAATTAATGCAGGAGTCATGCATAGTAGTGCATAGTTTTTCACTAACTGAGCATAAACATCGACATTTTCTTACATACTATTGGCTCAGTTGCGTATTCTCTCAGCAATGATCTGCATAAAGCAAGAAAATTGCTGTGATGCTGAGCATTTTTTGTGGGGATGCAATTCATTTCTTTGAAATTCATTTATCAATATTTCACTATGTATCAAATATGCCTAAGCAGTGTATATTATATGACTCAATTTCACAGTATGACATCAGGTAGTTTTACGCATATTCTGCATAATTATTCCAGCGTCTTGCGTAGAGTGATTGTACCGAAAAATGAGCATAAAGTTTATTGCATAAGATTGTGTAAAGGATTATTTTTATTTTTGTGTTTTGCTCTTCTCTTAGATCACTCATTGTTCCGTTGTATAAAATTTATTGATTATTTCTCCATCAGTAAACATACACGGAGAGAAATATTTAGTAAAAATTACGGGACTTTCAGTTCACTTACCGATTACGGAGTTGATTCGAAAAATTTGAGTGACGGTATTGTTATTTTTCACCGATAATTCAGATAAAAATTACGGAACGCCGCGAAGAAATTCCGTGACTTTAGATAAAAATTACGTGACAGTTCCGTAAAATTTCCGACAATCACATTTCGCTCTAGAATTACGGAAAATACACGTAATTTTTATTGAATATTTCTCTCAGTGTAGAGATTAATATAATTGTTTTCTCATTAGGAAAGTTGATAATTTTCCTATAAACAATAATCGTGCACACAAATATATTTATCAAGTAATTCTGCGAAGATAATTCAATTAAATTATTTATGATAATAATAATGATAATTATTATTATTAATATTATTATTATTGTTATTATTATTATTTTATTATTATTTTTCTTTTTAATTGAAAGTCGTGAAATTTTTTAATTATTACAAGATGCAATTCAACTGTTCACACACAAGCATACATACAGACATGATGTAAAAACATCATATTTGGTTCCTGAACCCCAAATCAGTGATCCCAATCGAAAAAACTGGAAACATGGATTAAAAGAAAGGCAAAGCATCCGTTCACACAGAGAAAAAAAAATCAATAAAAAAACCTAATTACACATTTTTTTATTGAATATTCCTCTCCGTGCGACGGTGAAAATATATTATCTCCGGAAACAAATTGAAAAGCGAAGAAGTCTTCGGCAAAAAAGTCCCATCGTTTATTAAAAAAAAATCGAAGGCTTCGTGATAAGCGGGGATAAGGAGAAAAGGTGATCAATCATGATGAATTTATTTAGCAGCCCGGAGGTTGCGTGCAAAAGTACACAAGTTTAGTATGTACCTCCCTCGGTACTTGCCCCAGTTAATGCGGTATAATTCCTCGTTGACGTTTGCGAGTCGTTTGGCAGGACGACTCGTTTACGTGGGACGACCGAGATATCGATAGTCGTCTCGCACTGCTGTGCCATTGGCACTAGACAAAGACGGATGGACATGGTATTACATGTATATCAGTTTAATGTCAGCTAGGATAGTTGGCGTCCTACTCAAAGAGGATGCCATTTGCCGGACCTTTGGAGAATTACGAGACTAATGAGGACGGCCCTTATATGGGCCATCCAACGTGTCAGACACCCTTCGAGGTGAATTTCATTTTTTTTTAATTTCATTCCCGAGTTATTGCCGATATCTTTTCATTCTTCACGATGCTTGTGAATATTTGGAAATCCATGGATCCGATTGACGTGAAAAAATATAACATTTTTGGGTCCTATCATTATTCTATGACCCACTAATTTTCTTGGTTGGGCATATATTTTTGTTTATCGTTTTTTGTAAAGTTTTGTGAAATTTTGAAGAAGCTTTGAGGGACATTGAATAATAAAAAACCGATATATTTTTTTACATCGATTTTATATCGCATTGTGTATCGATTTCAGAATGATGATCGGGAAAATAGGATATTATGCATCAAGTGCGGAAAGTCAGTGATTTCCCGCCTAGGGTGCACATGAGATTGTTCAAAATGTCTGTAAAGGAAACTTCGCGTTTTGCTGTCTGGAAAGCGGGAGAAAAGTGAATACTTTCCGCACTAGGGAAACTTGGTCCCAAGGGCGGAAAATCTTGACTTAATTAATTGATAAAGGAAAATTTTCAAACGATACAATGTCCTCAGGATTTCCCACTGCTTCATCAACTCATAAACGAATATTGTTTTTTAGTGGATTACAGATGTGGTAATGATATTTGTTGTGGCGTTGCAAAGCAACTGTTACAAAAAAATCCACATCGAGACTATCGATATCTCGCAAGCTCAGTCGGGAGAGCACCCGATGCATAATCGGAAGGTCGCGGGTTCAAATCCCGATCTCGACTATCCATTTTTTCAGTAATCTTTCTTGTAAAAATTATATCGAAAATTATCCCGTTCCCCTTTCTACCCAATCCAAAAAATCCAACGATTCCTTTGACGTCACAAAAATGTGGAACGTTATTCCCCTCTTCTATGGAGTCCCATATAGGCTGGTTTAATCCCAGCGTTTCATATTACATTAATCTGTGGCGCTTGTCCCTCATTGGTTCAATTATCTGAGGCGGCAAATTTGAATTCAAAACTCATTTAATTTTCAAATTTTCAATCATGATATAATTACAGTATATTAGGATAGGATAAATAAACTCTATTTAATGAATTCAGATGCATGACAGTACCTCAATTCCCCTGGACATGAGCCAACGAAAAAATGGCTGATTAACCAACGAATGGCTTCCGATCGAACCGTGGGATTCCCCGATATCATTAAGCCTCTCGAACAACTAGCGACGCATTTAGTCCCATCCGTAAAGACCATCAATGGCGGATCTCCCGGGGACATCGACGATATTTCATCCGACAATTTGCCACATCCCAATTAATTATTAAAAAATCTCTTCTGCGAGCTCATTCAACGCTGAAAAGAGTAAAAAAAAAAGTAAAAAATCTTCACAAATACCTGGATTACTCTCAGATAAATTCGAAAGTTCCCGGACTGGTTTCAATTAACATTTTTCCTACTGTCCCGGTGGATAGCGGTAAAACAGGCAATACCCGGTGTATATGTGCGTCTATTACTATTCTTGGTAAAATAGCTTTTCACCTGTCTTCCAAAGTGTTGTGTGAGCGACCAGATACTATATGGCAATATCAACTTTTGAATATTAGGAATTTTAATTCGTATGATAATACCCAAGCACTTTGACAGTTTAATCTAACCAGCTGAATATTTCCGGTTATTAACGGTGAGTTATCGGTCATTCACGTTGAACTAATGCGACATCGGGACAACTGGTGAATTCCTGTTTACTCGAACGAGACCAATCGATGGAGACCAACAACCCTCGGTCCAAATGTGGAAAGTCTCTTTACGTCTTGTGCTCAAGTGATACGTCAATTTCAAAACACTGCCACAATCGTTAACCGTATTGACATGTCGGTAAACACCTCCATCAGATAATTGTACTATTGGAAAATTCTTGAAATGCCATCTCAACGTGCAATTATTATTAATATTATTATTATTTATTTGAGCATTTCGAACCAATTGGTGTACACTTGTATAAAATATGAAGGTATAAATGAATAATAATAATATATGAAAATTATATACTCCCGATTATTATTTTATGTATTAATATTAATTTGTTTTAAGTATTGATTAATTATTATTTTTTGATGAGGAAATTTGTTTAAGGAAATCGAAGAGGTTGAATAATTGTAAGAATGTTGAAAATTGAAATAATAATTATCCTAAACTCTTAATCTCTTTGAGATCAATTATAATTGATGATGGTAGATGATAATGAATCATAATTATCATAATTATCACTTGAAAACCCCAATTTTCTTGAATTTGAGAAATTTTAGGGCCTCTGGTGCAAGAACTTTCCAGAGACGGAAGTATAAAAATTAAAAAGAGAAAGAGTGAATTTGGTACTTGGGGGAATCCCCAAAAATCCAGTAACAAAAATGTCTGACGAATGAATATTTATTTTCCTGGGGAATTTCATTCTTTCTCTTGGGGTCGCCACTGAAAACCTGATGACCGAATGAA